>NC_091625.1:91433590-91736620 GCF_027580195.1 Bos mutus | reverse complement strand
TCTGAACACGTTGCTGAATCCCACTGAGGCAGAAAAGAATAAGTGGGTCAAATTGCTTTGTGTTGCCTCCATAAATGGAGCCTTTATCAGGCAAACAAGAGGCTCCCAGGGAAAAAGCACAGAAGGTTGATGTAGGTGAGAAGAGGTGCCATGCAAACAGACCTAGAAATAAACAAAAGAGCTTCGAAGAAACAAGAAAGACAACAAAAGCAAAAATAATGCTGAAGGGCTTGTGACCTGCCAACAGACAGACAAGACAGAGAAGGCTAATGAGCAGGGGAGTAATGAACAAGGAAGATGAGGAGTCGGTCGGTGAAGGTTTAGTGAATATCCGTGTTCAGGAGAAAGGGATGCCCTTATTGCTATTAAGATAGGATTCTAAGAGTAAGGTCCAATGGATTTAGAATTCCAGGGAGAGAACTGAGGGAAATGAGGAGAAGGCTTGGGTTCTACTCCTGGCTCTCTGCGACCTCACCCCGTGTCCCTGACAATTTATACCCATTCTTGGAATGTTGCTTTTTCTTCTTTAAAAGAACTAGGCTAGATTTCCAAGAACCTTGATCATCCTAAAATTCAATGAATTAATGAGTCTCTAATGTGAAGCAAGTGTCTGTTCTTCACTGAACAGAAAGAAGCACGATTACTTGGGAAGAGCAAAGGCTGGGTAGTCAAGGCCATCTGGGTTCACATCTTCACTGTGAACCTTGTTTATCACCTTTGTGACCTGGACAATTTGTGTCATCTTGTTGAGCCGCAGTCCCCTCTTCTGCAAAATAAAGAGAATATCATATGCCTCAGAAGGTTGTTTGATTAAATTTGAAGATTAAATCTTCAAAATTTTTAAGTTCCCATTCCTTCTCTTTTAAGGAAGCAGACACCTTAGGTTGTAACCCAACCCCTGGTACAAGGGTAGCCCCGCGGAACCTTAATACGGCAGATTATACTCAGAAAAGGCTAACACAGAATGGAAATGTTCCCTGCCACAATTCTCCAGACAAGTATTGAGGCTTTTGTTCTGATTCTGTTAATCTAGATTTACAATACTGTGAAACTAACTTTGCTTTATTTCAGATGACACTGACTATGCCCATGTGTGTGAAAGTGTGTATATGTGTGTGTGAGTACATGGGTGCATGCGTGGTGTAAGAGTGTGAGTTGTTTTAGGCAGACCCGCAAAGTTATGATGCATTCTTGGCCCCCAAAATTACTATTTGAAATGTTTTTTGTTGAATTTCTCATGTCCTGTGTTGACTCAGTAATGTAGTTTGTAAGCCTTTGACTTTGGTTGAGTTTGGGAGCATTTATGACCCTATCATATATAACATAAACATCAATCTACTTTCTATTTCTTTGCAAATTCAATTATTTCTAATTACATAAAGGCATCATTGATCAAGTAAGCATAAAAACCAATACAGAAGAGTTTAATCTCTTAAATAAGCTTGTAGACTTCAAGGCATAATTGAATGTTATAGTATTTAATACAAGGAGACATCTTTGTTGTTGGTAACTGGCCCAAAGTTAAAGGAAAATGTCTAAACCCCGTCGCGTTATATATTGATTGGTTCAAATTGAAAATATTTGGATTCCATTTTCATTTCCTTTTCTTCTCTCTTTGCCGCTCTCTGCAGGCTTGGAAATGGGTTTTAGGCCCCATGGTCTTGTATGCGTGTGAAAGAATAATTAGGTTCTGGCGATTTCAGCAAGAAGTTATCATTACCAAGGTATGCATGTAGGTTTATGTCTGAATAAAAACCTGAGTGTAGATGAAAATTTTTTATTGGCCCAAGTTTTTAATTTGCCATTTTTATTGCAGAACCGTGTGTAATTTAGAGGCTCATCTTCTGTTCTAATAATTGCTTGTATCCTGTGCATCTTTTAGTGAGACTAATTTTACTGAAGACAGGGATCAGGGCTCCCGACTGGTACACAGAATTCTGATAAAGGTTATACTACAGCCCTGGAATCATCTGTATTTCCCTTTATTTTGGTGTCCTCTAGGGGAAAAGGCAGGAGGGCTGAGTATGCTTTACATGGATCACAGTGTCTTAGAGTATAATCGCTTCCTCTACCACATAAAAATATGGACATTGCAAACACAAAAATAACGTATATATATTTTCAAATACACACGCTCACATTTGGAACTGCTGAGCAGAAGATGGGGGAACAGTTTCCCTCAGGTTTAGATGGAGAAAGGGCACTGGGGGGGAGTTCAAAATGGAGAGGAAGGGGCCCTGCCCTAGTGAATGAAGGCAAGAAGGTAGTATTTTCCAATCTTGACATATCTCATCCTTGCTCCCCAATTTTTACCTTGAGCTGGAGGAAGGTCTCAGCAGATAGGTCAAAAATACATGCCCAAGCAGTAAAAGCGAAAGTGTGAAATTGTTAGTCACTCGGTCATGTCTGACTCTGAGACACCGTGGACTACAGCCCGCCAGACTCCTCTGTCCACAGAATTCTCCAGGTAAGAATACTGGAGTGGACTGCCATTTCCTTCTCCATTTCCTTAGCAACCCAGGGATGGAACCTGTGTCTCTTACATTGCAGGCAGGTTCTTTACTATCTGAGCCACCAGGAAAGCCCTGGCAATAATAGTAGTGTAATAATAACTCTGCTTTTGATTAATAAGAGTAGAACTCCCGTGTCATTCTGCAACATATTGTGTTGTTTTACTTTCTTCATAGCATGTGTCATCTCCAAATACATTTCTTATATACATCATTATTTGCAATAAAATAAAATCTTCTCTACCCCAGCTAAGATATATGCTACTTGAGAGTGAGGACTTTTTTTTGCTTCATATTATATACTATATCCCCAGTCCTAGAATAAGTCTGGAATAGAATATACATTCAAAAAGCATTTGTTGACTAAATGAATGAATGAAGAAAAAATGAACACATGCCTGGGAGACTGAAAATTTACCCCAAAATCTCCCCTCAGATGTTTTAATGTCTTAGAAGAAATTCTCTGCTAACCAAACCCATGAAGCTTTGCTAATACAATATTAACAGAATACTCTATCTCTTTAACTGTCTTCATGAAAGCAAATGCACAGAAATTGCTTCATATTTCTGTTTTAAGCTGCTTCTGTGTTGCTGTTTTTAAGTTAAGCACCAAAGAATATCAAGCTGTATCAAAAGCCAGACCGTAAAACTTCTGGAAATCTACTCAAGCTGTTACTAGGGAGACCATTTAACAGCTGAATCAGAACGAGATCAGTAGGGAGAGGAGAAACTAATGATTAAAATGCTGTGAAATTCTCTTCTGAATGGAAAAGTACTGTCACAGGATCCAGACACTAGATTTTGGTCCCATATAACTCCTGTCAAAAAAGGAGACATGGGAGCCTGGAAAAAAGAGATATGTCTAAGGAGGAAAATTAATTCTTTGTCTCTGATAAGTAGCAAGTTATAGAGCACTTTACAAAGCAATAGATTTTGCATCATGCTTTCTTACATCTAAAACACAGAGCCTAAGTAGGAGACTGGACAAGGTTTGAATAACACCAAACCAAACCAACAAAACATTTCAGAGTTTGAAGATTGTTTCATACTTAGAATGAAGAAATACCAGGGTTAGTTCACAAAGGATAAAGAAAAGATACACATCATTGAAAATGGTAACAAACTAGACCTACATCTTAAAACAACATGAAGTTAATTCTGTGGCTATTTCAATAACTTTAAGGCTAATTATGTGCTATGGATGAAATGCTAGCTTATATTCTCTTGAAATTAACCAGCCTGAAATTAACTGTGCTACCGAAAACATGGTCACTGAGACAAAAAATCATGTGCTAGACATTACTTTGCCCCTGATGCAGCCGCACAAATTTCTGGCCTAGCCCCTGAAGAAGATTAATGTCTTTCTGGCTGAAGTTGCCAACTCAGACATGAAAGTTGTGGCAATGATCCTTGGAAACTCATAATTAATGGTCTATGTCAATTACACCTCAAAAGAGTTGATATAAAAATTGAAAAAGCTTTGATGGGATGAAGGCCATTGTCTTATTATTTAACCTAAGTGAAAGAACCAATGACTCTCTTGCTGTGATTTAGGTGGTAAGCCATCCATCTGGAGTGCTAGAACTTTGCATGAAAAAGCGTGACTTTAAAATGGCACCAGGGCAGTATGTGTTGATCCAGTGCCCATCCATATCCACGCTGGAGTGGCACCCCTTCACCCTCACCTCCGCTCCCCAGGAGGACTTCTTCAGTGTGCACATCCGGGCAGCTGGAGACTGGACAGAAGCTCTATGTAAGGCCTTTGGAGTAGAAGGACAGCCCCTGAAGGAGCCCTGGAGCCTGCCAAGGTGGGAGCCCATTTCTTTTTTATGTATGTTACCATATTATAAAAAGCAAGGTCCTTTAGTGCATCAACATGCTGAGAGCTTCTGCAGTATCTTAATTCTAGATGGTAAATTTGAAACCATTTTTAAAATTTGAGTATGAACAAGTACATTTCTTTAAAAATCAAATGATCAATAAAGGCAGGTCATGATCCAGGAACAGGAAACGTTTTGCTTTCCCGGGTCTAAAACATCACTTTGGCGAATTACAAGCCACTTGTGATGCCTAACGCAGCGCTGTGCACTTTTTGCTGTCATAGTTTGTTGTTGGACAAGTCAGTCCAAAACAACACCCTATTTAGAAAAGCCTCAGCATGCAACAGAGTTTAGTATAGTCACCATGCCTTGGTTCCTTTTAGTAATCAATGGCTTAAAATTGATTCCCATTCTTGCTACAGGATTACCCAATAAGAACTCAAAGCCTATGTTTAGGGCTCCAGAAAAACAGGGACACAGACAAAAAATGTTGGGATATACATTGTGAAGAGATTTGAGAAAACCATAATTTTTCACTGCTTTGGGCACAGAAAGAATGTAATACAACCCCAGGAATCTCTGAGACAAGCAGTGACTAAGGAGTCCAAGAGGAGAAGCACAGCCTCGTGAAGAGGAAGAAAACTCTTCCTCTAAACTCAGGACAAAGAGAGAACAAGACCTCTTTTTTAAAATTTTCACATTAACAGATATACACTACTATATATAAAAAAGATTACAAGGGTCTGCTGTGTAGCACAGGGAACTCTAATCAGTACCTTGCAATAACCTGTAATGGAAAAGAATCTGGAAAACAATAGATATATGGCTCAGATGGTGAAGAATCTGCCCACTTGAGGGAGACCAGGGTTCAATCCTTAGGTCGGCAAGATCCCCTGGAGGAGGAAATGGCAACCCACTCCAGTATTCTTGCCTGGAGAATGCCATGGACAGAGGAGCCTGGTGGGCTGCAGTCCATGAAGTCGCAGAGCTGGACGTGACTGAGTCACTAACACTAACATATGTATGGATCACAGAATTGCTTTGCTGTACACCTGAAACAATATAAATCACCTATACTTCAATAAAAATAAATAAATGAATAAAAGACTTTGCCTTCTGAGGTAAAATGGAGGAATTTCTCGACATTGGTACTAGAGTTCTCAGCAACTTATATCTACAACCCAAAGCCAAGGGCCTCGGCATTTGACAACCTGGGTTCAAAGCCTAATTTTGCATGTGATCTTGGAAGATGTATGTAACACCTGCCTCAGTTTCCTCCTCTGTAAGATGAAAATGATAATAATAGAACATAGGTTCTGTTTAGGATTAAATATGATAGTCAGTATGATGCTCTTTGCATAATGCATAGTAAAAAAAAAAAAAAAAACAGTTAGCTACCCTTGCTATTAGCAAAATAAGAAAGGTCATCTACCACAGAGATGACAATGAATGTGCTGATAAGAAAGGGAGGGCAATGTAGATAAAAAAGGTCTTGGGTTCAGAGACAAGACCGAAGGTTGATGGGCGATGCTGATGAGAAGCAATAGGGACAGTGTGATGTGACTGCTGGAGAGGGAACTTGTTTCTAAGATGTTATCAGAAACTGGATCTACATCAGACAGGAAGTACCTGAGTGAACTTGATAAACAAGAATTTGTGCAAAGGCAGCCAGTTCAACGTTGAGAGAAACGGAGGTGTTTTGGTCCACAAAAAGAACCATCAGAGTGTCGTGATGGCTAGATTTCGGCTAGTTAAAGGCTAGAGAGGCAGGGAAGGGAAAAGACCTGGTTTGTGTTTCTCAGGAAGGTAAAAGCCCGTGAGTTGTCAGAAGGCAGATCCCAGTGAGACAGGAGGAAAAACTAGACCAGCCCCTTGATGGAACTTGGGGCTCTGCAATTTCACGTGGGAAAGTAATCAGCAATCAGGGATGCGAAAGGAAGGATCACTGTATCAGCAGGGAGATGGGATCTAATATTTCCTCCCGCTGCTCCAGCTTAGATTCTCAGTTTTATGTAGAAATGTATTTATTGTGCATTTCTACGAATTATGACACAATTCTTCTTTGGGTTTAATTGTTATCTTTTATCATCAGTGTCAAATAAATCCCAAATACAATGAAGTATAAAAATAACCATAAGACGTTTTAGTTGTGGACAGTTTCTGTTTTTCTCTCTCTCTCAATTCCCTTTATCTAATTATTTATAAAAGAATCTACCATGGGCTGAGATACAAACCCTTTCTGATTAAGGCCTTTTTATTTTTATTCTTCTATTTCCATACATCAATATGTAATAAAAGCCTTATTAATTAATATTAATTTGAGGAGAGTTAATTTGAATTATGAGGAGGTTTGGTATATGGAATATTTTAAAATAAACCCAATTGAACTTTCATGAACACATAGTAAGCCCAAATGGGCCAACCCCGGGTGCCTTCAATAGACACTCCTTAGGGAATGGTTATGAATAACTTAGAAGCTTTTTAATTAGCATAGCTTTGTTCATATGTAAATGTGTGCTTTTGGAATAGTTGAGGTTATTTAATACATTCTGTTGATTGAAGTATTTTAAACATTCACAATCTACTCAACAAATTGTTATTGAACAATCCACGCCTTGTAAGGTGCTGGTTTGCAGTGGTGGGCTAAGACAGATACGGCCCCTCCCTCCTCAGAACTTACAGTCTAGTGACCAAACAGGTGCAAATCAAGTCGTGCACACACACCAAACCCACCTGCCAGTGCAGGAGACACAGGAGACTCGGGTTCAATCCCTGAGTCAGGAAGACCCCCTGGAGAAGGAAATGGCAACCCACTTCACTATTCTTACCTAGGAAATCCTATGGACAGAGGAGCCTGGAGGGCTACAGTCCATGGGGTCACAGAGTCAGACACACACGTAGGGAACAAAGACCCCACATGCTGCGTGGTGCCGCAAACACACACACACACACACACCACCCAAAACAGCTTTAAAATTACACGAATGATGAGGACTGCAGAGGAGAGATCAGTTCAGTTCAGTCACTCAGTTATGTCCGACTATTCGCAATGCAATGGACTGCAGCACACCAGGTTTCCCTGTCTATCAACAACCCCCTGAATTTGCTCAAACTCACGTCCATCGAGTCTGTGACGCATCCACCATCTCACACTCTGTCATGCGCTTCTCCTCCTGCCTTCAATCTTTCCCAGCATCAGCGTGTTTTCTAATGCATCAATTCGCATCAGGTGAGCAAAGTATTGAAGCTTCAGCTTTAACATCAGTCCTTCCAATGAATATTCAGGACTGATTTCCTTTAGGATGGACTGATTTGATCTCCTTGCAGTCCAAGGGATTCTCAAGAATCTTCTCCAACACCACAGTTCAAATGCACCAATTCTTCAGCCTTCAGCTTTCCTTATGGTCCAACTGTCACATCCATACATGACTACAGAAAAACCATATTGTTGATTAGACGGACCTTTGTTGGCAAAGTAATGTCTCTGCTTTTAATATGCTGTCTAGGTTGGTCATAGCTTTTCTTGTAAGGAGCAAGCGTCTTTTAATTTCATGGTTGCAGTCACCATCTGCAGTGATTTTGGAGCCCAAGAAAATAAAATCTGTCACTGTTTCCATTGTTTCCACATCTATTTCCCATGAAGTGATGGGACCAGATGCCATGATCTTCATTTTTTGAATATTCAGTTTTAAGCCAGCTTTTTCACTCTCCTCTTTCACTTTCATCAAGAGGCTCTTTAGTTCCTCTTTGCTTTCTGCCATAAGGGTGGTGTCATCTGCATATCTGAGTTAATGATATTTCTCCTGGCAATCTTGATTCCAACTTGTGCTTCATCCAGCCCAACATTTCTCATGATGTACTCTGCATATAAGTTAAATCAGCAGAGTGACAATATATAGCCTTGACATACTCCTTTCCTGATTTTCAAATCTGGATTTTCAACCAGTCTGTTGTTCCATGTCCAGTTCTAACTGTTGCTTCTTGACCTGAATACAGATTTTTCAGGTCTGGTATTCCCATTTCTTAAAGAATTTTCCACAGTTTGTGGTGATCCACAGAGTCAAAGGCTTTAGCGTAGTCAATAAAGCAGAAGTAGATGCTTTTCTGGAACTCTCTTGCTTTTTCGATGATCCAATAGATGCTGGCAATTTGACCTCTGGTTCCTCTGTCTTTTTTAAATCCAGCTTGAACATCTGGAAGTTCTTGGTTCACAAACTGTTGAAGCCTAGACTGGAGAATTTTGAGCATTACTTTGCTCGCGTGTGAGATGAGTGCAACTGTGCGGTAGTTTGAACATTTTTTGGCGTTGCCTTTCTTTGGGATTGGAATTAAAACTGACCTTTTCCCAGTCTTGTGACCACTGCTGAGTTTTCCAAATTTGCTTGCATATTGAGTGCAGTGCTTTCACAGCATCATCTTTTAGGATTTGAAATAACTCAGTTGGAATTCCATCACCTCCACTAGCTTTGCTCATAGTGATGCTTCCTAAGGCCCACTTGACTTTGAATTCCAGGATGTCTGGCTCACTAGGTGAGTGATCACACCATTGCAGTTATCTGGGTCACTAAGATCTTTTTTGTATAGTTCTTCTGTGTATTTTTGCCACCTCTCCTTAATCTCTGCTGCTTCTGTTAGGTCTGTACCATTTCTGTCCTTTATCGAGCCCATCTTTGCATGAAATGTTCCCTTGGTATCTCTAATTTTCTTGAAGAGATCTCTAGTCTTTCCCATACTATTGCTTTCCTCTATTTCTTTGCATTGATCACTGAGGAAGTCTGTTTTATCTCTCCTTGCTATTCTTCACAACTCTGCATTTAGATAGATATATCTTTCCTTTTCTCCTTTGCCTTTAGCTTCTCTTCTTTTCTCAGCTATTTGTAAGGCCTCCTCAGACATCCATTTTGCCTTTTTGCATTTCTTTTCCTTGGGTTTGGTCTTGATCCCTGTCTCCTGTACCATGTCATGAACCTCCATCCAGTTCTTCAGGTACTCTGTCCATCAGATCTAATCCCTTGAATCTATCTGTCATTTCCACTGTAAAATTGTAAGGGATTTGATTTAGGTCATACCTGAATGGTCTAGTGGTTTTCTCTGCTTTCTTCAATTTAAGTCTGAATTTGGCAATAAGGCGTTCATGATCTGAGCCACAGTCAGCTCCTGGTCTTGTTTTTTCTGACTATATAGAGCTTCTCCATCTTTGGCTGCAAAGGATATAATCAATCTGATTTCAGTATTGACCATCTGGTGATGTCCATGTGTAGAGTCATCTCTTGTATTGTTGGAAGAGGGTGTTTGCTATGACCAGTGCGTTCTCTTGGCAAAATTCTGATAACCTTTGCCCTGCTTCATTCTGTACTCCAAGGCCAAACTTTCCTGTTACTCCAGGTGTTTTTTGACTTCCTACTTTTGCATTCCGGTCCCCTATGAGGAAAAGGACATCTTTTTGGGGTGTTAGTTCTAGAAAGTCTTGTAGGTGATCATAGAACCAGGGGATAGATACATGGTGTTATAAACCATCTAATACGGTATTTAACCTAGTCTCAGGGATCCATGAAGACTTCCCCAGGGAAATGATGACTGAGATATTATGGGAGGATAACTGTGAACTACATAAGAAGATAGAGGAGAACTCGGGGCAGAGTTTTCCAAGTGATTAGTTGGATTATCATGGGCAGAGGCTCCCTGGCCAAAGAGGGTCCTGTGTCCCTAAGAAACAAAAGAAAAACCAGTGTGAGATCTGGTCATGAGAGATGAAGTAGAATCCAGGGGCGTCAGTCCATTTAGGACCCTATTAAAGACAATTACGGGCTCCCCGATTGCTCAGGTGGTAAAGAATCTGTCTGCAGTGCAAGAAATGTGGATTTGATCCCTGGATCAGGAAGATCCTCAGGAGAAGGGAATGGCTAACCCATTCCAGTATTCTTGCCTGGAGACTCTCATGGACAGAAGAGCCTGGTGGGCTACAGTCCATGGGGTTGCAAAGAGTTGGACACAACTGAGCGACCAAGCTCACAAAAAGACAATTATATTTATTCAATGAATATGCATTATTCTTACAAAGAAAAAATTTGCCTACACAAAGACCACCTGCCCCTGGCCTGCTTATCACAGATTTTTAAGTTCACATAATCTAAAATAATGAGTTTTAGAAATTCAACATAACTGATAAATTATTCCAAAATTATATTTATTCCAAATGAATAGCTTCCATTAGACTAAAATTATATAAACATACTAAGAAGTGGGATGGAATAAATAAAAACAGGGGGGAGTTACATTAGCAAAAGGAGAGATAAGCCTTCTAAACCACCTTGATACTTCTGCTTTTTCCCCTTATGGCAGCTGGGGAGAGAAAAGAATAAAGAAAAGGCATCTTTTATCAGTCTTCGTGATGCAAAATAAGCTTCTAAGAACTGTAAAAGGAGCTGTGCTGTGAGGCTGGCCACCATATCTCTACACTCTGTGTGTTCAAACAAGGCATTCTCGAGCACAGAGCTAACCTCCCCGCACACTTATGCCAACACATCCTATCCAAAGCACTGGTTTAGGATGGCTTTGTTTTTAAGAGTAGAGTATTCTGAAAGTCAAACCGCGCACTTTGTGATTGCAGGCTGGCTGTGGATGGGCCGTTCGGAGCTGCACTGACTGATGTATTTCACTATCGAGTGAGCATGTGCATTGCTGCGGGAATAGGGGTCACTCCCTTTGCAGCTCTTCTGAAATCTATCTGGTACCAATGTTGTGAGGCACAAACGCAGTGCAAGCTGAACAAGGTATGGAAAAAAATCATCAGCTCACCCTTCCATGAATTCAAAAGTTCAACATCCTTCTATCTATCATCTGCTGATTCCTGGGGAGGGTTTTAATTAACTATGAGGGATAAACTCAAGGATCCTTAACTATACTTATGTTCTTAAAAATCTCCATTCAGTATTACATTTATGAGAAGGGTTATGTCTAATCTTGTTAAAGATGACAAGACATAAATTTTATTGCTTCATTGCTGTTACAGGACATGTAATTGCTCATGTCAGTAAAATATGGACAGGCTGCAAACGGCTATGTGACTGGGCTGCAGTGAGTAATATTAACAGGCAGGCTTTGACTCTTGGGCTTGTTACTGTGGTTTAAGGGTATGATTCAATATCTTCATCTTGTAGACTCAGAGTCTTAATTGAGAAGCAAAAATGGCACAGTGGGGATTCATTTGTCTGCTTGCTGGTTGTTGTCATCCAAATCCAAGTCTCTCTTTTGTCATTTCTTGAATGTTCTCAGACTAACTTCCTCCATAGTTCCCTTCCTCCCTTTTTCCATTTCTTACCTGAACCCTTTTAGGGTTAGCAACAGACACTGGAGCAGCCAGAGAAAGGGATGTCAAGTTGAATGGTGTCAACTCCGGAGGACCCAGGACGCCTGATGAACGTGGTTCTGGTCCTTACCCTGCCACTTCTCTGGTTGACACTTTGGCTGTAGTTTCCTCATCTATCCAAGGAAGAGGCTTGATTAGGTCAGCGTGTCTCCATGTCTTCATATAATGGGGTCCACTGAAGAGAATTCTGTAGCCAAAGGATTCCAGAAATGCTATGATAAATCCCTCTTTAGACGAGTCACATCTTCTATTCGCCTATTAAATAAGTTCTGTAAAAAAGAACATCATTCAGTTTTGTTTCATCCACCCTTCTCAAGCATATTTACCCATGGAAATTTTCTTCACTTCCCATCTTTAAGAAATGGCACTCTCAATATGGAGAACAGCATGGAGATTCCTTTAAAAACTGGAAATTGAACTGCCATGCTGCTGCTGCTGCTAAGTCACTTCAGTCGTGTCCAACTCTGTGCAACCCCATAGACGGCAGCCCACTAGGCTCCTCTGTCCATGGGATTCTCCAGGCAAGAACACTGGAGTGGCTTGCCATTTCCTTCTCCAATGCATGAAAGTGAAAAGTGAAAGTAAAGTCACTCACTCATGCCCGACTCTTAGCGACCCCATGGACTACAGCCTACCAGGCTCCTCCATCCATGGGATTTTCCAGGCAAGAGTACTGGAGTGGGTTGCAATTGCCTTCTCCGATACAACCCAGCAATCCCACTGCTGGGGATACACACTGAGTAAACCAGAATTGAAAGAGACACATGGTACCCCAATGTTCATCACAGCACTATTTATAATAGCCAGGACATGGAAGCAACCTAGATGTCCATCAGCAGATAGATGGATAAGAAAGCTGTGGTACATATACACAATGGAATATTACTCAGCTATTAAAAAGAATGCAATTGAATCAGTTCTAATGAGGTGGATGAAACTGGAGCCTATTATACAGAATGAAGTAAGTCAGAAAGAAAAACACCAATACAGTATATTAACACATATATATGGAACTTAGAAAGATGGTAACAATGACCCTATATGTGAGACAGCAAAAGAGACACAGATGTAAAGAACAAACTTTAGGACTCTGTGGGAGAAGGCGAGTATAGGATGATTTGAGAGAATAACATTGAAACATGTATATTATCATATGTGAAATAGATCACCAGTCCAGGTTTGATACATGAGACAGGGTGTTCAGGGCTGGTGCACTGGGATGACCCTGAGAGATGGGATGGGGAGGGAGGTGGGAGCGAGGGTCAGGACAGGGAACATATGTACACCCACGGCTGATTCATGTGAATATATGGCAAAACCACCACAATATTGTAAAGTAATTAGCCTCCAATTAAAATTTAAAAAAGAAAGAAATGACACTCTGAAGCACTGGGGAAAAGCCAGACTGGAAGATATCTGGAGGTGGCAAATTCTCAACTAAGAAGTTAAAGTAAAATAAGCTCCCATCTCATGAGTTTCCAAGTGACAGGCGCTTGACAAATGCTTTCTCGTTCTATTTTTATAATCGTCCCAGCAACCTTAGAAAGTAGGTAGCATAATCTCTGTTTTCCAAAGGACTCCAAAGCTTTGAAGAGACTACACTCACTTTCCTGAAAACACACTGCTAATGAAAGATAATACCAGCATTCAAACTCAGGTCCATCTGGCTCTCTGGTTTGACATACGCAGTACATGGTAAACATGACTCCACCTGCCGTATTGTAGGAAGACTGTGGAATTCCTGGCCAGAGAATCTACCTCAGCTTGATTCCACCCTCACCAGAAGCATCAGTGCATCAGTTCACCTCTCTGAGCTGTTTCCTGATCCACACAACAGAGAAATAAGATTATATATTCAACCAGATAGTTTTAATAACAAATAAGACAAATAAATGATGTAGAAATATTTCATTGTAAATGTGTATGAAAAGAAAGTGACGGTCACTCAGTCATGTCCAGCTGTTTGCGACCCCATGAACTGTAGCCCACCAGGCTCCTCTGTCCATGGAATTCTACAGGCAAGAATACTGGCGTGCAGTTCCTGTACTGTAGCAGTTCCCTTCTCCAGGGGATCTTCCCAACCCAGGGATTGAATCCAGGTCTCCTGCATTGCAGGTGGATTCTTTTCTGTTTGAGACAACAGGGAAGCCCAAGAATACTGGAGTGGGGTAGCCTACTCCTTCTCCAGGGGATCTTCCTGACCCAAGAATCAAACTGGGATCTCCTGCATTGTAGGCAGATTCTTTACCAGCTGAGCTACCAGGGAAGCCTGCAAATAGCTATAAAATTATATTAAATGTGTACTATATCTGCCAGACATATAAAAAGATTACTAGTTCATGTCAGTCATTCAGTTGTGTCTGACTCATTGTGACCCCATGGACTGCAGCATGCCAGGCTTCCGTGTCCTTCACTATCTCCCAGAGTTTGCTCAAACTCATGTCCATTGAATCAGTGATGCCACGTCATTCAGTTGTGTCTGACTCATTGTGACCCCATGGACTGCAGCATGCCAGGCTTCCATGTCCTTCACTGTCTCCCAGAGTTTGCTCAAACTCATGTCCATTAAATCAGTGATGCCACATAACCATCTTATCCTTCATCATCCCCTTCTCCTCCTGCCTTCAATCTTTCCCAGCATTAAGATCTTTTCCAGTGAGTCAACTCTTCTCATCAGGTGGCCAAAGTATTGGAACTTCAGCTTCAGCATCAGTCCTTCCAATGAATATTCAGAGTTGGTTTCCTTTAGGATTGACTGGTTGGATCTCCTTGCAGTCCAACGGACTGTCAAGAGTCTTCTCCAAAACCACAGTTCAAAAGCATCAATTCTTTAGTACTCAGCCTTCTTTATGGTCCAACTTTCACAGCCATACGTGAAAGTGAAAGTCTCTCAGTCATGTCTGACATTTTGTGATCCCTATAGTCCATGGAATTCTCCAGGCCAGAATACTGGAGTGGGAAGCCTTTACCTTCTCCAGGGATCTTCCAACCCAGGGATCAAACCCAGGTCTCCCACAATGCAGGTGGATTCTTTACCAGCTGAGCAATAAGGGAAGCCCCATACATAACTACTGGGAAAAAAACATAGCTTTGACTATACAGAACTTTGTTGACAAAGTAATGTCTCTGCTTTTTAATATGCTGTCTAGGTTTGTCATTACTAGATTACTAGTACTACTACTAATACTAATAGCCTAGGTTCAACAATCTCTTACTTCTAGAAGGCAGGGAGTAACAGGGACTTACACTTTCATTCCATTTACAGATGAGAAAATTATAATACCTCTTTCAGATGAGTACTGTCCTCAGATTACCAATGAGAAAGCAGAAGCACAGAAAGCTAGTCAATAACAGAATAAAAGCTTGAATCCTGGTTCTTCTTAGGTCAGTTCAGTTCAGTTCAGTCACTCACTTGTGTCCGACTCTTTGCGACCCCATGAATCGCAGCACGTCAGGCCTCCCTGTCCATCACCAACTTCTGGAATTCACTCAAACTCACGTCCATCAGGTCGGTGATGCCATCCAGCCATCTCATCCTCTGTCGTCCCCTTTTCCTCCTGCCCCCAATCCCTCCCAGCATCAGAGTCTTCTCCAATGAGTCAACTCTTCGCATGAGGTGGCCAAAGTACTGGAGTTTCAGCTTTAGCATCATTCCTTCCAAAGAAATCCCAGAGCTGATCTCCTGGTTAGATCTCCTTGCGGTCCAAGGGACTCTCAAGAGTCTTCTCCAACACCACAGTTCAAAAGCATCAATTCTTCGGCACTCAGCTTTCTTCACAATCCAACTCTCACATCCATATATGACCACTGGAAAAACCATAGCCTTGACTAGACGGACCTTTGTTGGCAAAGTAATGTTTCTGCTTTTCAATATGCTATCTAGGTTGGTCATAACTTTTCTTCTTAAGCTATTAAATCCCATCTTCTTCTCTTTATACCACAGTTAAGTTTAACTAAGTGTCTTGCTCTGTTTGACCTTCTATAACAAAATGCCATAGGTGGGGTGGCTTTAAGCAACAGAAATGTATTTCTCACAGTTCTGGAGGCTGGGAAGTCCAAAGTTAACACATTGACAGACTTGGTGCCTGATGAGAGCCCAGTTCCTGGTTTATGAAAGGTTATCTTCTAGCTCTAACTTCCCACTGCAGAAGTGGGCAAGGGAGTTTCTTGGACACTGATAGGCACTAATGTCATTCAAGAGGGCTCCACCCTCCTGACCTAATCACCTCCCAAAGTCCTCACCTCCAAATGGGAGCGGGGGGTGGGGGCGGGGGGTAGGTTTCAACATTTGAATTTGGGGGAGGGGGCACAAACACTCAGCCTAGGGCATAAAGCAAGCAAAACAGATACTGTTTACACATGTGAACCCCACTGCAAAGCTTTGTTATTGTTTATGCTGATTTCCATCTCTGTAAACTCTTTGCTCTTACTGTCTACCAAGTCAAACTGATTTATTCAGAAGGCTCATTGCTTCATTGTTCTCATAACACTAAAGGTCATATTATGCTTCACATGCAGAACGTGATGGGATTGTATGTCTCACTTGCATTCACTTATTCACTCAATGAGTATTTATTCAGCATCTACTATGTGCCATAGGCAAAGCTATGGTTTTCCAATAGTTATGTATAATGTGAGAGTCAGACCATAAAGAAGGCTGGGTGCCAAAGGATTGATGCTTTTGAACTGTGGCGTTGGATAAGACTTTTGAGAGCTCCTTAGACTGCAAAGATATCAAACCAGTCAATCCTAAAGGGAATCAACTCTGAATATTCATTGGAAGGACTGATGATGAAGCTGAAGTTCCAATACTTTGGCCACCTGATGCAGAGCTGACTCATTAGAAAAGACCCTGATGCTGGGAAAGATTGAAGGCAGGAGGAGAAGGGGACTGCAGAGGATAACATGGTTGGATGGCATCACCAGATCAATGAACATGAGTTTGAGCAAGCTCTGGGAGATGGTGAAAGACAGTGAGGCCTGTTGTGCTGCAGTCCATGGAGTCACAAGGAGTCAGATGTGACTGAGCGACTGAACAACAGCAACTTCATGCCAGGCCCTCTCATGCTGACATGAAAAGCCTACCCCGTCCTCGTATCAGACTCGCAACGCCAGACCCTTCTCTCAACATCCATTACCCCTCTGCTCCCCTTTTATATGATTTATCTTTCCTTTTTGTATTAAGGTTCACAAATTACCTTATTTCCCTTAACAGATTCTGAAGTCCTTGAGTGTGTCTCCTCTGGATATCTTCATAATTAGATATGTGTATATACACATATATATATTTATACATGCATACACACTATAAATTTTAAATAAACCAATGAGTAAATAAGTGTCTACATGCCCCCCAAAATTAAAAAATGCCTTCTTCACAATTTTCTGTAAAATTCTAGGTTACTGAGAATAATTTTTTTATTTAAACAAAATGTTTAGTAACTTTATAATTAAAATAATGCATTCTGATTATATTATCATAAATAGAAAAAATTCTTCTAAGAATCCACAGAATCTTAAAGTCCTTATAGGATCCCACAAAATCTTAATACTGTCTCCTCACTCACCATTCCATTATTACTCATGGGCTCTGTTTATGGGTTTTGTTTACGGATTTTCTTAAGGCTGTTTCAGTGGGAAGGCAAAGGAGTGATCATGAAACCATAAAACAGGAACTTTGATCTTTATTCCAAAGAATAGAAACCATGGAATTGGAAATAAAACACAATTGTTTCATGACTTATAAAAGTTGAGGGTAATATTGAGACAATCCGCTGAAAATCAATGTAGAGGTTGTAGTATATGGGAGAAAAGAAGCTAAAAGCAACTGAAGGGTTCAACCTCTCAGCTTGGCATCTGACAATACTTAGAGTGGCAAGTGACTGGTCCAAAGTCCCTACCTGGCTAGCTACTGGATCAGGATAGGAGACTGTGCTTTTGATTTCAAAGCTCTTTTAGGAAAGGAGTGAGGTTTCATGCTATTGGAAGTTTAAACTGAAAATAACACTTGAGATCTACTTCCTCAAAATCTGCATGCTTGAGAAAAGTTTAGGAAATTTCTCTGTTTTAAAGCAATGCTGTGTTTGTTTGAATACAGCTATCATTAGGCTTATGTAACTAATATTCATCAGGGCCACCCACATGCCTTTGAGATATAAATACTACTCCTTCCACTAAACTGTCAGCATCTCTATAATTTTTTGAGTGCAGCAGAGCAAAGCAGTGCATTCTTATCTAACTACGTCTTCACAATTATAGATCTGGGCCATAGTTTTCAGTGTTCTGTTTTGCAACAAGGAAAGGGGAAAAAACAGCAGAGAGATGTAAAGCTGAAATTTTAAGCTTAAATAATTAAATGTGATTGGTGGAGATTTTCTTCTTTTTTGTGTAAAACACCAGTTGGCATAAAAGCAGACTTTTTTTACATACAAGCCTTGTGTTGCAAGTCTATAGTCAAAAATTTGCACCAATGCTATTTTAGTTGTGACCATTGCAAGCTGCATCTCTTTATCCTTCTCCTCTGATACACTATTCCAGAACACTTCTAAGTAAAATGTGAGAGAATAGCCAGTAGAACTCCTGCTTCTTCTTTGGTCATAGGTAGCACTTTTTGTTTGATGCTGGGATTTTTCAAATTTCTTTCCTGCTATGTTTTTTATTTAAAATAGTGGGAAGAACGGGCAGAGGAAGAGAGAGATGTGATTATGAGGAGACGTCCCAAGGAAGCAAAATGGCAATGAGTATAATGATGCTCTGCTGTGAAGAAAATGGGTAAAAGTTGTAATATATTAAAGGAATATTTTCAACCCGACAGTAAGAGCCAACTTCACTTAGTTGGAGGCAGATGAGAACGCAGTGCTCCTTTAGGATGAGGGAATGAGGGAAGGGGGTGTAAGCGGCTAGGAAGTCTCTGTGATACAATATGGAGGAAGCTGAGGGTAAAAATGCCCCTTGGCAGTAGACGCCCCCCAACTCCTGCCCAACTGGGATGATTAATTCTACATCACACTCAATTTGTGAAAAGAGCTCTTGAAAAAAATTAGGACAGTTTGCTTGTACAAACTGTCAAAATGATGAATGGAATAGGTGTGTACAAACAGGGAGGGAGGGGGCAAGTGCTGACATAAATGCTTTGGCCTCTACATTTGGTTTTCCTGGTATCACATCTGTGCAGTCAGACGAGAGGACGGCCAACGGAAGGATGTGGTTCATTTTCTTAAGTGCATATGTAATCTTCAGATGATAATAAAATAGATTCTAGAAAAACTGAGATAATCTAATCTCTTCATAAATTGTCTTCCTTCATCAGCTCAATAATACATAACTGTGATAATGGGTATTTATAGTGTGTCCCATGCAAAATGGCCTTTGGGTTCTTAACCTAATATAATAAACAGATAATTCAAATAAAAAGACAGCATGGGCCAGTGGGAACAAGGCAAAGAGGCCAAGAAAGGCAAAAATCCATACTCTCCTTAAATATATTAATAAAACAAAGGAGGGCCTGCTCCCTTTTCTAATGAATGAAAAATGCATTTAATTTAATCTGTTTAGCTTGAGAAATTATTTACTTTCACTTTCCCTCACCCTGGTGCTCTGGCTACTCCTGGAATTGATCATCTCTGAGAACTGCTGAGTGTTCTGATAAATTGAACCAGGGAGCACGAAGCCAGCTTGCATCTCCAGGAGACACACGTGCATCTCATCTTTCACTAGGCAGCCTCAAAAGAGTCCAGTTCCCCAGAAGCCTTCTCCACTGCCCTGTGGGGGAAGTGACCAGTATTAATATTTTTAATATCTTGGTTTATTAACCACACAAGCTATACATGACTACAGGGTTACTGTAAAAGATTCAAAGAAAATACTCACTGAAAAATCTCCCTTCAAAAAAAAAAAAAAAAAAAACCCCCTTCAGAACAGATCAGTGGTTGCCAAGGGAGTTGGAGGAGAGCTGGACTGGACTAGGATTTGAGAGGTTAGCAGATGTAAGCTATTACATATAGAATGGATAAAAAACAAGGTCCTACTGTATAGCATGGAGAACTATATTCAGTCATTATCCTTAGATAAACCATAATGGAAATGAATCCAAAAAATATATATACATATGTGTGTGTGTGTTAGTTGCTCAGTCATGTCCAATTCTTTGTGACCCCATGAACTGTAGCCTGTTAGGCTCCTCTGTCCATGGGATTCTCCAGGCAAGAATACTGGAATACTGGAGTGGGTTGCTATTTCCTTCTCCAGTACATAGATATATATATACGTACTTCAATTTTTAAAAAACAAATGTAAGTATGGTTTTAAAGAGAGGAAAGTACACTGTTCTGGGAACCCTTAAGATGAAACACATCATCTTCATTTAGCTGTTTTTTTAAAAACTCATTTCTGCTTAAAAATAAATTGGTTTAGCGATTTGAAAAAAACAAAAATCTCCCTTTATTCACCTTCTTTCCCAAACTAACCACTTGACTCTCCAGGGTTCTCATCTGAAACAGGTGAGCACCTTTTATTCCGTTCCTTTCCTGCACATTTGTGTACACATACATACCTACACACATATGTTTATTTTTTATAGTATTACAATAGGGATGTGGGGTTGGGGAAGGAAGGAGAAAGAGAAAGATGTGCAATTTATGTTTCTGTTTTTCATTCTAACATGGCCTGGAGCTCCTTCAAGTGTCAATGCCTATTTATTGATTTTATTTTATTTAGTGCCTTCAGTGAATTCTGTAGTATAACTGTCTCACAATTGATTTAATCATTCTAGTATTAATGAACATTTTGGTTGTCTAACAAGTATTAGAACAAACTGAGGCACAATGAAGTTCAGTCCCCATTCACAAGGCAAAGCAGCAGCATAGCCATGAAACAGTTAACAATAACAGTAATGGCTTTCAGAAAAACTCTTATGGGCTTCCCTGTTGGCTCAGATGGTAAAGAATCTGCCTGCAGTGCGGGAGACCTGGGTCCGATCCCTGGGTCAGGAAGAGCCCCTGGAGAAGGGAATGATTACCCACTCCAGTATCCTTTCCTGGAAAATCCCATAGACAGAGGAGCCTGGTGGGCTACAGTTCATGAGGTCACAGAGTCGGACACAACTGAGCAACTAACACTTTCACTTTCAAGGGCTAACATGGTTAACAAAGGCTGGTCTTAGTCTTATAATGGATAATGGGAAAAACAATCTTATAACTTTACTTCTTTAAAACTTGATGTGGAAGCCACGTTAGGGAAGCTTCTCAATAAAAACGAGTTGCTTCAAAATCTGTTTGCTATTGTCTTCATCCAGGATGACCTTGGCAAAAGAAACCACAAAATAAAAACCAGGACAATAATAGTTACCATTTATTGAGGAGGTATTATGTTTTCTAAATATCAGTCTCAGTCTTTATCTTTTCAGAGACAATGGTTCTCTTTTTGGAAAACAGTCATGAGTCCCTCCGTGAGAAGTCTCCATCACCCTCCTCCGTTGGAGCTTCTACCAGTTCTGTTAATATTTCATGAAGTGTGGAATGTTAGCTCAGATTACTATAACAAAACACCAAGGCTAAGTGGCTTAAAACAACAAATGTTTCTCACATGTCTGGAGGCTGGGAGCCTGAAATCAAAGTCCAGGATGATCGGGATTTTGCTGGAAGTCTGATATCAGAGCCCAGGGTGATGGGGTTCTGGGAGGACTCTTCCTGGCTTGCAGATGACCACCTTCTTACTGTGTCCTCACATGACAGAGAGAGGGAGCTCAGGTCTCTTTCTCTTCCTATGAGGGCACTAATCCCATCACGGGGGGCCCACCCTCCTGACCTCATCTAAATCTAGCCACCTCTTAAGGGCCACACAATTATCACATTGGGTTAAGCTTTCAACACATGAATTTGGGAGAGAGACAGTCAGTCCACAGCAGTGGGGAACATAGGGTGCTGCCCAGGAGGAGGCAAGTTCACAGTGCAATTCCCCTGGCCTCCTGGGGGAGGAGGTCAACCCAGGCCCTATAAATCACCTTACTGTGTGTTGAGCACGTGGAGCCTGAGGCACGTTTCACTAGTGAATGGGTTCCTCTTTCAGAACTGCGTGATGATGAGCACTGCTGAGGCTTTGAGACTGGTGCTGGAGATAAAATTTGGTTGCACTTCCTGTGGATGACCACCATCTTTATAATTCAGGAGTGACGGTGGGGACACAGACCCCTAAGTAAGGCAGATGACCCCTTTGCTCTCTAATATCATCATGTGGTATTCATTCCGTAAGCTAGGCCAGATGCCATTGAGATGGCGGCATTATCTCAGCTCACATCTCACACGGCAGAGCACTTACTGTACCCATTAGACTTAGAGCTAAATGCTTCGGTGAAACCTACCCTTTCATCTTCAAAATAATCTTGTGAATGATTGTTCAGTGTTTTTGTTTGAGTGTTTTTTGTTTGTTTGTTTGTTTGTTTTTTTGCCATTTTAGTATGTGATCATCTAGGCTCAAATTACATAATCTGCTCCCAGTTACACAGCTTGAAGGTAGTGAAGTCAGGAAACAGGGCAGCTTGCAGGACTCCCGGGTTCACAATGTTTGGTTACCATGTTTAGTTTCCTTTCTTGGAAAGGAAAAAGCCCCTTGGAGGGACCCTGGGTCATAGATAGATAATTTTTAGTCCCATTCCACCCTCAGGAAATCGATTTGGGTCTAAAGGTTGTATTTGAGGGTGTGTCCTCTGCCGTGTTCCGTGTCTGTGAGTAACTAACCAGGCCATGGCACGAGAACCTCTGATGGAAGAGTCTGGAGCTCTGGTAGTAAAATAGACAAGTAGCTTTCCTTAATACATTTTCTAGAATTGTGTATCCAAAAATAGCACAGGGCCATTTCCCACTGGGTCCAGATGACCTGGGTCAAACACTCTTAAAGAGAAGCCCAGGCTGCAGGGAAGCTGGGGATGGGCTGGAGCTGGGACCCAGGCACCCCAAGATTGGCTGCAACGGAGTTTGTCTGGTGGCTCACGCCGGGAACAAAGTGAAAGCAGAGGCCTGTGACAGGCCACATGCGCACAGAGTTCCCCAACTCTGTGACACCATCCTGGAGCCGTCCCCTATCACGTCTGGGGATCCGTTAGGTCCACAGAAATGTGTGGGCTGAGTCCTGTAAAAGAAAGAACTTCATTACTACAAAAGTTCAGAACTTTCATCATCTTACCGAGGACGACTTTCTGTGTAACAAAACCTTTTAAAGTTACCTGAGGTATTTTAGGCCTCTGTTATTCACTGTAGAATCCTGAAAGCCTTGCTTTATTCGGGGAACTGATTTTAGGGTGGTTTTATTTTTGGAGACTGAGGCGGGGTGAGGGTTGGGAAGCACAGATCACAGACGTGCAGCCTATTGTTTGGGACATTTGTTCTAGCGTTGACCAGACCCTTCCTACGGGAGGAAATGCAGAGGTGGGACCGTTTGTCCCTTCACAGCGAGCGTCCCTCAACATTAGAAAGATGAAAGGGAAGCAAAGTAAATACGCTTTGCCTCCGTTCAAAGTCCGTCTTCTCCTCTTTCTGCCTGAAGCACTTCTCCTGGGCCCATTCAGTGCCCTTCCATTGCCTCCTGCACCAAAGCCGCCCAGTGTCACCGATGAGTCAATTACAGAGGGAAAAACACACAAAGCCATTACAAGGAAGCAAAAAAGTATAAAAGGCTTGGCAAACCCTCAGAACACTGACACACAGCTAAGCCACAAAAAAGCAAGGACAGGAATGATTTCTGTTTGAAAGAATAAGGGTCAGTAAGTGGAGGAAGCTGAGATGTGACTGTTTTTCAAGTAAGGGTGATTGGAACTGGATTTGAAATGAGAAGTTCTCTTTTTTTTTTAATGATACTTTTGTTTATTTCCTAGATGAGTATATTTTTAGCATGTTTCTTAAAGAGTGAAAATAGTAGAAAATACATCAATGATGTTTGTTTTATACCAAATGCCACCATTAATGTTCTCAGATAAAACAACCTACCAGGGGGCAGGGAGGAGAAGGATCATAGATGAGAATGGCATTAAATTCAGTCAGGGTTTTCGTTTCCATGGGGAGCCCAGTGAGCCAAAGGCTGGGGGCCGAGGTTTGGAAATAATAATTTAAATGAGGCACCTCACAAAGTGGAAAGAGGATAGCAGTATCAGCCTCATAGGACATAAAGTCAGCTTCCCGGCCTCCATTCTCCCTTCCTTCCGCTCCCTCGCCCCCATACACCCCCCCAGTCCATCCTCAAGATGCTGCCAGAGTGGTCCTTCCTGGGCCCTTCCTCAGATGACGTCATTCCCCCCTGAGCAGCCTGCAGTGTCTTGCCCTGTGACTCAGAGTAAAAGTCAAGATGGCCCTACAGCCCCCCGCCTGCACCTCCTGCCTCCCCCTCAGACCTCACCTCTTGCTGCCTCCAGCAGCCTCACTTTACCCCCACCCCCGCCCACCCGAGAGCTCCTGCCCTGGACCTCTGTACTCTGTTGCTCTCCCAACCCTTCAACTTCCTCCATGGCCGGGCTCAAATGTCCCCTGTCCTTGACTTAATACTGCAGGATGTTCCAGCCTGTCTTCGTTTCTCTGTAGGACCAATCACCCTCTGATGTGGCCTATATTTCACTTATTCACTTATCATCATCATATTTTTCTCCCTCTAAAATGCATACTCCACGAGGACAGGGAATTATTGGCTCTTTTGTCTGCTCTTCTAGTTCCAGAGCCAAGAACACTCTTGACATAGAGTAGGCATTGGTAGATGAACGACCACCAGAGGGCCGGTGGACTGAGACAAAAATGAGAAGAAGCTCGTCTTGGGCTGGGAAGGGGGAACACGCCTAGGAGCTACTGTTTGTCCTGAGGTTAAGATTCCAAGTGCCCTTCCAAGCAGCAACTGTCCAACAAATAGGGAGGCTCTGAACTTTTGTTCCTGACTATTAATTTAATAAATTCCTGCACAGACCTGGAGAGAATAGGCAAGATGCTTAGCCTTGAAACACATTCTGTGATTTTTCTTTTCCTCATGAATATGATCTGCTAATTAAATCTCGTCTGGAAGTTTCATAATGTGATGATGGTGAGATGCAGGCTGGCGGGAGAGGGGAGGGCGAGAACACTGGCTATTGGAGGCGATATTTCCTGGTGGAGATCAGGCTGGCCCTCTCCTCTATCTTGTTAAGCAGCATCTCTTTGGGGAGGGGGTGCAGCAAAGAGCAGTAGGCAGTAGTGGGTAGGAGTGTGAGAAAAATAGGAGAATTAATAGACCTATCTCCTATGGTTTCTTCTAGATATAATTATCTGAAACCCAAAGTACAAGGCTGAGCCTTGGTTTTAGCAAACTCAAACTGCTACCTGTCACATGCCCTTTGCTAAATACAGAGAGTTAAAGAAAGAAAAAATGTTCTTCAACATCATTTCATTATAGCAGTTGACACAAGACCACTGCCGCCACCCACCAGCCTCCTTGGACACTAATATGTCTGGTTGAGAGCAAACTTCTGGTCTGCAAGGTTGATTCTGCAGTTACCATAATCTTCACCCTCTAGAGGTCATGACTGGTGAAGTCAATTAGTGAACAAGCCTTTGTGTCTCTGGAGAAGAAGGTCTAAATCCAGAACTTAGACCACAAGTAAAGATGAATAGGATTGGTCTAATGGTTTATCCCCCTTTATGAAGCAGTGAAAGGCACAGCTAGTTATGATTATTAACCTCGTTCAGACTCAGCACATATGTAAGAATGGGGTAAATTGATCCTCATCCAGAGAAACCGGCAACAACCCACAGGCGCCTGACTCTGAATTCATTCTGGGCCTTTTCAAACACAAGGTGAGTGTTCTCTAAAGAAATCACAGTGTAACTGTTCACTGGCAGAGAGAAGCATGTTATTTTGTAGAAGTGCCCATTTGGACTCAAATAATTTAATGGAGGCTAAGTAGTCTGTGATTATTGGCATGTTGTGAAAAGATAGACCAATCTGTTTTCTTGCTCTCTCTCTTGACAGGTGTATTTCTATTGGATTTGCAGAGATCCAGGAGCCTTTGAGTGGTTTGCTGATCTCTTACTCGCACTGGAAACAAAGATGAGTGAGCAAGGGAAAGCTCACTTTCTGAGTTATCATATATTCCTTACTGGCTGGGATGAAAACCAGGTATTGATAAGATTCAGAATGGGCAATATTATCTAATTTGTGTTATGATAGAGCAAAGATGAATAATTTCAGTAGTAAGCTCTACGATTATCAGGTAGCCTGAAAGTATTGTTTTTATGTTCTTTAAAAGAAAAGAGGAGAATAAAATAAAGCCAGAGTAGAGCTATTCACATTATAGCAATAAAAGGAATAGAAAAGGAGATTAGAAAAGAACTTGATCAAGGTGAGAAGATTCCAAGTTTGGAAACTCAAGAAAAATTACGTCATTGGAAATTGCCTTTGAAATTTAGTATTGTCAAGCAGACATTGTGGATTAGCTCTATTGTCCTGAGCTCTCAATTGGTTCTAATTCTATGCTTTGAGCTGTTCAAACAGAAAAAATTCGCAGATGTTGACATTCAGCATTTTGTATTGTAAAACTTGTGAGTTCCTACAAAAAATAATTGTTCCTACAGAAATTAAATATGAATATATGATTTATCTAGAGATTTATTTTTCTTAAGGCATTCTTAGAAATTGCTTGCATGTATGTTTATACACCTAAGATCAAAATGATCTTCTGTTAGAACAGATGTTCTGCCTTGTCCATTAATACGTATTGCTGCTGCTGCTAAGTCGCTTCAGTCATGTCCGACTCTGTGCGACCCCATAGACGGCAGCCCACCAGGCTCCTCTGTCCCTGGGATTCTCCAGGCAAGAACACTGGAGTGGGTACGCTATATTAAAGTTAGGTTTACCAAAAGTAATGTACTATATATCAAAATATTGCACTATTGTAGTGTTTCAGTGCTAATAGTATTGAATGATAACTGCTACATTTTAAATGTTTTCTAACTTCTCTAATGTGAAAGCTAACAACGAAGTGATGAAGTGATTACTGTAGTGGTGGTTTAGTCTCTAAGTCATGTCTAGCTCTTGCGATCCCATGGACTATAGCCTGCTCCTCTGTCCATGGGATTCTCCAGGTGAGAATACTGGAATGAGTTGTCATTTCCTTTTCCAGAGGATCTTCCCAACCCAGATCTCCTGCATTGCAGGCAGATTCTTTACCAACTGAGCTATGAGGGAAGTTAGAAAACATTTAAAATGTAGCAGTTATTATTCAATACTATTAAGGCTGAAACTTCGTTAATGTGGAAGCCAACAGTAATGTGATGAAGTGATTACTAGGCTATGACATTTATGTCCTAATCAGCACTTCTGTGACAGTTACTGTAGATATTTAAGGAAAGCATGTTTGAGCCAGAGATTTGCATTAGTCACTAAATTTACAAATGAATGCACTCCTGATTCTTTGTCTCTCTCTCTCTCTCTCTCTCACACACACACACTTTGGCCCTATAGAATATCACTGTAATTTGACTGTGTTTCTGAAAATGAATAAGATTTTGCTTGAAATTCAGTTGCTAAATGTTTTTATAGGGTCTTATTTGCAGTCAGCCTTAAATATTTATTCCTCTGGGGTACTTTGAAATAGAGATTTCTTGGGAACTAGACTCGAAACACCTTCATGAATTAAATAATGTAAATTATATTTTCCAGAAAAACACTTTTCTTTCAAGTGGGATTTTTGACTAGTGATCCGTTTGGTGAAGTGCAAACACAGCCTTTGTCTTCTGCTTTCTGGTCCGGTGCTTGCTCTTCTGCTTCTATGGTGGATTGATTTTGAGTGTCCACCTAGGCAATCCCGGTCATTTGGAAGGTGCAAGATGCAGGCTCTGTTTGATTCTGTGACAACACAGCTCTGCCCCATCGCATGGCTGCCACTTCCAAAAGTACACTATAAGAGATACTTTTCTTCTGAAAATAGTAAACTAAAATCGACACGTTCTTAAATTTTTGCCATGACATGTTGGAAATTCTTGAGATGCTTAAATTTCAGGACAAAATAATTGGTACATGCTGTCAGTCAGGAATCAAGAGGCTGTTTTAGAAACAGCCAATTGTTAAACTGAATTCAACAACCTCAAAGTGGCAGAATGACAAGAACAGAAGGGACAGATGGAAAAGGTATTATGAAGGGCAAATCAACAGTGTTTGGAGATTAATTGAACATTGGGAAGAGAAATATGGAGCAAATATAATTCCAAATGTTGAACATCAGTGATTGGTAGCTGAAGAGTATTATGGTCGGAAATGAAAAAAACCTCTTTTTTCTATTGAACAATACCCAAACTTAGCAAATACCTCCAGGCACCCCCTGACCCTGACCTGACAGCAACCCCCTTGTTCTGTACAATTCCTGTCATTCGCCACTGGCCCCAGAGCCACCAAAAAGTGTGTGTTCTCCAATCACACCAAGGACTTTCTTGCTTCCATCTCCCCTCACACTCTTTCCTTTCCCTTCAATGCAATGTTAAAGCGCCTCAGTCATGTCTGACCCTTTGAGACCCCAGGGACTATAGCCTGCCAGGCTCCTCTGTCCATGGGATTCTCCAGGCAAGAATACTAGAGTGGGTTGCCATTCCCTTCTCCAGGGGATCTTCCCCCGTCAGGGATCGAACCCACGTCCCTTGAGTCTCCTGCATTGGCAGGCAGATTCTTTATCACTAGCACCACCTGTCTGTCTCTCCTGCGGCCTACTGCATGGAATCATCCTTTAAAGCCCAGTTCCCACAAAGTTCCCTTCCCCAGTTCTCTTAGTTAAAATTATTTGAGGTTAACTTAGGTCTCCAGTTCACTGCGGGTGGTTCAGATCATAGTATTTGTGCACACGGGCTTCCCTGGGGGCTAAGCTGGTAAAGAAGCCGCCTGCAATGCGGAAGACCTGGGTTCCATCGCTGGGTTGGGAAGATCCCCTGGAGGAGGGCATTACAACCCACTCCCATATTCTTACCTGGAGAATCCCCGTGGACAGAAGAGGCTGCGGAAGAGGGGAGGCGGCTACACTCCATGGGGTCACAAAGAGTCGGACACTACTGAAATGACTAAGCACAATTGTGCACATGGTCTGTCCCTTCCTCCAATGACCAGTTCCTCACAGAGCAGAGACCTTCTCTCTTTCTTCTTTGTATTCAGATTCATAACATTCTGCCTGCCTAGGGCAATCACTTAACAATTGTAGGTGGAAGTAACTTGACGTCACAAATTATTTGGAAAGTGTAATAATTCATTTTTAGCTAGGATGGCCCATTTGAAGGTACAGGAAGAATTCTACACAGAAATATGTTTGGGGAGTTTAAGATGCAGTCCTCTACTCAGGTAGGAAGATGACAGTTTGGGAGAGAAAGTTTGATTCACCTATGTAGGTGATGCTAATTGGGTTGTGAAAATGGAAGTTCTTTGGGGAGTAGTGGTCTGAAAGAGATTCAGAGAGCTAAGCTAGAGACTGGGAAGGCAGTCTTCCCATATGGAGACAGGGGAATAGGATAACAAAATAACAATTACTGTTTCTTCAATCAGAACAAGAACAAGAGAGAAGTAGAAGAACTAGGATTTTGTAATGAAAATAGAATCAAGAAGCAGTGCTTGGCCACATGGTAGAGAAGCCAAGAAGAATAAGGCCTGAGTTGCTCATTAGATTTGGCACTTAGTCAAAAAGGGAATCGACTGTCCCTGGCTTCTTCTTCCACCCACTGCTGGAACCAGTTTCCTCTAGGGTTAGCAAAAGGGCTGTGGGGACACAAAAATTCCATTCTAATCTGGAGGCCGATACAACTCTGACCTTGAATTCCAGTTCTAATAACGGGGCTTCTGCCAGTTTCCAAGACTCAGTCCTCAACTACCACTTCTGTTCTTAGCCTTGAACCCTTGTCTTCTATTTTATGCTTTACTCTCTGTCTAAACCTGCCTAAGAAGAGGGCACTTCCTGATGTTTGCCAGTTTTCCCTCTCTTGCCTGAAGTCCTCTTCCCAAGCTCAACTCCTACAGTAGCCCTGCTACCTGGGCTCAGACTTGCCTAATGGCAACTCCCTGCAGCCTGGATTTCTGTGTCTCCACCAAAGTCTCCATCATCTACTGGCTTGTTAGGGCCCAGCCTCCTTATCCCTGTCTGCTTTCTAGACTGATGAGAAACATGCTAGGGAATCCAGTCTTGCAGGATCATGGGGTAAGAGTTGGGCCCTGCAGTGCTGCTACTCCAACTGGTCAGAGGAATTGAACAAATGAAGTACCCAAGGGTAAAACCCATGAGCTCAAGAGTTTTGGAGGGGCCTGGGCAAAGCAAACACAGATCTCAGGAGTTAGGAAGCAAGAATCCTTCTTACCTATCGGAGTTCAGCATGGGCTGAAACAGATGATAGTAATTTATAAACTCATCACGAGGCATGGCTATGCCCCAGGCTCTTACTTATCAACTGCTTGATGCCTGGGTGCTTTTGTGCAATTTAAAGGCAAACTGTTGGCCACAGAGCTCTAATCTTGCCCCTTACTAGGTCTGGCAACCTGCTCTGCCTGCCAGACTCAACATCCTCCTAGCATTTGAACTTGAACACAGATCGTTTCACTCCAAAAGGCAGATCTAACTGTAAAATCCAGCTTCACTCTAGGCATTTTCTATCACTTTAATCCGTCAGGGCCCTTCTCAGATCCCTAAGGTTTACTGTGAAGTGAACAGGGGCAGAGCTATAGATTAGTTTTTGAGAAATTTGGCAGGAAAAAGGTAGCTTAGTGTCTGCTTTCCCTTACCCTTTTTCACTATATTACCTGCATCCTCTCAAGAAAAATCTTTCCAGGCTCGCATTTCTGCATGTCAACCACATAGAAGGCACTTTGTTTCAATAGTGCCCAGGTGGAATACAAAGAATTTCCCATAAAAAATAATTGTGTGTTAAATCTACAAATGAGCATAATTACATCATCCTTATTTATTAAAGATTTTTTTTCCCCCTCTGAACACCCATCTGATACCACAATTTTTACTTTAGGCCTTTCACATAGCTTTACATTGGGATGAAAATGCTGATGTGATTACAGGATTAAGGCAGAAAACCTACTATGGAAGACCCAACTGGAATCATGAGTTCCAGCAGGTCGCCTTCAGTCACCCCAGGTGAGCAGCTCTCTCTCCTCTGCCTCTTGGGAGCCTCCAGGAGAGACACAGTCTCCATCACTGCGAGAATGGATAGCAGCTCTCGAGCACAAACCAGTTAATCCACAGCAGTGGGCCTCTTGTTTAGAGGTAAAACATTGACCTTAGAAAAAGTAATCGTGGGATATTTCAGGAAGCACAAACCTATGCATGACCATCTTACAACATCTGGCAAGTGTCAACTGCATTGAAATTTCCATTGTTGTTGTTTGGTCGCTAGGTCAGATCTGAATCTTTGACAACCCCGTAGACTGTAGCTCTCTGTCCATGGCATTTCCCAGGCAAGAATACTGGAGTGGGTTGCCATTTCTTTCTCCAGGGGATCTTCCCAATCCAGGGATCAAACCCACGTCACCTGCATTAGCAGGTGGATTCTTTACCACTGAGCTACCAGGGAAGCCCTAAAATTTTTAATACGTAAACTCAATTGAAGATGGTATCCCTTTTTAATTTTGATTTATTTATTTACTTATCAAACCAGCCTCTACTATGTCTTTGCATTAGATTTTTAGGATGGATTATTTGTGGGCCAAAAGAAATAGAGCTGAAAAAAATTTAGGGATTATACTTATCTTTATTTATTTTTTAAATTAATTATTATTGGAGTACAGTTGATGCACAATGTTGTGTTAGTTTCTGCTGTATAGCAAAGTGTCTCAGTTATATATATACATTCTGTTTCATAATCTTTTCCATTATGGATTGTCACAGGCTACTAAATATAGTTCCCTGTACCATAGAGTAGGACCTTGTGGTTTATTCATACTACACATATACTAGTTTGCATCTGCTAATCCCTAACTAGCAAACCTTCCATTCCCCATCTTCCTACTCTTTGGCAACCAGAAATCTGTTCTCTGCATCTGTGAGTTGTTCCTGTTTCATAGGTATGTTCATTTGTGTCGTATTTTAGGTTCTACATACAAATGCTAGCATATGGTATTTGTCTTTCTCTTTCTGACTTACTTCACCCAGCATGATAATCTCTAGGTCCAGAAGACGGTATTTCTTAAACTGCCCATGCCTTCAAGAAATCTTGGGTAAACACAATTGATCTGTGATTACTCAACTGGAGAATTCACTTATGCCAAACTGTAAACTGTACCTAAAGCATATCTTGCAAAGCAGAAAAAAATATTCTAAAACCAAGCAGGAATTTAGGAGTCTGAGTACCTGATTGTAAATCCTGGCTCCATCATTAATACCAATTTACCTTGAACAGATTATTTAACTTGGCTCTGACTATCCCCTTCTCCGTAAACTGCAAATAGTAAAACTGTTTACCTCCTAGGCTTCTGTGAGGATTAACTGTGTGAATTTTAAAGGGCCTAAAACACTGCTCTGAGTTCAGTGTTAGCTGCTATCATTATCAACTGTTAGTTCAACTCAGCTCAGTTCAGTCTCTCAGTTGTGTCCGACTCCCTGCAACCCCATGGACTGCAGCACACCAGACATCCCTGTCCATCACCAACTCCCAGAGCTTGCTAAACTCATGTCCATTGAGTCAGTGATGCCATTCAACCATCTCATCCTCTGTTGTCCCCTTCTCCTTCTGCCTTCAACCTTTCCAAGCATCTTTTCCCAGGTTCTTTTCCAATGAGTCAGTTCTTCGTATCAGGTGGCCAAAGTATTGGAGTTCCAGCTTCAGCATCAGTCTTTCCAATGAATATTCAGGACTGATCTCCTTTAAGATGGACTGGTTTGATCTCCTTGCAGTCCAAGGGACTCTCAAGAGTCTTCTCCAACACCACAGTTTAAAAGCATCCATTCTTTGTTGCTCAGCTTTCTTTGTAGTCCAACTCTCACATCCATACATGACTACTGGAAAAACCATAGCTTTGACTAGATGGACTTTTGTTGGCAAGGTAATGTCTCAGCTTTTTCATTATCCTCTTTCACTTTCATCAAGAGGCTCTTCAGTTCTTCTTCACTATCTGCCATAAAGGTGGTGTCATCTGTGTATCTGAGGTTACTGATATTTCTCCCAGCAATCTTGACTCCAGCTTCTGCTTTGTCCAGCCCAGCATTTCGCATGATGTACTCTGCATATAAGTTAAATAAGCAGGGTGACAATACAGCGTTGACATACTCCTTTCCTGATTTGGAACCAGTCTCTTGTTCCATGTCAAGTTCTAACTGTTGCTTCTTGACCTGAATATAGATTTCTCAGGAGGCAGGTAAGGTGGTCTGGTATTCCCATCTCTTTAAGAATTTTACAGTTTTCTGTGATCCACACAGTCAAAGGCTTTGGCATAGTCAATGAGGCACAGTAGATGTTTTTCTGGAACTCTCTTGCTTTTTCAATGATCCAACAGATGTTGGCAATTTGATCTCTGGTTCCTCTGCTTTTTCTAAATCCAGCTTGAACATCTGGAAGTTCATGGTTCACATACTGTTGAAGCCTAGCGTGGAGAATTTTGAGCATTACTTTGCTAGTGTGTGAGATGAGTTTTAATAAAAAGCACTTAAGTATGACTACTATATGATAAACTTCATCGTAGAAGAGGAAGAGCATTTGCTTTTGGACCATAAGACAAGAGTGAAGGCTGTGTTTTCTGATTCTGGAAGATACTGACTATGTGACAAACAAGGGAGTTTGTTTGAGCTTTTGGGGCCAAGTGTAAAACATGCATGATTCTATACATTCACATTTTTATTTTCATAATTTAAAAATGCATAGTATGTTGAAAAACTTGGTGAAGTACAAAGCACTAATACAAAGATTTTGTTGTTATTTATATATATTGTCTAAATCGGTCATTGTTCTGAACCCACATCATCTACAGGTCTTGGAAGTAGCATGTCCTAATATTGTTTTTGTTTAAAGAATAGTTTCCACTTTTGAGGAAAGACCTGAAGGAGGTAAGGAGTTGGCAAGTGTGCCATGTGGGCAACTGGGAAAAAGCAAAAGGGCAGCATGTACCAAGGCCCTGAGACTGCAGACACTGTTCCTGGCATGATCCAGGAGGCCATGGATCAGGTTGCTATGTTCTTCCTTTGGAAAAAAAATTATTCATCTGATAAATGTTTTACACTCAGTTTTCAATTATCTTGGAACTAACATTCCCACGCTGTAGGCTTTTGACAGGGACATGTGTATCTTTGTCTTTAAGCTTTTATAGATAAGACTGCTCTTTTCTGTGCTGTTTTTGTTGTTGTTCAATTGTTAAGTCATGTTTGACTCTCTGTGACTCCTTGGACTGTAGCATACTAGGTTCTTCTGTCCTCCCCATCTCCCAGAGTTTGCTCAAATTCATGTCCATCGAGTGAGTGATGCTCTCTAACCATCTCATCCTCTGCTGCCCTCTTCTCCTCTTGCTGCCCACTTCTCTTTCAATCTTTCCCAGCATCAGGGTCTTTTCCAATAAATTGGTTCTTCGCATCAGGTGGCAAAGTATTGGAGATTCAGCTTCAGCATCAGTCCTTCCAATGAATATTCAGAGTTGACTTCCTTTAGGATTGACTGGTTTGATCTCCTTGCTGTCCAAGGGACTCTCGAGAGTCTTCTCCAACACCAAAGTTCAAAAGCATCAGTTCTTCAGTGCTCCAACTTTATGGTCCAACTCTCACTTCCATACATTACTATTGGAAAAACCATAGCTTTGATTGTCCCTTATTGATGCTTCACACTGTATTTGTTTATTTGTGTTACATATGAAGTTTACATCCCAGTTAGAAGACCTTTCAGAACAAACCATTTAATTATCTCCCTTCCCTCAGAAAGGTGTAAACCAGAAACACAGCATCAAGAGATGGAGGGTAGAACTGTGTTTGCACAAACTCTACCTCCAAAATCACATTGCATTGTGCTGAGAATTGAGTCTGTCTGATTTTGCAGGGAGTGAGGAGTAGGGAACATTTTGAAAGTGGGAAAATCATATAGCTGTCACTTTTCTCATTGCCTTGGGAACCATGTGCTCATTCCTTTTCAAAAGCCATAATCGAAGTATAGTATATACATGTACTTAAAGCCCAGTTGAATTTTTCAGCACAAGACTTATGGAAACTCTCTCTTCTCAACAGAAGACTTCATCTCTTCCAAAGTTTAAAAAAACCAAAAAACCAAAAAACAAAACCAAGGTTTGGATGTCACTGAATCAAGCCTCTATAATTCTAAAAATAGTGTATCTGTAACAACCTTAGACTCTCTAACACCGCAACTTATTATACAACTTCAACTATCAATGTAATTAACATTAGACATGCGTCACTGTTGCTGCTGCTATTGTCCGGTCACTAAGTCATGTCCTACTCCTTGCCACTGCAAGGACTGTAGCCCACCAGGCTTCTCTGTCCTTCACTGCCTCCTAGAGTTTGTTCACATTCACGTCCACTGAGTTGGTGATGCCATCCATCTCATCCTCTGTCATCCCCTTCTCCTCCTGCCCTCAATCTTTCCCAGCATCATGGTCTTTTCCAATGAGTTGGCTCTTCACATCAAGTGGCCAAAGTATTGAAGCTTCAGATTCAGCATCAGTCCCTCCAGTGAACATTTAGGGTTGATTTCCTTTGGGATTCACTGGTTAGGAAAGCTCAATTATCCTTTTATTCATGGAATGCCAGATTCCTGGGAAAAGACAAGTCACCAGTAGAAGGCTTAGCACTACTCTTCCAAAAGACTTTTTAAATGACCTCCTTAAAGTAATTTTGTTTTCTGCTGTGTAAAAGAAGATTTATGTTTAATGAAGCTTTTAATGAAGACATCACAGAAAGAGAATGCCAGTAGAATCTAATTTTTAAACAAGAAAATCTAATATTAAGAAGTATTTCAATATCCTGGCCTTTGCCAAGTTATAAATAAAACACACAATTCAATTATTGTCCTGCACAAAGAACAAAGTCACATTAATTTTCCTCAAGATGGTTATTAAAGAGATAAACAGTATGTTTCCCCCCCAATTATGTCAAGGAGATGTTTGTTCCCAAGCCTCATTGGCTACTCATACAAGACAGGTCTGTCCTGTCATTAGCTCATATCTTTTGGCAAAGGTGGGCCAGAAAGAATTGGTGGATTTGTTCATGGCCTCAGAAAAGGTTCTTTGTTCTTGAGGGTCTTTGAAGTAGGCTCTCAACCATTTCCATTCATCTGTGCAAAGCGGAGTATTCTTAGGGCTTACTCTTTTAAAAACATTTACCTGTTCATTTAAAGCAGGAGTCTGTTCTTGTTCTAAGAAGAAGGAGTTAAATCAAAAGAATAAAGGGAAGAGGGGCAAAAATATTTTTTTACAGAACATGAAAAACAGCACCAAAAATAAAGCTTGAAGGGAAGCAGATCAAAGAGAACAGTGCAAGCTATAAAGGAAGCAGAAAATTGCAAAAATAACAGTAATAGAGAAACAAATTGATGGGCATCAAAATGAATACAAATAAGAAAAGGGAAAGAAAAAATTTTAAAGAGATCAAAGACAGAAAGTAGAAAATAGGGAAGCATACTCTGTTGTTTTTATGTGCAATTAATTTTCATAATTGTATCAGCTGTATAACAAAAGCACAAGTATAATTTTAAAAGAAGATCAACAAATAATAAGTGGACATGGAAAAAGTAAGTCTTTTATTGACATGGCCAAACTGACATGCATGGAACTATTGTTGTCCGTTGCTTAAGTCAGACAAGCACAGAAAATTACTCTAAACTCACAATGGAAACTATTCTCTTAATTAAAATATAAATGTTAATTAAATACACACACTTATATCTGTGTCTTATTAATCTTTAGAAATGCATGTCTTATACAAAAATGGGAGCTACATATCATTATTTGTAGATGTTATTGTGATTCCAAGCTTTAGGCAAATATTCAGAAAATCAGGAAATTGTTTCCAAGAAGGTAGACAGAATGAAAATAAATATATCTTTATCACATCTAGCTACTTTTTGATAAACACATATTATGTGTGTGCTCAACCTTCTGGATTTGTAGGTCTGTTGTTTTTAATTAGTTGAATAAAATGATATTCCATAAGACTTCAATTTTTGATCTTACTTTTCACATAATATTTATAGTTTGCCACTTTTGACTTATCTACTAATAACTTCACCATGCCTTGTAGGCGTAAAACTTTATGCAATTAATTATGATTAAAAACTTAGAAGATCTGACCATTTTTTCATTGCTTCAGTAGAAGTGTTTCTTTTCTCTGGAAGAAAAAATAAAGAATAAAAGAATACTACCATTTGTTAGAACAGTACAACCCCAAAGTGAAGAAAGATGCCAACTTACCATATGACTGGGAGCTTCTGATCCATGCTACCTGAATGCATTTTAGACCACCCATTGTTTTCAGAAATGTAAAAATACCTTTCCACTAAATTGAGTAAATGTGTCCACCTGGAGCCACATTTGCTTGTGTGCACACCCTCCCGATTCTCATTTGTGTGTACATATGTACAAACCTAGATAGCATATTCAAAAGCAGAGACATTACTTTGCCAACAAAGGTCCGTCTAGTCAAGGCTATGGTTTTTCCTGTGGTCATGAATGGATGTGAGAGTTGGACTGTGAAGAAGGCTGAGCGCCAAAGAATTGATGCTTTTGAACTGTGGTGTTGGAGAAGACTCTTGAGAGTCCCTTGGACTGCAAGGAGATCCAACCAGTCCATTCTGAAGGAGATCAGCCCTGGGATTTCTTTGGAAGGAATGATGCTAAAGCTGAAACTCCAGTATTTTGGCCACCTCATGTGAAGAGTTGACTCATTGGAAAAGACTCTGATGCTGGGAGGGATTGGGGGCAGGAGGAGAAGGGGACGACAGAGGATGAGATGGCTGGATGGCATCACTGACTCGATGGACGTGAGTCTCAGTGAACTCTGGGAGTTGGTGATGGACAGGGAGGCCTGGTGTGCTGCGATTCATGGGGTCGCAAAGAGTCGGACACTATTGAGTGACTGATCTGATCTGATCTGATGCACAAAATGTTTTTGAATAATATTTTTGAGAAATTAACATTCTGATTATAGCACACAAGTCTGTCTGTCTAAAAGGATATCCTAAATACTCCTTATATGACTAAATTGCTCAGAATATTCAAAGAAGTAGACTTTGGTAGAAATTCCACACAAAACAAATTATAGCTTCAAGAGAAGAAGAAAGCCACCATAATCTTATGACTGGGCATTGTTAGCATACATAAATAATGTCTTTCCATCAGAAGACATCCAGTCCTCCTGTTAAGATCAAGGGAAGATTCACGGAAAATTGGTGGAACTATTCCATTTGTGGGAGGTGGGATTAGGGAGGTGGGTGAGCACAAGGTAAATTTATCATTACTCTTCAGTTCTCTTTGGGAGTTATCTATTGAAGCATTCAGTTCAGTTCAGTCGCTGAGGAGTGTCCAACTCTTTATGACCCCATGAACCGCAGCACGCCAGGCCTCCCTGTCCATCACCAACTCCCGGAGTCCACCCAAACCCATGTCCATTGAGTCAGTGATGCCATCCAACCATCTCATCCTCTGTCGTCCCCTTCTCCTCCTGCCTTCAATCTTTCCCAACATCAGGGTCTTTTCAAATGAGTCAGGTCTTCGCATCAGGTGATACAGCAAAAATATTAGGATATTTCTGTGTGATGTATTTCTGTGTGAGGTGTATGTTTTCAAAGTTTTATCAGAGGAAGGAGAGGACCCAATTGGCAGAAACATAGCTCTGCCATGGGGATCCAATACTACAAGTCAGCTGCTTTCATTTCTCTCCCCTATTTTAATCATGAGGGGCTTCCCAGGTGGCGCAGTGGTAAAGAATCTGCCTGCCAATGCAGGAGACCCAAGAAATGCAGGTTTGATCCCTGGGTCAGGAAGATCCCCTGGAGAAGGAAATGGAAACCCACTCCAGTATTCTTACCTGGAAAATTCCATGGACAGAGAGGCCTGGTGGGCTACAGTCCATGGGGTTGCAAAGAGTTGAACATGACTGAGCGAACACAAAACAACAACACACATTTGTAACCATGATGCTCTCAGAGGCAGCAACTTTGTGCTCCTCAGAGCCAAGAGCCAAGTCCAGTCACCAGCTTTAGCTAGTGAAGGGACCATGAGAAGGATGAGGAATCTGGGACAAGAGTGCTGACTCACCAAAGAGGATGGAGCTGGTGGGAAGAGCTAGGGAAGTGTGTCAGCCACGTGCAAATACCGTTAGGGATGCCTGTAGCCCCTAATCAACCCCCGAGTAATTAGGTCTCAACGAAAAGTAGCAGAGGAGGCCGCTACAAATAATCGGGAGGCGCGTTTAAAAAAAAAAAAAACGCAGTTATCATCTCAGGTTACAAAAAGGAAGGTGTACAAAATGTAATTATGAGATGAATTATTTGGAGGCTTCTCTAATGAAAAGCATTCTCTAGAAAAGATTAAATAGAAGTCTGATAGTGAGTCCATTGTCTGATAGTGAGCTTGTCGTTCTCATTGTCTTTCTAAGCCTCCATAAATCCACAGGAAGCTTCTGTTTATCGATTTTATTTGCAGAGTGCACTCAGGGCATAAAGTAATTTGATTTTTTTTAAATGGGGTTTAGGGTCTGCCCCTATAGGGTTATAACTTACCAAGCATAAGAGCCAACACATAAAAACAAACATGCAATTTAAAGAGAGCAGGGCTCAAGATGGGAGAACCTGGGAAGAGAGCAAGGTGGTGGGATTACCCTCGCTCCCCCATATATCTGCTGGCCAGAAACCTCCCGGGGAGTGACATTTTGGCTGCCTTTCATGCATGGCATCACCAAATTGTTTTGAAAAATGCATCAAGCCCACAAAAAAAATGAGCACAATAGTCATTTAGCAAATAAGAGGGGACGAAGAAAATTTTCTTTATTGTTTATCAGAGCTAAAAATGCTGTTAATGTTAACCATCTCTGCAGCTTGTGTAAAATTTGTCCTTTCCCCATCAAAGTCAGATGCCCAGACTGATCAATGCTGCTAATGTTGTCCCCAATCCAATGCCTCCCGTGTGTGCAAACTCTGCAACTTGCAGGCTGTAAACTGAAGAATAATGCCTTGTGTTTTTATACTTCTTTTACAGAGAATCTTTTTTTTTTTCATTCTGAGCATTCGTGGGTAATTAAACTTTATAGAAGAATGTTTTTTCTTTAGCAACCCCATTAAGGTTCTGTTGCACTTGTCCACTGCCTCATAAAAGAAAAAAAAAAAAAAAAAAAAACGCTGCCACATCAGTGCCTTTTCTACTTTGTGAGGCCTCTTGGCTCCTTGCTTCCCAGTGAGGCTTCGTGATGAGAAAGCTCCATAGTTGAAATTACAAACGCCGAGGCAGGGAAGAAAGGCACACAAAAGAATGCCATGTGTGGGGCCCATAATGCACAGAGAGCTAAGGAAGGACTGGCCTTTCTGCCTTCGTGGAAGGTAGGTGATGAAGGGTCTTTGTGAGACTTTTTGGAGATTACATAACCATGACAGTTACATAAATACAGAAACATGTGTACTCAGCTGTGCAGTGTTATAGCCGCAGCTTCAAAAGAGGCAGGGTAGCTGTGAACTGCTGGGGACACCAGGGGTACACCTGGCAGCCAGCAATCAGAATCCTTTGAAATGGAGTCTTAAAGGCAGAGCATCAAAGAGCATCTTCACGATCTGCAAACAGTCACACGCGGCTGCAAACGAAAGGGCAATCTTAGCCTGTTGGGAATGGACCAGTGGGCAACCTCTTTGGTGACACCTACACTAGTGGAAAAATATCAGCACCCGTAACAGTGTCTTTGAACATAGATGCAAGGTTGCCTCTGGGCATCAGACTCCTCAAGGGGAAGGCTTTTGCCTGACCCATCTATCATTCAAACTGCGGCAGTCCAGAACTCAAAAAACCTAGTACAAGCCTGGGCGGGAGGGGAGTACAGGGGAGAATGGACACGTGTATATGTATGGCTGAGCCCCTTCACTGTTCATCTGAAACTATCACAACATTATAGCCAGCTATACCCCAATACAAAGTAAAAAAACTAAGAAAAAAAAAATGAACACTTCAGATTAAAAAAAAAATCCTAGTGCAAGAGTGCTGATCCAGGAAGTCTGTAATCACTGCTCGGTTAACAGCGCACATCACACACACATCCTGTGGTCAGCTTCACGGAGCAGGAAGACATAATGTAGGTTGTAATGTAAGCTAACCATTCTTGACAGCTCACTATGTGCTAAGTCTGATCTAACCCTCACAGAGGCACTTAGGAGTTTGGTATAGAACTGTCACCATGGACAAAGTCCCCAAAGGAGGACTTTGGGAAGCTAATTAACATGCCCATCAATGAAGTGATGAATCAACAGCTCTCAACCATTGGCTGATATTTCCATGTGTGTTAGTTGCTCAGTCGTGTCTGACTCTTTGAGACCCCATGAACTTTAGCCCACCAGGCTCCCTGTCCATGAAATTCTTAAGGCAAGAATACCGGAGTGGGTTGCCATTCCCTTCTCCAGGGGATCGTCCCAATCCAGGGATCGAATTCAGGTCTCTTGCATTGAAAGTAGAGTCTTTATTGTCTGAGCCACTAGGGAAGCCCATAAACACCTTTAAATTACTTCATTAAGTCATAAACTCATATTTTTTTCAGTGGGAAATGTTTCCTGAAAAAGTGCTTTCTCGAATTTAGCCATAGGAATAATCTCTTTAAAAATAATACTTAAACATTTTAAACATATTGTCATTTACAACGAATCCACTTGATAAGTTCCTCTGAAGCTAGAGTTTGAAATGTCGTTGAACCATCAATTCCTACCATGGCTATTATTGTTCAGGAACACATAATTAAATGTGGATTCAGTACATGGCAGAGAATCATGTTAACACACGAGCTAAGAAGAATGAGGTTATAGAGGAGTTCCGCAACAAACACGATATGAGGAGGTAAAGGTGGTGCGGAGGGCTGGTCCTGAAGTGTTTCTAAGACAGTGTTTCTCAGAGGGTAGCTCATGGGGCCCATGTGCTTTAATAGCTCCTGGGAGGCTTGCTAAAAATGACTCCTTGGATTCGAGCCTGAGACTCTGTTTTAATAATCTGCCTAGATAATCTTATGCCTAGCAAAGTATGAGGACTTTTGACCCAGACTCCAACCCTCTAATTAAGCTTGTGCCAGAGATTAGAAAATGTTACAAGGAATAGTACAATGCAAGATAAGGGAAATCGCGGTTTCTATAAGTCCCTGTAGAGACTGGCCACTCCCACTTTTCAGAGACAACCTGAATCCTGGTGCTAACTCATTATATTAAGGAGAGCCAGCAGTTGTGTTTTCAAGAGATTGGAGCAGCCCTGGGACATTATTCTGAAATGCCATAGTTAGAGAGGACAACTTTGAGGTGACCTCATTTTCAGCCATGTGATTTTCCTTTCCAACTCTTTTTTTTGGCCTTCTTTGAAAATTAAAGTAATTCCAACAGGAGAAGTAAGCAAACGTTGCTAGAACTTTTGTATAGATGATCTTAACTATGAATAGGCAGAGTTGAAAAATAGCAATAACTAACACTTTTTAAACCTTTTGGAATGCATTATCTCATTTTGCTTTGGATAAAACATACCAAGTAGTCACTATAATCTTAGTTCAACTCATGTTGAGATCGAGGTTCATAGTCTTGCTCAAGACCATGCAGATAATAGGGAACAGAGCCATTTATTCATTTCTTCAGCAAACAAATATTGGTTGTCTACCCAGGATTACAGAGATGAGTAAGACAGACCAGGTTCTTGCTCTGAGGGAGGTGACATTGTAGTCAGCAATCCAAGAGAATGCTAATCAAGGTCACGACCAAAATTCCACCCAATATCACCTCTATAATGAAACGCCTTCATCTGTCATCATGGCACCTGCCAACCTCAACCTTCTTTACATCACCTATCTATATCCCACAGCATCTTGTGATACAGAGCTTAACAGGATTCTGGGAACCTGTGAGAGAACATGGTGCTAAAAGTAGGAGAAAAGATTTCAAGGAAAAAAGAAAGTGGGTGGAGAAAAATATGTAAAGTCACAACCGCGGCTACTCGCTAACTGTACCCTTCTGTCTTGGCTGCTGGCTGGCCTTGCCCTGTGTAACATATTCTCTTCTTGTCTCACCTCCACCGCAGCAGCAACATCGGCGTGTTCTTCTGTGGACCCAAAGCTCTCTCAAAGATACTTCAAAAAATGTGCCGCGTATATTCATCCGCTGACCCCAGGGGGGTTCACTTCTATTACAACAGAGAAAGCTTCTAGACTTCGGAGGGAAAAAAAAAATCCACATGTTGTATAAGTGGCTACAATCATATAGGTCAAGCGTCAGGAAACTTTTCCCCAAAAGTGCCAGATAATAATTATTTTAGATTTTGTGGACCGTATGGTCTCAGTTGCAACTACTCAACTCTGCCGTTGCAAGCACCAAAGTAGCCCCTGTATCTTAACAAATGGAGGTGGCTGAGTTCCAGCAAAACTTTATTTATGGACAGTGAAACCAAATTTCATATAATTTTCTTCTGTCATAAAATATTCTTCTTTTGATTTGTTCTCAACAATTTTAAAATGTAAGACATTCTTAGCTCATGGGTTGTCCAAAAATGGGTGGTGGGCCAGATTTGACTTGTAGGCAGTAGTTTGCTGAGCCCTGATATAGGTCATCTTTCCCAAGCTTGTTTTCATGCTTAACAATACGCCCAAATGGAGACCGGCATGGCTGCTTGGCTCATAGCCTCCTTTAGAAGTCATTTCAAATTTCATCTCCCTGATGGCAGAGACATCTGCCTTGTATCCAAACCTGATCTTTTCTGCTTTAAACTTAAGCTCCTTTGTGCTTTTTTCATCCTCTATAGATCTGAGAAATCACCAATGGGGGTTATCTTTCACAAAAATCCTTTCTAACTTGAAAATGATAATAAAACCATCCTTTACCTATCCCTTTTCTAGTCCAAACAATACTGAAATCTTTTCATCCAAGGATATATACCCTAGCACTTCAATCATTCTTGTTGCCCTTCTTCAAATCCATTTTCATTCTTCACATCCTTTTAAAATGTGTTGACTAAAATGAGATGTAACATTCTAATCTAAGCATGACTAGTAGTGTATAAAAGAGTGATTTTTTTTAGAGCTTGGATGCCATATGCTTTTCAATACAACTAAATTCTGTTTGCATCTCTTTCTTTCTTTCTTTCCACATTTCTTTCTTTCTCTCTTTTAATAAGTACTTTTTGTTACTATCACATTTTGATCTATGATCATCTTGATACTTACACCTCAGCTCAACTTCTACCCCACAAACATACTGGATTTTTTTTTTTTAATTTTATACTCTTATTGAGCCAGTATTTCCATGCCATGCAACTGTTTTATCCCAAAAATGTTCAAAAAATACTTTTCATATTGTATAGTTTTCTCTACTGGTATCAATTCTTTTTTCAGAATTTTTCTTTCTAATATTTCAATATTGTTTTTAAGTCTATCACCAGATACTAATACTAATATTTAGCTCAGTTTATCTCCAATCTTTTGTTCAGTGTTCAAGTTTAGACTCCTTTCTTTAGATTCAAGTTCTTTAGATTCTAAGATTCTTTAGATTCAAGATCAAGGACTCCATGATGAATTTTTGTTACTGCCTGTTAATATGAGCACCCAGTTGGGAACACATTAAAGATAACTAACCATTGAGAATGGCACATCGCCCTATACTGTCTTAGCTTAAAAATAAGATATCATATACAATGAAACAAAAACACTTATTGAAATTAAAACAGATTATGTTTTACAAATGCTTCTTATCTTTTTAGGTGGCCATTCTGCCATAGAACAGAATTTAATTGGTCTGACCTGATTTGTTCCTACAAAGTTAGGCAGCCACTTAAGCTCTTCCAAGTATTTCTAAATTGTAAATTGATCATTTGTTTTACTTTATCCTCAAATAATAATGCTGATTCTGTAATTTCTAGGGTATACACTTAACTATATTCTAGGGGAAAAGTTAGGTATATCCTGATGTCTCAAAAATTATTTCTACTAACTCTGCATTGTAATTTATTAGTATCTTTAATTATTCCTTGGAGAATATCATCCAAATTCTACAAATTTTAGTACACCAAATCTTTCTGTCTATTTATTTCCCCATTTAAATTTGATTAGCCTTTACAACTAGGCATTTCTGTAGTCAAATATGTTTATTTAACCTTTAGCAGGAAAATAAATATATTAAAATATTTTCTCTTGATTATATTCAATTCTTACTTTTCTTTTCCTGTCTATTTGTAAATAAAATGTACTCTCTAGTCAACTAAACTTGTCTAATAAATATACTTGTCATTAAAAATAGGTTTCAGTCTCTGTAGATTTCTTTTAATTTTGTTATAAACCTAAAATTGTTCAAAACATAGAAAAATTTAAAAAAAAGATTTTGCTGCATTTGAAAAAATCTTTCCTGTTTGCATCCATTTTTAGTTTTGAGCTTTAGGTTATTTCTTTAAACACCATGTAGAATCTGACCTATCTCAATAGTAAAAATACGAAAAAAAATCAGTAGATTTCTTTAATGCAGCAATAATCAAATAGAAAATACAGATTTTTAAAAAAAGGATATTGTCTAATCAAAATAGAAACAAAGATATAGCAAACATAAACTTACCTGACAAGAATTATGTAAGGTGATTTGATAATTAGCAAACATTTACAAAGAGACATTTTTAATTTGGTAGAAATAACATGTTCCTAAATAGGAATATTAAGCATACCAAAAATATTGATTTGTTCCAAGTTAATTAATAGATTAAATAAAATTACAATCAAAATTTAAATTCTCTTTAAAACTTTTTGAAATACTAGATATGCTAAAGTTTACCTAGAAGAATATATAAGCAAGAAGAAGCAAAAAAAAAGTGAAAAGGAAAAGAGAAGAAAGAAAGAAAAAAGGAGAAGAAAGAAAGAAGAACAGAACAGAAAGAAAGAGAAGATAAGAAAGAGAAAAGGAAATTCAGCATCCAGAAGCATCATTGTAAAACCTAAGATCGTAAAGTAACCAGAAAGATAACACTAAATTACTTACAAATAAACAACAATAAATTTGACAGCTGCCTTCTCAGGAGCAGAAGTAGAGACCAAATGATAATGAAGTAATATCTTCAATGTGCTGAAGGAACATAACTATAAATTGAGATTTTTGTGCTTAGTGAAGTTATTGGGCAAAAGTGGAGGCCAAAAAACAAAAGTGAAGGCAAAATAACAGATATTTTCAAACAAAAGAATGACTCAGAATGGAGCTTCAGAGGAGTAGAGCAAGGTAGAATTTGAGTCAAACCACTGATCTCCTTTCTGCTTCAGAATTCTCTGTGCTTTTTTTTTTAGATTTTTATTTTACTATAAAGATCAAAACAGTATGGTACTGGCACAGAAATAGAAATATAGACCAATGGAACAAGATAGAAAGCCCAGAGATAAATCCACACACCTGTGGACATCTTATCTTTGACAAAGGAAGCAAAAATATACAGTAGAGAAAAGAGTCCCTTCAGCAAGTTGTGCTGGAAAAAGTGGTCAACTATATATGAAAGAATGAAATTAGAACACTTCCTAACACCATATACAAAAATAAAGTGGATTAAAGACCTAAATGTAAGACCAGAAATTATAAAACTCTTAGAGGAAAACATAGGCAGAAAACTCTCTGACATAAATCACAGCAAGATCCTCTATGACCCACCTTCTAGAGTAGTGGAAATAAAAACAAAAACAAGCAAATGGGACCTATTAAACTTAAAAGTTTTTGCACAACGAAGGAAACTATAAGCAAGATGAAAAGACAGCCTTCAGAATGGAAGAAAATAATAGCAAATGAAACAACTGCCAAAGAATTAATTTCTAAAATATACAAGTAGCTCATGCAGTTCAATACCAGAAAAACAGATAACCCAACCAAAAAGTGGGCAGAAGATCTAAATAGACATTTCACCAAAGTCATACAGTTGGCTAATAAACACATGCTCATTATCAGAGAAATGCAAATCAAAATTACCGTGAGGTATTGATAGCTTAGGGTGAACAATATTGGATTCATGATCTCCAAAGAAGATTTAGCTTCTGGATCAGGGACCAGGCTTGATTACTCAGAGCTTTTATGTGGAAAAGTTTTATTCCAGTGAAGAAGGACAGAGAAAACTTCTGACACAGACATCAGAAGAGGGATGGAGAATGCCCCCCTCACTACCAGACTCACTCCCACAACATACATTCTAATACAACAAGATTAGTCAGAAGGTTCCTGACTAAGGAGAAACATGTCCTCAAGCAAGATACATTGTTATCATATAATCATTAGTACAGAGCTTAAGGAAAAACATACCCTTGAGCAAGACAGTTGTTTTGTTGCATAATCATTAGCTCTGGTCTTAAAGAAAAGTCTTATGTGACTAAGACGAAGGAATGTAGGAAAAAAATGTTTGTCCCTTTCTCCTCCTTGAGAGCCCTGGACCCCTCCCTCCTTGAGGTCCCCCAACACCTTATCAACGTACCTAAGAATCAACTCTCTCAGTATCATCTCACACCACTCAGAATGACCATCACCAAAGAGTCTACAAACAATAAATGCTGGAGAGGGTGTATAGAAAAGGGAACCCTCTTGCACTGTTGGTGGGAATGCAAACTGATACAACCACTCTGGAGAACAATATGGAGATTCCTTTAAAAACTAGGAATAAAACTACCATATGACCCAGCAATCCTTCTACTGGGCATATACCCTGAGGAAATCATAATTGAAAAAGACACTTGTACCCCAGTGTTCAGTGAAGCACTATTTACAATAGCTAGGACATGGAAGCAACCTAGATATGTTCATCAGCAGATGAATAGATAAGGAAGTTGCGGTACTATACACAATGGAATATTACTCAGCTATAAAAAGGAATGCATTTAAGTCAGTTCTAATGAGGTGAATGAACCTAGAGCCTATTATACAGAGTGAAGTCAGAAAGAGAAAGACAAATATCATGTATTAATGCATATATCTGGAATCTAGAAAGATCATACTGACACTCCTACATGCAGAGCAACAAACCAGACAGAGACATAAAGAACAGACTTTTGGACTCAGTGGGAGAAGACGGTGGGATGATTTGGGAGAATAGTATCGAAACATATACGTTATCATATGTAAAACAGATAGCCAGTGGGAGTTTGATGCATGCTGCAGGGAACCCAAAGCCGGTAGGTACTCTGTGACTACCTGGAGGGCTGGGGAGGAACATAGGAGGGGGGTTCAGGAGGGAGGGGTCACATGTATGCCCATGGCCGTTTCATGTTGATCTATGGCTGAGGCCATCACAGTATTGTAATTATCCTCCAATTAAAATAAATAAATTTTTTTTTTTTAAAAGAGTGACACAAAGTAGACATGAGTAGGTAGATGATAGAAAGTTGACAGAGAAAGAGATGGAGAAATAGAGAGATAGATAGATCTTAAAATAATAACAATGCTGATCAAAATCTCAAGAAATATGGCTGACATATTTCAGCCATAGGCTACTAGCTTAGCTTCTATATGGTTATAGAACTGAATGTAATCAAAAGAACAGATCAACGTGCTGCCGTTCTGCTAACCACTAAACAATAAATATGCTTCCATCAGGTGAGTTAAATGCAGCAACACAACTAAATTAAGCCACATTCATTTCCTACCTTGTTTGTATATTACTTTCCAGACAGAGCCATCTTCCCAGAAAAAAATCTCATGCTGATGACCCTGGGATGTGTATTTATGGCCTTTAAAGTTGTTCAGTCATCAGACCAGATGTTTACTTCCTACTTTTAAGATTTTGGAATTATTTATGAATCTGAATAAGCTGTTCACATGTATAAAAATAAATATTTCACTTATTGATTATTTTTCATTGCCTGGGCCTTCATTGCTGTATGTGGGCTTTCTCTAATTGTGGCGAGTGGGGGCTACTCTCTGGTTATGGTGTGCAGTGGCTTCTCTTGCTGTAGAGCACAGGCTCTAAGCAGGCAAGCTTCAGTAGTAGCAGCACATAGACTCAGTAGCTGCAGCTACTCTCAGGCTCTCGGGCTCTGAGCGTGATGCATCAGTATTTGTGATACACACAGTGTGTGGAGATCTTTCTGGACCAGGGATCAAACTCCTATCCCCTACATTGGCAGAGGAATTCTGATCCACAGTACCACCAGGGAAGTTCTGGTGCCTTTTCTTGTCCACAGGTTTTTAAAACTTATTAGATGATATTTTTCCTTTATTTTGTCTATTGACGAATGTTTGTGTGTCCATTGCAATATCAGTCTACTCTCCATGGTTAATTGCCCACAATGGTCTCTCTTAATTTATTGTTATCTCCAATTTATTGTTATCTCCACAACTATAACTATTTTCAAAGTGTGTATCTCCAAAACATGAAATTCAACTCTTTTTTATTGTTAGCAGCAACTAAAACAGTTGACTCCTTCTCCCTTCTTTTGACTCTGATGTCATACTGACCCTTAGTTTTCTTCTCAGGCTCCTCTGTTCAACTTTAAAATGTCAGAGTGTCCTAGGGCTTGGTCACAGTTCTTGTCTTCACATGTCTACCCTTTACTCTTGACTGGTAGCACACATTTCCATGATTTTGAACCAATGAGTTCCAGATCTAAAACTCCAGCATATATTTCTCCTCTGGATTCCAGTCTGATATATACAACTGCTTACTCCACCACCAAAATATAATAAGCATCTCAAATTTTACATATCCACAACCAGACTCTTTTTCTCCTCATAAACCTGCTATTCCTCCATTTTTGTTGTTGTTGTTTTTTGTTTCAGTACTGAGAAATCTGTATGCAGGTCAAGAAGCAACAGTTAGACTTGGACATGAAACAACAGACTGGTTCCAAATCAGGAAAGGAGTATATCAAGGCTGTATACTGTCACCCTCTTTGTTTAACTTATTATGAGTACATCATAAGACATGCCTGGCCAGATGAAGCAAAAGCTGAAATCAAGATTGCTGGGAGAAATATCAATAACCTCAGATATGCAGATGACACCACCCTTATGGCAGAATGAGAAGAACTAAAGAGCCTCTTGAAGTAAGTGAAAGAGGAGAGTAAAAAAGTTGGCTTAAAACTCAACTTTCAGAAAACTAAGATCATGGCATCCTGTCCCATCACTTGATGGCAAATAGATGGGGAAACAATGGAAACATTAACAGACCTTATTTTGGGGGGCTCCAAAATCACTGCAGATGCTGACTGCAGCCATGAAATTAAAAGACACTTGCTTCTTAGAAGAAAAGCTATGACCAACCTAGACAGCATATTAAAAAGCAGAGGCATTACTTTGCCAACAAAGGTCCATCTAGTCAAAGCTATGGTTTTTCCAGTAGTCATGTATGGATGTGAGAGTTGGACTATAAAGAAAGCTGAGCACCAAAGCATGGATGCTTTGAACTGTGGTATTGGAGAAGACTCTTGAGAGTCCCTTGAACTGCAAGGAGATCCAACCAGTCTATCCTAAAGGACATCAGTCCTGAATATTCATTGGAAGGACTGATGCTGAAGCTGAAACTGCAATACTTTGGCCACCTGATTCAAAGAAATGACTATTGGAAAAGACTCTGATACTGGGAAAGATTGAAGGCGGGATGAGAAGGGGATGACAGAGGATGAGATGGTTCGGTGGCATCACTGACTTGATGCACATGAATTTGAGTAAGCTCCGGGAGTTGGTGAAGGACAGGGAAGCCTGGCATGCTACAGTCCTTGGGGTCACAAAGAGTCAGACACAACTGAGCGACTGAACTGAATGTCACCATCATCTACCAAAATACCTATACTAAAAACACTAAATACATCAGAGTTATCTTTAATTCTTCTCTTTTTCTCACCAGTCCCCTCAAATCCCTATCCCAAACCACTGTTTCATCATCTTATTTCTTCTACATATTCCTAAAAATAGTACACTAAAGCATATGTCAAGCTTTGGTGACCTTGGATATGTACAATAGAAATTTCCAAGTGAATGCTTATGGGTAGTCCAACTTCAGGCAATCTGTATAGCAAATCTGATCCACAAATAGGCAAAAACAAAGGACTGCTCATCAGGGTAACTAGTCTGTCCCTTCACTAAGAGATGGTTGGCATCCTAGTTATGTGTTTCATCTACATAGATCATCTCATTATCAAATAATAGAAAGTTTTCTTAGACACAGCAGTAATTATTATGCTGGATTTTTTTCTCTTTTCTTTTTCTTTTCTTCAATTCTGAAATTGTTTTCCCTATTAAATTATTATAAGAATTCTGCATCTCTAAGTTGCTTTTTCTCAGTTCTGTCCCTCTGAACAAAAGAAAAGCTATTTTAAGAATTCTTTATCAATTTCAAACACCTTCAAAACTTCCTAATTGATCTTAAAGAAGACAGCTCAGTAATGATCCAGTCTCAGTTTACTGATTTAACTAATTATGCCAACTAAGGAAAGGACTGTCACCATTACATTTTTTATACAACAGTCTTGTGCCATTTCCTCCAAATCTCAAGCCAATTTACCTCAAAATTCAAATTTTTAAAAAATGTTTGCAGTGTAGGACTATAATCAACAATATGTGGTACCCACAAATGATCCTAGCAAAATATATGAAAACTTTACAAAGAAAATCATAGAACTCTATCAACCACTTCCTTCTCACACTAACATGAATGGGGGTGCTCCTTCTCTACTGTCTCACCCCCACCTTGAGACTGTGTGGTGGGGACTTGTCAAGTATTCTTGTCCTATCCTAAACAAAAATCTAGGAAAGGTTGAGAGGAAGGGTCTGGGAAAAGGGTGGGAAGGGGAGTATTATAGAACTAAGAATGCTGAAGAAAAGGATTTGTAAATCTATATACAAGGGACTTCCCTGGTGGACCAGTGGTTAAGACTTCATCTTCCAATGCAGAAGGTACAAGTTTGATTCCTGGTCAGGGGGCTAAGATCCCACATGCCTCAAGGCTCAAAACCATAAAAACAATAAAAGCAACATTATAACAAATTCAATAAAGACTTTAGAAATGGTCCACATCAAAAAAATAAAACCGTAAAAACAATTAAAGTCAGGACCTTTCTCCAATGGGGATCTGTTCACTTTTTTTAAAAAATCTATGTATGAAGTCCTGGGAAAATTCCCAAGAGGTCAATATGTAAAACCAACCAGAAACAACAGCAGATGACTTGAGATTTGAACTCTGGTGAGGAATATCATCCAGGTTTCACATCAGCCTCTAGGTCGCACACATGAAGCATACCAGAATAGAATTGCAAAGGCTTTAAAAACTAAATTGATTTTGGAACCACAAACCACAGAAGTGGGCCAGGCTGTGTGTTCTGAACCTAAACCTGTTAACTGCCAGCTAAAATAGAAGATCTAAATAAGAACCAGAGTGTCATAACATTATACTCAAAATGTGCAGGACACAATCCAAAATTTTTGTCATACGGAGAGCTAGGAAAATCTCAACTCAAATGAGAAAAGAAAATCAACAGATGCCAACACCAAGATGACACAAATGTTGGAATTATCTAACAAGAATTTTAAAGCAGCCGTCATCAAAAGGATCCCACAGGCAACTGCAATCGCTCTGAAACAAATGGGAGAATAAATCGTCTCAGCAAAGACATAAAAGATACACAAAGAACCCAATGCGAATTTCAGAATTTAAAAATATAATAACTGAAGAAAAAGCTCACTAGATGACTTGTGGTAAGTAAGATAAGGACCTGAAAATGTCCACATCTTAATCCCTGGAACTTGTGAGGTGTTTTGGCAAAGGGCAATTAAAATTCTAAATGCAATGATGGTTGCCTTGAGATGATCCTCTTGAAATGGGAAGATCATCTTAGATTACCTGGACAGGCCACATTTTCTCATAGGGAGTTTAAAAGTAGAAGAGGGAGACAGAAAGGTCAGAGTCAAGAAGCGGAAGTTGGAATGTGATGGATGGCTTTGAAGGAGGAAGGGGCTGCAAGCCAAAGGATGTGGGCCTCCCCTAGAAGCTGGGAGAGACAAGGATACAGATTCTCCTCAGAGCCTTCAGAAGGGAACATAGCCTTGCCAACACCCTGATTTTGTTCTGTGAGACTCGTGTTGGAGTTTGACCTAAAAAAATACAAGATCACAAGATAGGGTTATGGGATTAAAAGATGCAAAGTACTATGTATAAAATAGGCAAGCAACAAGGATATATTATTCAGAAAAGGGAAATATATCCACTATTTTGTGATTTCTCAAGGGGTGTATAAAAACAAACACCAACTAGATTTGGCCTATGGGCCATAGTTTGCTGATGCCAGAATTAGAACATGAATAAGCCTCACAATCATATTGAGGGAAAAAAAGTTATTGAAGAATAGATATAGTGAGGAACTATTCAACAAGATTAAAAAACATACAAAACAATATTATTTACTCATATACACACATAATCAGATAGATGTAAATGTACAGAAATTAAATTACACATCCAAACTCAGAACACTAATTATTTCTGATAATAGGAAAACAAGGAAGGACCTCAATAATCTTGGTTATATTTATTGCTTAAATTGGATTTTTAATGTGTATTACATAAACTGTAATTTTGCATCACTTGACATATTTTATAATATTAAAACTTTCTTGGTAGATTTTTTTTTCTCTGCTAAGCAAGGGATGACTCCTCAAGTTATCAAGGGATGTATGGATTGTCCTCAATGGACGGACAGTAGGTTCCCAGGTTCATCCTTCTTCAGGGTTTATACACTTGTCCCATATATTAAAAGTGAGGGTTTGAAAAAACTTGGTTTTCTGGAACCCAGGAAAGCATGTTCAATTCATCATTGTGCCTGTGTCAAGGAAGCTTGGCTTTCATCTCGACAATAACTGTCTATAAAATTTCCAAAAGTCTGTGATGAAAGAGACCCAGACACTCAGTGTCTCCCATCACTGCCATCTCCCAACACACATGATCACTTGCTCAGTCATGTGAGATTTGGATTTTTAAGAAGACACACCTCCAGTTCACAAGGATGTCATTTGCTAATCCTCCAAATGCTCTGTCTTAGCCACCATCACATAGCTACTGTCACATCGAGTTCTAGGACCTTCCACTCTGCTTCTAGTCACTTACTCTCTTTAAATTTTGAAGTAAGGATCAGAGTATGGCAAAAACACAATATGGAAAGAAAATATGAGACAAGATCTGGCACAAACCTCTAAAACTACAGCAGATAGCAAGCTAGAAGGCAGGCTCAGTCTACAAAGAGCAGCTAGGCAAGAAGACAAGAGTCATGCCCAAAGAAGGGCCATAGGTCAGGCAACAGTGGACATTAAGACTTCCAAGAGATAGACACATCCAGGGAAGGAAAGTAGACCAAGGTAGTGGAAAACCCAGATGGGTAGCACATTGGATTGAGGATGACAAGTGTCATCAACAGGAAGCTTCAAACCTAGCAACCAGGGCAGTGGCTGCAGGATTGGGTGTCAGAAGCAGAGATGCCTAGACTCACTTGAGGATGGCAAGGTGGTGAGAACCAAAACAGCGCTCAGGTCTCAGCAGTGAAGCACATGGGAGCCCAGAGACGTCACAGGGCTCTGGGAAGCTGCAATATTCAGCCCGTCTCTTGTCTGATTCGGTCCAAGAACCAGGGCAGATGTCAGTGAATGGCAAGACCCAGCCCAGCTCCTGTGACCTGGGGAAGGTCACAGGAAGAGAAAAGGGAGGGCAGTTGCCTTTCCTCTTCTTACATTTGTCAATTTCCTCCCGCCTCTCCCTCCCATCCCCACCCAGGTAGTCATTATTTGTACTAACATCTGCAGCACATTTTTGAGATTCACTGCTGGTACAAAGAAAGCATCCCAAAATAAAGTCATGCTATTGTATTTTTCCTTAATGGTGCATCTTGGTTTGAAAATTGCTTAAGTTTTGGAAATGTCTCTCCATCCGGCATGATTAATGTGATACATACAGAAGAGCAGCCGAGTGAGTGGAGAATTAGAGTTGGTGCCAGTTCACCTCGAGGCATTTATCTTTGTTTTTTTTTTTCCCCTGGTGCCTGAGCTGAGCCTGAGGGTAAGCTGACACTTTTTTTTCTTTTTTTAACAAATTAAGCTTCATTTTCCTTTTCGCGTGTGTGTTAAGAACCTTGAAGGGAATGAGCTTTGTCTGCAACCTCCAGTACCAGCTGCCATGGCAGGAAAGAAAGAGGTGACAATTTCCTGCAGATTCCAAATGATTGTTTTAATGGGGCTGTGGTGGAGGTAACAAGCACAAAGATATTGTGCTGCCAGGAAAAAGCAGGTTCTCTCTTCCCCTAGCCTCGCGCTACATGATGTAACATTTAGCTTCTGGCTTAACGTGGCATCTCTTCCCGGCTTTGATTTATTCCCACTTTTGCAAATCACAGAGGTATGTTACAGGAGACGCATTTAGAGCTATTGTTATAGTTCATTGAGGAGGCAGGCTGTTATCCCCACCAGAGGAGAATCTTCCACGTGGCAGGGTGAGTGACCTAGAATTAAAGGGGAAAAAAAAGTGAGGGAGAGAGAGACTGAGAGAGAGCAGGAATCTAGATGTTAGGCTGGGATGAAATTGTATTTACCTTGATTGAAAACTCTTTTATTATGAACATAATTTAGATCAGAATGGAAAATAAAACGCCTGGGCTCCTTGCCTGGCCGAGAGTGTTGCTGAGTACACAGCCGCTACAATAATGTAAGTGCATATGTGATGACTGTGTTATTGTGTTTATATACGAAGGCATTATGCTCCATCAAAGGAAATGAAAAATATCTCCATGGGTTTGCTCAGTCAGCTTCTTTAGCAGAAAACGCTTGGAGGTGTGGAATAGTAACAGTGGCCAAAATGCAGAATCTCAAAGAACCATGCAGGCTTATGTTAAAGTCACATATCCATCTGAAACAAATGACATGCTGACCAGACCCTCGCCTCCTTGGAATAGTTAATCCTGTATTATGACGTGGGTCTAAGTACTCCCTGAGCATGAATTATGCCTGCAGCTGCTGAGTTGGGCAAAATGATGTGTAAGACAGCAATGCTGTCTGCAAGGAGACTATAGTCCAGTTGGGCAGGAAAAACACTTCTAAAGAGAGAATTAAAATTGTAGGGAGAAGGTGTGGATTTCAAATGAGTTGCTGCAATGATTCAGATTCTAATAGGAAGTGAAGTGAAGTAAAAGTCAGTCGTGTCTGACTCTTTGCGACCCTGTGGACTATACAGCCCATAGAATTCTCCAGGCCAGAATACTGGAGTGGGTAGCCTTTCCCTTCTCTAGGGGATCTTCCCAACCCAAGGATCAAACCCAGGTCTCCCACATCGCAGGCAGATTCCTTACCAGTTGAGCCACAGGGAAGCCCAAGAATACTGGAGTGGATAGCCTATCCCTTCCCCAGCAGATCTTCCTGACCCAGGAATCGAACTGGGGTCTCCTGCATTGTAGGCAGATTCTTGACCATCTGAGCTATTAGGGTCTAGTGGGAAATGTTCTAGGAATTTAGCCACTCTCTCCAGAATGTCTGTGAGTATGTGTATTTATCTCTATATTAACATTTTATTTACATAGATGATATATATTTTACCTTCTTTTCCTAACACACTCAATTAGGAAGTCTCAATTTCCTTATTTCTACGACTTTCTCCACGTCAAAGCTACACTCTGGACCACAGAACTGAGCTAGTAGAGGCCTTTGTCTCCACGTCCCACTCTCAGCAGTGTAGAGGAGCCTCTGGATGTTTTCCTTGTCAATTCAAGTCATAATTGACTGCCCCCAGCCCACCCCTTGCCCTGAATGGTGTGGACCAGTGCAGTGCTGGGCATTGAGTACGGCTCAGAGGAAGGCAAAGAAAATAATCAGCTCTGAGCGTCACTCTGTGCTAGAACCATGGGATGATGCTGAATGTTTCACTTGTTATCACATCTCAACATAGAATTTCCACAAGAGCAGGGATCTTATCTTATAATCAATACTCTATCCTCTTTTCCTCGTTCTGGGCTTGGCAGATAGAACATGCTCAGTAAACATCTGTTCAATGAATGGATGAATGAATGGATCTTTATAGCAAAATCGGTGAAGCATGTATCATGATCCCATCTTTCTGGCAATGAAACTTCAACTCAAAGATTGAACCATCTGCACGTGGTCACACAACACATGGAGACAATTACCCACATTCAAGGTTAATTAGGTCTGACTCCAAAGACCAGCTTCTTTCCACATAAGTATCATTGCTTAAAGACAAAAGACCTAAGCCTGATCTCAGAGGGCTTACCATCAAATAGGGAAACAACACTTCACAAACAGCCTGAGGCAGGCTGTGCCAGCATCCTTTATCTGGCAGTAGCTGGTGACCCACTCACTCTCTCGTCTATACCATAAAGGGGAGGAAAGTAATTACTAGCACACTTGGTTTTGTCTACCCATGTTTTTCCAGGCCAAAATAACCTAAGAGTAGGAATGTAAGCAAAAACTTTAAATTTCTGATTCCAGTGTACACTTTCTTTTTTTTTTCTGATTTTGCACTTATAAATTTCTATCAGATGGGTCTGGATTCTCAGCCGTTTTCCTCTCTTCTTGTGCCAGCTCACTGTGGTGACAATGTATTACTTGTAAAAGATCACGCCTCTGACCTGAGCTAAAGACATGGCTGATAGGAGGCAGGATAAGAGGGATTTAAGCACAGAATCTGGGGTCCCATTCTACCATTCAGATGCCAGTCAAATTTGTAAAATGACCACAGTTGTGAGGCTCAGATGATAAATGCCTCCGTAGGAAGATCAGATTGTTACCACCTTAACCCAGTGATAAATTTTAGTATCACTCACGGTGCACCAACCAGAAATTAGCTACCACCCATTGTAATTAAAATGAAATACACAACGACACCTATGACGTATTCTTGCCAGAATGTTTAATGTAAATCTGATTGGGTCTTTCCATACAGGGCATAGAGAATAGGTTAGATGGCACCACAGAAACAATCAGACACATACAGAAGGAGGGACATTTTAAAGATAATGGACCTGGTCTCTTCAAGCCAGAGTCATGATTGTTAAAAAAAGAAAAGCAATGTTGAACTGTAAAAATAAATAAATAAAATGAAATGGAGGATGGGAGGATTTTTCTAGATCAAGAGATATTTAAAGAAATATAGTAAGTGTGACAATTTAATTCTGATTTAAACAAAAGAGCTATAAAGTTATTTATGGGAAAGAACTGGGGAAATTTGAATATACACTAAGTTTTAGATATTAGGGAATTGTCAAGGATGATAATAATTTACAGTTATGTAGAAAATGTCCTTATATTTTGGAGGTGCATACTGAAGTACTTAAGAGTGTAGTGTCATGATACCTGTAACTTAAATTACTTCCACCAAAATAAAACAGATGCAAATATAGAAAATGTAGATGATGGGCTTATGGATGATCCTTATTCAGACTCTCTACTTTTTAGGATGTAAATTTTCATAAAAAAAGAGAATCTGAAAGGATGATACAATACCTGTGACTTGTTGAACAGAATTCCTGGCACACAGTATAGGCTTATTAATATTGGCTTTTCCAATGATTATTGTTTGTTATTATTTCCAGCTGTCACTGCTGCTACTGATGTGTCTGCCAACATTACCATGAAGGCCGCTGCCCCCAAAGGCCAGACTGCTGGTGTCATTGTGGACTGCAGCCACCAGTTCCTGCCTAAGCACAAAAGCCAGTGTTGCTGAGGCCTGTGTTCTCAATAACCCACATTGTTTTGTTTGGCTCGATTTTTAGATTTTGGTCACTGGAAACTGGACCAGAGAAGAGTCTGTGTGGCAAGTGCTGGGCTCAATTCAGAAACAGCTTTGAAGATACTGATCAGCCCCCTGTGCTGCAGCTGCAGAGAGAAGGTCCTCCCCCAGCTTCACCTTCCCCATGCAGGGACAATGGTGGGTTTGGATACCCTGTACTTCCTCACTCACTCTTCTTTAAGAAGGAGGCTTGTGTTATCTTATTGGCAAGTTTGGGAATAGGCACTAGTCATGGACAGCCTCTGCTGATACAAAACACATGTGGTATGCCTTCAATGTGCTAAGCCTTGCCACAAAAGCTTTATGCCTACACAGGGACCCTGCAATGTTCCCTGTGATTGGGTGGGTGTTTGTCTGATTCTGAGATTCAGGATGGAAGTTCACATTGCTGCTCCTAAGCCATGTTCTCCAGCAACAAAAAACAAACAACAAAACACCCCCAGAACTGCTATTTTCTCCTCCAGCTCCTTACTTCACTTTATTATTTGGTTTCAAACCAAATGGAAGAGAAAAGGAGTGTTATGTATCTACTTCCTCAAATGCCAACATCCTGGACCAAACAACTTGAGCTTCTAACTTTCCAGGTTCCTTCTCCGGTCCTTGAAATAACTAGGTACATGTTCTACACTCTGAGTCATGCAGATGTGCCCAGAAATACCTGAATTTTGAGAAAATACAGTTGATTCGGGATTTCTGTTCTATGCGTTTTAAATAAGTTCATTATACTGGTGATTAATAGCTATCAAACTTAAAGAGCTGGGCAAATGAGTTTTATATGAGTTATAAGACATTTTAAGATGGAGAACATTCTGAATGAAGCTGATGAAATAGGAAATTGCTATTAGTTTTCCCAGGTATTTTAATATTTCAAATTAAAAAGAGAAAGAGAACAAAGTTCCATATGCTACAAGTATAGAATTAGTAAGTCCTTTGGTAATTAATTTTTTTCTATGGTTTGGGGAAATGCTAAAGTTAACCTTGAAGTTGAAATGTCTATGACATACTGGACACCCTTCCAGTAACCATCTCACCCCTTCTTGCCTAATAATTTCAACAATCAGGAGATCCATTTCCTAGGAGAATAAGTCACCAAGTTCATAAGATGAAAGAATTGATACAATGGATTTTTATAGGAATGGATTTTTATAAGAGCAGAAAACACCTACCCAAAGCCAAATAAACTAAAGACAATGATTTTTAATATTTTTCATTGTGGTGAGATATACAAAAACTGTATCACCTTAGCTACTTTTAAGGGTAGAGTTCAGGATTATTAGTAAATTCACATTATTGTACAACAATCACCATCATTCATCTCCAGAACCCTTTCATCTTGTAAAACTGAAATTCTGTCCCCATTAAATAGTTCCTCGCTCCCTCCTGTTCCCCACCCCCTGCAGCCACCATTTTACTTTCTGTCTTTATGAATTTGACTAATCTAGGTCCCTCCTGTAGGTGAAATCATATTTATTATTTTAAGTAGCTTCTTTTCTGTCCTCTGCTCATCACTTGTATATGCCTTGAATGGATATTTGCCCAGTGATTCACCCAACAATCGTCCCTGCACATAAGCCAAGCAACTTTACATTCAGAAGACCACCTCTTTCTACTTGACTTTCGCATCTAGCAGTCACCATGTCAGATAAAGCGTCTGTGTCATAACATGTTTCCTTTGCTCAAAGTTAAATTTGTAAGATCAGAACACTCTCCTGTCGGTCTGCACCAGTCTCTGGGTGTGGTATCGGCCTGGGTCATAGGCATCAGACCCCAAAAAGGGGGACCAAAGCTGGACTCAGAGAACAAAAGTAAGCTGTCAGGAGTCTGGAGGCAAAACCATCAACAGAAGATGAACGTCAATACGCAACATCACAGATGAAGTCTCAACCGAAGACCCACTGTGCGTTTTCAGTAGCACTGCTGGTGTACATGGAGATGACACATATGTCAGAGGCTGCCGGTTACCAGCAAAATGTGTCCAGTGCATAAGACATATTAAGAAAACATTCTATATTTTCTATTTTTATTAAGGGTAGAATTTGGGATTATTAAGTACATTAATATTAAAATAAACTAGAAATCATATTTCTTAATCATCTCATTTCTACCAGCAGAGATACCAAATACAAAAACCGAATGAAACCTTACTTAATTCAAGTCTTATTTCTTCCACATAAACACCTTGCTTTATATTAAGAAACAAAATCCTGGGTCTGAGGACCCAGAGGAAAGAGAGATCTTTTCTGATGGATTGTTGTTTCTCTTATGAAGTGTGACTCTGGGAATAAGAAGTCAAAACCAGTTTGAACTTTGGAACTGAAATAGCATACACTGAATATCATGAAACCATAATTAGAAATAGTGTTCAGAAACTAATAATCCTGTATTTTTTAAACTGATATTACTGTAGTAAAATTTTGTAATTAATTCTGGGTCCTGGAAGAATTAATTATTTCTCATTTTGGGAAGAGTCTGCTTTCTGCTGTTCAGTGCCTCAGATTCATCACATACCTAGTCAAGGGAGCAATTTTCAAAGTTCAAGTTTCCAAGTTCAAAGTTATAGTCCTGACAGACATAGTCATTTTCACAATCACTGAAAAAAAAATCTTCCATCAAAGAATTAAGCAATTAAAACTTCAGATTCTACTTCACATGAAAGTGTCATGGTCCTGAAGGTCGTATCTCTATGTGCCAGTTCTTATACCACTTAGGCACATCATTATGCCTAATACACAGTTCGTTACAGAGCCGCAGAATGCTGCAGACAGACTGGGAAGCCAACTGCAACAAATTCTTCATTTTTCAGTTGAGGAAACTTTAGCTCCAGACTGGTTTCACCCAGTTAAGTTCATGTAACTAGAATAAAAATTCCAATCTCTTGAATCTTATTTCAATGCTATTTTCATCACACCAAATAAAAATATCTAAATTATGAGAAAAGAAGTTGATCTTTAGTTAGAATCCAATTCCTAAGAAATTTCCAGAGTTGTCTTGCCCTGACCAAACTTCTCCAGGATGAGGAATGCTAACTGAATGGACAGAAGCTAGTTTCATTAGTAGATTAGACACTGACTCAAAAATAGATTGTGTTGGCCATGATCCATGTACTAAAATACCCACTCTAACACTTACAGTGACCTTCGTAAAACGAGCTGCAATTTCTTGGGACAATAAATAATTAATAATAATAGTTGTAGGGACTCAATTTGAATCACACCTGAGTCAAATTTAAGTTACAAAACAAACAGCTTCAGTCCAATATCCTGAAGTAAGGTAGATTCTATGATGAATTTTCAAGAGAGCAGACGTCCAGAGCCAGAACATATAGATAAAATAATGGCATAAGAAAGAGATTTATAGATTCACCAAGAACCAGGATATCTTTTGGAAAGTCAGAATCCACACAGGAAAAAAAAATAATAAATAAATAATGGGCTAGTATCTGAGGTAAAATAGCATCAGACTGTTAAGAATACTTTTCAAATTTCAGAAAGTTTAAAATTAAATAATAGAGAGGGAAATGGCTGAAAACATACTTGAATTATCCAAGATTCAAATAAAGCAATCAAGGAGGAAGTGGAGAACATATCTGAGAAAAATAAGGATAATAAAAAAGGATGGTGTAATCTAAGAACTAGTGGATGGGAGAAGTGGTGAAAGATCAATTCAGCATGCAAAACCGTTTCAAATAAACAATAAAGACTTATAAGACCAAATGGCCAGAAGGAACTACGTTGACAGCAAATGAGAGATATGATGTAATTAGCAAAGAAGGAACCAGATAGCCTCCTGCTGCCAAACAAAAACTCTGTCTAGGAAGGATATGGTGCAGGCACACAGGAGGGGATGTGGCTTTGTACTTTAGGGCCTCTTAAATGAAAACAAGTTGCAGGAATTTATGGACCAAGGAAATATGATAGAATCACCGGGGGTAGAAAATATCATACTTAAATATCTAGATAAGACTTTGGCAGATCAGATTACAGCCTGTAGGCCAAATCCAACCCACAGCTTATTTCTATATAACCTGCAATCTAAATGAAGTTTAAAAATAAAAAATACATTGTTTTAAAGGCATCATATGGAAAATAAATGTGCCTGAATAGAAAAATATAAGTGACATAATATATAGCAGAAAAAAAAAACACAATATATATGCATAATATATAGCAGAAAAAATGTTTTAAGCTCAAAAAGAACCAGGGCACGTATCTGAGGATTCAACCCCAGTATTAAAATACTTGTTAGAAACAGGGGAGCCAGAGAGATAGCAGGAGAATCAATGAGACCAATTGATTGATGATCACAATATAAAAAGTCCATGCAGGTCTGAAAAGGAGATAGAAGAATGAATCAGCTTATAAAGGAAAGCATTAGTGACAGTCTCACTCCTAAATTAACTTCTGAAGCAGATCAGTCACAAGTACAAAATCAAATAGCAATAAATAAACTAGATGTCGTGGCTGAATCAATAATGCATTTTGTCACAATTTTCTTTCCTGAACTTGAGTAATCACTGGAAATAAATGGGCTCTACCCAAGAGTTTAGAAGACATTCAAGGGTGAAATTTGGGATCCATTGAAACTTGTGTAGACAGGCCAATTTAATGGAGGACTAGCGGGCTGCTAATGTGACAAGCATTTACAAGTAAAGACCGAAGGATACGATTCACTGTACATTTAAGAATAAGACAATCTACAGAGTAAGGCAAGACAGTTTATGAAAGCGAGACTACACCTGCCTAATATTTTGAAGGAAGCATGTGGGAAATGTCCTCTATTTAAATGCTCAGTAAGCCCGGGTGGGTTACAATTCCATGAAAAACTGCCTGTTTATTATTTCTAATTACAAAAGCAATATATATTCTTTGTAGAAAATGTGGAAAATAGAGAAGCAAAATGAATTCAATTAAAATCATCCATAATCCAGCTAACCAGAAAAGTCCACTGTTGATATTCTGCCATAAATTATTTGGGACTGAACACAGAATTTAATTAACTGTTTTATCTTAGAAGAGAACTGACACTGGCTCCAAAAAAAGGAGAAAGGGGAAAGGAAAAATATTTTTTAAATTGTACCAACTCACAAATGAATGCTAAGATGTTAACAAGAGACTGTTTACAGTAAAATCCTCAGGTTTGCACATGACACTAAGTTCTTTTTAATAATGAAATATTATACCATTTATGCAAGGGAAACTGGAATTTTCACAAGACTGCATATGGGAGCAGAAAACTGGCAGATGAAACTCCTTATATGCAAGTGTAAGAGAATATATTCAGGGGACTGTAAGACCAATTATCCTAGAAAAATGATGGATTCCACAGTTTTAATCACCATCTAGAACATGGAGCATGCCATCATTATAGACTACACCTTAAAGACAATGTACAGATTCAACTAAAAGATTTAAAATGATGCAGAAGCCAATATTATATTCTCAAAAAGAACAGTATATCCACAGCTCTGTGCATTTTTAGTCCTGCCATAATAAAAGCTAAAATAATAAATAATCAAAGCAAGATAGGGGTAGGGAATTAAGAGGTATATACTATGAATAAAATAAATAAGTTACAATGATATATCGAACAGCACAGGAATATAGCCACTATTTTATAATAACTGTAAATTAAATATAGTCTATAAAAATTTTGAATCACTATATTGTACACCTGAAACTAATACAGTACTATAAATCAACCATACTTCATTTTTTTAAAATGCTCTAAAAGGTCAAAGAAGTGGAAACACTTGCCTATGAGAAGCAGTGATGATTATAACTGGCATTCTCCAAAGTGTAAAATCTAATTGTGGTAGCTGAAATCTAAATAAAATGAAATATTTAAAATAGTAATATTGCTAGATTAGATCGTGCTTTTTAACCTGGAGTGCATGGGCTTTAGCATGGCATGCACATTTATATATGTGTATATTTGTATGTATATGCATGCATGCTCAGTCACTCAGTTGTATAGAGTTCCCTGTGACCCCTTGGACTGTAGCCCATGCGGCTCCTCTGTCCATGGAATTTTCTTGGCAAGAATACTGGAGTTGGCTGCCATTTCCTTCTCCAGGGGATCTTCCTGACCTAAGGATTGAATCTGGTCTCCTGCATTGGTGGGCAGCTTCTTTACCACTGAGCCACCAGGGAAACACACACACACACACACACACACACACACACACACACATATATATATATATAGACAGAGAGAGAGTATATGTTTATGACACATATATGTTCCTTCTGTTGATTAGATGCATAGTTATCATCAGATTCTTAACAGTGTTCATAACCCTAAAATCTCCAGAACTAGTTATCTAGAGGGTAAGGGTGCAGATTCAGACACTAATTCCTGGGAGTAGGTATTGAGGCTTGCAAAAGAAAGCTTTAGAATTAATTAAGTTGTGTTTACTCCATGAAAAATAAATGTGAGGAGTTCATTTCCCTGAGAAATGCCATAGAAGAAGAAGACAAAGTTATGAAACTGCCTGAGGGAGATATGCAAGGTAGATCTCTAAGTTTCTCATATTGGGGCTCCAGGAGGGCAAAGACGGAGCTCTTGTTTGCTGCTCTATGCCTAGGCCTTAGAACAGGGGCCTGGCACACGGTAGGCACGCACTAAATACTTGCTGACCACTCAGGAGCTAGGGGAATCCTGGTGGCGCCATCAGAGGCAGCGGCTCCCTGAAGGAGGGTCTTTCGCTGGGTGGCATTTCTGATATTCATAAGAGTGAGGCTCTTTCCCTCTTTCTCTCCTTCCGACGTCCTCATCTCTTCTTCTCACTTGATCATCTACCACCATGAGGGCATCTAGGTTGTAAAAAGAGAACAGGTACCACATGAGCAAAGAACCTCACTACTTTGGCCTTGGAAGAAGACAGGAAAAAAAGACCCAGAAATGAAATATCAAAGAGCTTATGAACATAAAACATGTACCACTGTTAAGTGGAGCACTGTCAAGCAGATTAATTGGTTAACATTTGGAAAGTGCACTGAAGATGAAAATTGCCAAATAAGGGCTTTGTATATTGAACTGGTTTCTCATTTGTTATAAGTGAGTGGCATAAGAAATAAGTCCACTAATAGTTAAGACAACTATTATGCCCAAGATGGGCTATAAAAGGTCTTTGGCTCTCAGAAGACTGAGCCCAGTGTAGCTCTGCTTTAGGATTTGGGGAGAGCATCTTCCCCAAGTGTCTGTGAGGTCCCAGCTCTAGAGCTCCTATCCTTGCAGTTCCCTGCTTTTGCTAGCCAATCCCCCTGCTACAGGCTCCTTGCAGGAGGTTTCTTAAGGCCAAGTGAAGAATTTATAAATAATTTTGTTAGAAGTTCCTAAGTTCAATCTGAAATTTGTTAAGATGAGATTTTAGCCAACCTTCCTTGGATAGATGGATTCCATTCTTCTACAATGGTGAGATATTGAACCATCCAGATATTCTTGAATCCCAATAGGACAAGAGTCAGAGCTCAGCACCAGGAGCTAGCTCCAGCTTGAGCGTTCAGAATAGATGCTCTCTCTCTGGAAAGCAGGGGTCAATGAATAGAGAATCCCCAGTCAGAAATCATCAGGAATGGACATGTGAAACCAAATTCAGTATAACTTGTCTCTGAAAAAAAGAAGGGGTGGGTCCACCTGTTTGATGTAGTTTTGGTTGTCTATGAATGCAGGAATTTTATTTTGACCAATATTTGTTTTGTTTTACTTAAATTTTAACATCCCTCCTACTTCTGAAAAGAATTAAGACAGATTCAGATTGAAACAAAGTACAAAAAAACTAAAGCAGTTTGGGAGAAAATAGGACAGATAATGCATTCTTGCTGGAATTCTTAGGACTCAGTGTATATATTTTAGTAAAAAATGTACTGGAACTGAGGTTTAAAAATCCTGGGCTCCAGCCATAAACTGTGTCCCTAATGAACTGTGTGGTCTTATGCAGTCATTATTCCATTGGCAAAATAAAGTCTCTGGAAGTTTTTCAACATGATCTTTTTAAGTGTTTAAAGAATAATGTCCTGGCATCAGTAGGTAGGCAAAATGGAGTGAGCAAGGTCATAGAGAAAACTGTTAAGAGATTGAAGTGTAATCCAAGTCAGCAGGGATCAACAGTAGAAATGGAGAGAAAAAAAGAAAAAAGTTATTTGAGGAAGACTGGACAGAACTTCAAGATTGACTGGATATGCAAATGAGCAAAATGACCCAAAGAAGACTGTAAGCTTTTGTGGCCAGGAGCACGGTATCCCTGTGAATAAAGAGAGGAAAATATTTCTAGAAGAGGAAGTGCGGCCAGGACTGAACAGAGTCAGCTTGCAATGTGGAGTTTGTGATGAGCAGAAGCCATCCAAGGGAAATATCATGGAGTCATGCCTGGTGCGAGCTGCACACCAGGCAGGAGGCACACTCTCTTAAGTTATTAGTATTTCAGCAAAGGAGCAGATGGGGGCAAACAGGAAGTGTACGGGGGAGTGGAGGACTGAGGGCTGAGTCTTGAGGTGACCTGGTTACTCAGAACCAAGCATTTGTTTCCGGCATTAAATAGTTTTTTGTTCTTCTCAGTTCAGTTCAATCCAGTCGCTCAGTCGTGTCTGACTCTTTGCGACCCCATGAATCGCAGCATGCCAGGCCTCCCTGTCCATCACCAACTCCCGGAGTTCACCCAAACTCACGTCCATCAAGTCGGTGATGCCATCCAGCCATCTCAACCTCTATCATCCCCTTATCCTCCTGCCCCCAATCCCTCCCAGCATCAGAGTCTTTTCCAATGAGTCAACTCTTCACATGAGGTGGCCAAAGTACTGGAGTTTCAGCTTTAGCATCATTCCTTCCAAAAACACCCAGGGCTGATCCCCTTTAGAATGGACTGGTTGGATCTCCTTGCAGTCCAAGGGACTCTCAAGAGTCTTCTCCAACACCACAGTTCAAAAGCATAAATTCTTCAGCACTCAGCTTTCTTCACAGTCCAACTCTCACATCCATACATGACTACCGGAAAAACCATAGCCTTGACACTAGACGGACCTTTGTTGGCAAAGTAATGTCTCTGCTTTTCAATATGCTGTCTAGGTTGATCATAACTTTCCTTCCAAGGAGTAAGTGTCTTTTAATTTCATGGCTGCAGTCACCATCTGCAGTAATTTTAGAGCCCAAAAAAATAAAGTCTGACGCTGTTTCCACTGTTTCCCCATCTATTTCCCATGAAGTGATGGGACCGGATACCATGATCTTCGTTTTCTGAATGTTGAGCTTTAAGTCAACCTTTTCAGTCTTCTCTTTCACTTTCATCAAGAGGCTTTTTAGTTCCTCTTCACTTTCTGCCATAAGGGTGGTGTCATCTGCACATCTGAGGTGACTGATATTTCTCCCGGCAATCTTGATTCCAGCTTGTGCTTCTTCCAGCCCAGCGTTTCTCATGATGTACTCTGCATATAAGTTAAATAAGCAGGGTGACAATATACAGCCTTGACGAACTCCTTTTCCTATTTGGAACCAGTCTGTTGTTCCATGTCCAGTTCTAATTGTTGCTTCCTGACCTGCATATAGGTTTCTCAAGAGGCAGGTCAGGTGGTCTGGTATTCTAATCCCCTTGGAAGAGCGTGCCTGCTGGAGAATACAAGCAGAGATGCGAGAAATGAATTTCAGGTGGGTGTTCATCTGCCCTGATTAGCTGAGTTGTATTTTCCTAGCTTTCTTTCTCTTTCCATTGGATGTGGCCCTTAGTTGAAGATCCTTTTCTGAATGCATGTTGACTCCCTGCAACCTGGGATTTCCTGAACTATGTAGGTAGACTCAGCGTGTCTCATCCAGCTGTATTGTATTTTCATCTTCCCAAATCTGCCCCTGTCCCTTCCAAGGTCCGATGCTTCTAAGAGTCATTTTTTGTGCTGTGCTCACCACCAATCTTCCCCAGAAACCTTGAGTAACTTAAGGCACAAGTTTCAGTTCTCTTTCCTACCATCTATCAAGGACAATTGCACAGATCCTGTATCCAACCCCTGTTATCTCTTGGGCCACAAGAGTACCCAGTGTTGTCAATCCTCAGGGGCAGGTAGATAGTTCTGGAGCTCCAGTGAGGATACACACATCTACCCACATAGTAAATCAAAGAACAATGAACCAAAACACTCACCATCAAAAAGAAACATGTTTTCTTCTTTTTGTCTTTCCTCTTCTAATCTTGATATCAAACATATCATAGTGAAAAAGAACTATCCAGATATTCTTTTTTTTTTGCTGTGCCGGGTCTTAGTTGCAGCATGTGGGATTTAGTTCCCTGATGAGGGATCAAACCCTGGCCCCCTGCTTCTGAAGCACAGCATCTTACCCACTGGACCACCAGGGAAGTCCCTATCCAGATATTCCTGCATCCCAGTAGGACAAAAGTCAGAGCTCAGTACCAAGTACAAGTGTTTTATGTTAGAATAATGAGCTTCTCTGGATATAAATTGGGTATATTTTGGTATAATACATATATGTAACATGTATGCTAATATATTACTATCAATATATTATAATGGTGTATTTTTCTGCAGGGTAGGCTATAACATATATGTCTTAGTGGTTGTAAAACTTGATGTCACTCAAATCTAAAACATTTTTTCAATCACAGAGTTATAAATGATATTATCAATGTAGTTGATGCTAACATTTGCTAAACCAACTTTTCTAATGATATTCATTTATGACACAAATACAACAGTAAAACCAAATGCGGGAAGAAATAGAAATAGGTGTGTAATAGAAAAGAGAGGGATACCTAAGGATATAAATTTAATTTGATTTTGGCTCTCCTGTAGAGTCGTTTATGGTAGGACCTTACTGCTGGTAGCTCTGGTGATCTAGGAAGGAGGTTCTCCAGTTTTCCCCTCCATGGCTCTCAGCTACTCGTGACTTGAAGTCAATCTCAGACTGAAAGTGAATCCTCAGGATAGTTGGAATACAGAGCTATCACAGATAAATGGTTCTTCACTCTGCACACTCAGGGCAAAGTCAGATCTATCAGAATAAGGCAGAAGACGGTCGTATGGAACTCCACTCATGAGACAAAAGTGGAAGAAAGAATGTGTGTGTTTGAGATGAAAAAAGAACGAAGTTGTAGGGGTCTCCAGTAGAACAACCATCTTATGGAACATTTAACAGAAAAACCCGAGCAAACTTTTTGGCCAACTCAATATTAACCTTTTGAAGAATGAAATCCCTGTATTTCTCACTTCAAAGAACTATTTGCACCATCTCTGCTGTGACATATTATCAAATATTTATTTTGAATGTAAGTGGAAAGTTCTCAAGGTGTAATAGGAACATTGCTAGAATTAGAACCAGAGGGTTTTATTGTCTGTCTGCTACTTCCTGGCTGTGTGGTATGAAGCAAGTTATTTAACCTCTTTAAGCCTGTTTTTTTGTTTGTTTTTTCTTTTCTTTTTTTTTATTCCAAATCCTTCTGAGCCTATTCAGCTCAGTTCAGTTGCTCAGTCATGTACGACTCTTTGCAACCCCATGAATCAAAGCATGCCAGGCCTCCCTGTCCATCGCCAACTCCTGGAGTCCACCCAAACCCATGTCCATTGAGTTGGTGATGCCATCCAACCATCTCATCCTCTGTCGTCCCCTTCTCCTCTTACCCTCAATCTTTCCCAGCATCTGAGCCTATTCATTTATCAGTAAAATGGGAATAGTAATTATAATGCATCCATTACAAAGTTGCTATAGGGATTCATAAGATAACGTAGCTAAAAAATTTTTGTGAAATTTTAGTGCTATGCTAATGGCAGTTATTAGCAATTCTCTACAACCAGTGGCATGTATTTATTTATGTTGAGATTGAGCTCAGCTCACACAAGAATGAGCACGCTCACTTGGGCAGTTGTGGGATAATTTGGGAAGACTTCTGCTCAATGTTTGAGGGGTCAGGGTTTGTGGAAGGGGGCAGTTTGACTTGCAGGAGGCTATATGAAGGGGATTGGCTTTGTAGAAACTATCTCTGTCTGACTCTGGATTCCAACAATCTTCCAGAACTTACAGTGTTAGGGGTTTGGTACCTATAAAAAATACCCTTCCAGTGGCTTCCTTGCTAGAGAAAAGTGGGTGAGAGCCTCACTGATTGAGAACCTGGTCCCACCTCAGTCTCACCCAGCTGCCACTGGGTGACACTGGGAAGAATGATGGTTTGAGTCGTTCCACCCAGACCCTCAGGTGTCCCTGAAGGTCTGAGCACAGCAGTCCCTGGTCATCACTAGTTCAAAGCGCTGAACTAGTTCACTACTTTCATCACTAGCTCACTACTTTCTTGTCAAAGCAGACAAGAAAAATGGGATCACTGACTGACAGGGTCTTGTGTTGAGTTTACTTCATCCTGCTCCTCAGCCTGCCTCTTTTTCTTAACCTTTCTTTCCTTGGTCTAGGCATTTCTTCAATTTTTTTCCCCCTTTAGCAAACCCTCTTTCTTTCCTTTGGACGTCCTTCCTTATCTCACCCTTTTAAAATCATTCCTCTCCCTTTCCCTTTAAATGGTCATTGTAGTAAATCAAAACACTTCAATATTTCCTACACAAAATAAGGTTTTAGACTCCCTGTTCTTAAAGCATATAAACAAAAAAGATTTACAAATCTCTCTTAAAATGAAGTTAGGTTGGTTTATTTAATGTAATGATCATTTTTTTATGTCAGAAGCCCTTGGTGAGAATTTTAACTGAAAGCAGTTTTAAGTGTAAAAAATCCACAACTGTCACCACAAAGAATTCCTAAAAAAGCTTCATGGCAAAACATACAATTGAAAAGCAGATTGTATTGTCCCCTAGAAACAAGTTTGTAATTAGGGGCTGTGTTCTTGATCAAGGACTTAAATCCAATAAATCATAGATATGAGCAACAATAAGTCATAAAGGAAAAGACACAACAATAAAATTTTATAGTCATTTGAAATAGTAAAATTTGGCCCCAGGTCTTATAAAATGAACAAAAATAGAACAGGCACGGCGATTATGAAAGAACCCTAACCTGCTATTAAGTACTTTGATCAGATAAAAATACAGCTCTAACTTGCCATAAATTTGACTAAAAGTTAATGTATCCATAATGGATATTAAACATGTAATTAATAATAATTTTATTTGCTGTCCTTGACTTCAGAAAAACTTTCTAGGGAGCTTTAGGGTGAGCTGAGCCTCCTTACAAAGCCAGCTGGTGAGCACGAACTTGAGCAGGGCACAGTGTTGGCCTTGGGTGGGGTTCCATTTTACACTCATAAGTGAACTGAGAAGATGCTAATTAAATTTGTAGGGGATGTTCCACAACTTTCAAATCTTGGTTAAAGTTAATAAGGATCTGGAAAAGTGGACAGATCTCAACAGAGATTCAGTAGGGATTTATGATGAGATTGTCAGCTCAAAGAAGAACAAACCACCTATTATCAAAGAAGTATTACCTGAGTGCTCATCAAGCTAAGGAATATATGACTGTGGGTAAGAGGTTTAAAAGTAGTAACCGGGCTGATCATAGAGAAATTTAATACCCTAAGTTAACAGACACAAATAAATATGAAATAGGCACATTTGACATGTATAACACACAGACACTAAGTAGGCAATAAAAGCAGTAACGGTAAGGTTTGAGGGTCCCCCAGCCCCTCTGCCGAGTACGGCAGAGCACACAGCCCTGTGGTGTCACCCACCGTGAGTCACTTTCTGTTGAGTTTCAGGGCTGTCTTCCTGCTCAGCTGAGTATCTTCATGTGTTCTTGTGTGTTCCCATTTTCTACCTAGCTGACCTATAGTAAGCACTCATTCAATGTTTGTTGAAAGAGAGGACAAATTAACGCTGTTTTTCAGTCTGAAGCACCCCTGCGTTCTAAAACCCACTCCACCACTCACTGCATAAATTCCAGTGAGGCGTCCATCAGCTTTTGAAAACAAAGGACCACATGTACCACTCCTTCCCACGTTAGGATCATGCCACAGAAATACTGGGCTGCCAAACCCCCTTCATCAGGCAATCCTGTGTAGTTTTCCCTTGAGGCAACCAGTGTTAACACGCTAAGTCGATACAATTAACAACTGAAAATTACATTTTTATAGTCTAAACAATTTATCATTGGTAAATATTCCCCCTTTTAAAGGTGAAAACAGATCCTTGCTACCTCTACATTACTGTATTCAGTCTCCAAGGTGAAAGCAGTCTGAAACCTATCTATGGGGCCTTCTCATTCTAACTTGAAATCTGTATTATTAGGGGTTAGGACCTAGGGAAGAAAAGGCCGGGAACTGTCGACAGTCTACATCCAAGCATATGTAATTATGGATGATTATTTGTGAAATAGAGGAAAAGTGAACACAGGGAAAGAAAATATGAAAGGAATTTTCTATTTTAGTAAGAGTAAGAGGGATGTGAACTCCGGGAGTTGGTGATGGACAGGGAGGCCTGGTGTGTTGCGATTCATGGGGTCGCAAAGAGTTGGACATGACTGGGTGACTGATCTGATCTGATGTGATCTGAAGAGGGATGTGCATTTTTAAAGATCTCAACAACAGGTATTTCCACGCACAACACAGAATTACCAGTCGGACATGACTGACTGACTAAACAGCAAAAATGAATGAATTACATGGTTCTCTAGAAGGGACTTGGAAAACACATGGTTCTGAATCCCATCTCCTCCCTCCAGCCAAAAGGTCAGGAATCCGTTCTATGGCGTTTCTGACGAGAGGACGACAGACCGGAATTTGATGAGTGAGGCTGCAGGGCAATGCCTCCCAATCCACAGGTGGAGAACTACCTGAATCATTAGCCTCCTCCTCAGAAGATACAGAGGAAGAGAAGCACAGGCAGGAGACGAAGCAGAGCCGCAAGCACCGCCTGCCTTACTGGGAGAGGCAGGGAGAAGTACTGAAAAGGCCCCCGGGAATCTAGAGGGTAAGGCCTTCGACCACAGCGTGTTCTGGGTCATCCCCAGGTGCCATGGAGCTGCTGCAGGACTGGGAGATCTCAGGAAACACACGCTTCCTCACTCTGCCTCAGCTGCCCTGTTCATCCGATGGAGATGGCCCTCGTGCTTCATTCAGCTTGGGTAAAAGGAGGCCATAGGTACTTTGAAAAGTTGAAAAAGGTAGTAAACTGTAGTTTCTCAGAAAGGAGTAAAGAGCTCTATATTTGAGATGCTGCTGCTGCTAAGTCGCTTCAGTTGTGTCCAACTCTGTGCGACCCCATAGACGGCAGCCCTGTCCCTGGGATTCTCCAGGCAAGAATACTGGAGTGGGTTGCCATTTCCTTCTCCAATATTTGAGATGAAAGAGCACTTTTGCCTAAAGGCTGAGGTGTGGGTTCCTGGCTGCCTCTTCAGCTCTGTGATGCTCTGACTGCAGGACTGGGGAGGGCAGGTTCTCAAACCCATCACCTCCCCCGTGTTGTTGCTGTGTTTGGAGAGGCAGGCTGGAAATGTGTACCCTTTCCTAATAATAGTGTAAAAAAAAAAAAAGAAAAGAAAACAAATGTTTCCAAATTGTTCTTCCTTTTAAAATACTAAGTGAGAATAAAAGAACTGAAAAAAAGGAAGAAGGAAATAATCGAGGAAAATAAAAAGATGAAGGTATACTGGAAAATTTGGAAAAAGAGGAAGGAGGAACAAGAAGAGGAAAGAGGAAGACATCAGACAGAGAAAAAGACATTTATTGAGAAGAAAAAAAGAGAAACTGAGAGCAGATACAGGCCAACTTGAAAAGAAATGGAAGAACGTGTAAAAAAAAACTGACTTTACTGAGCACAGGAATAAAAAGCAATGCCAAACAAAAGGCAAAAGAAAAAAGCACTAAAATGAAAGAGCTATCAGAAAGGGAAAATGTCATGTAGAGATAAAAGAGATTTTTCTTAAATGGGGGTAAAAAAATCCTCCAAGCATTTTTATTTAGTTAGCCAAGGAAGAAAATGAATTCAAGGGGATAGGGAGATAAGGAATGACAAGCAGTCGTATAAGAAATTAAATGATATTAAAGAAGAGACCAAGGAAGGAAGGAGACAACAGATTTTAGCAAAAAAGAGACTCTTATATAAGAAATTTTCAACAGCTAAATTATGTTAAAAGCCTTTTGCAAACATCATCTTCAATAAAAAGCATGTATTGAAATCACTTTGAACCTGGCAAACACAGGTAGAGAGAACAGAGAGACCCTTTAAAGAGGAAGCAAGACAAATCGGAAAACAAGAGTAGCTAACCTGAAGTAAAAGCTCCAGGGCACACAAATCAGTCTTTTATCCCATCACCTGACACAGAGAAGGCATTCCAAAAGTCTCTGTGGAATGAATGAATGAACTGAATGAATAAATGAATGAATGGATGGATGAACCTGTGGAGCTTCAGGAGTTTTCAGAAGCCTATGTGTCTATGGCTTCTGATGACAAAAAAACATTCTCTGCTCCCAAATGTCTGTCCCACCCTAATGTGGAAACTCCTCTTCCTCCTTTGTCCTACCAGCAAAAATGACAAGATGCCTGTGATCCACAGTCTACTCATCAGGGGGTCATACCAGGCCTATTTCCCATTAGCAGGGGAAAAGGGAAATGGTAAAAGTTTTTAACTTTGCAAAGCATTTCTAGAATACCTCATTTTAACCCTGGCCAGTTGAGTGAGGCAATGATTATCTTTCATTAACATCAACTTTGAGAAGTCTAGTGGTTATTTTAATGATCCCAGAAAAAGAGAACCATATAGGTCATGAGATCAGTTTAGTTCAGTTCAGTCGTTCAGTCGTGTCTGACTCTTTGCGACCCCATGAACCACAGCACACCAGGCCTCCCTGTCCATCACCAACTCCCGGAGTTTACCCAAACTCATGTTCATCAAGTCGGTGATGCCACCCAACTATCTCATCCTCTGTTGTCCCCTTCTCCTCCTGCCCACAATCTTTCCCAGCATCAGGGTCTTTTCAAATGAGTCAGCTCTTCGCAACAGGTGGCCAAAGTATTGGAGTTTCAGCTTCAGCATCAGTCCTTCCAAAGAACACCTAGGACTGATCTCCTTTAGGATGGACTGGTTGGATCTCCTTGCTGTCCAAAGGACTCTCAAGAGTCTTCAACACTACAGTTCAAAGCATCAATTCTTCGGCACTTAGCTTTCTTTACAGTTCAAATTTCACATCCATACATGACCACTGGAAAAACCATAGCCTTGTCTAGATGGACCTTTGTTGGCAAAGTAATGTCTCTGCTTTTTAATATGCTGTCTAAGTTGGTCATAACTTTTCTTCCAAGGAGCAAGCATCTTTTAATTTCCTGACTGCAGTCAGCATCTGCAGTGGAGCCCCAAAAAATAAAGTCAGCAACTGTTTCCCCATCTATTTGCCATGAAGTGATGGGACCGGATGCCATGATCTTAGTTTTCTGAATGTTGAGCTTTAAGCCAACTTTTTCACTCTCCTCTTTCACTTTCATCAAGAGGCTCTTTAGTTCTTCACTTTCTGCCATAAAGGTGGTGTATCATCTGCATATCTGAGGTTATTGATATTTCTCCCAGCAATCCTGATTCCAGCTTGTGCTTCTTCCAGCCCAGCATTTCTCATGATGTACTCTGCATATAAGTTAAATAAGCAGGGTGACAATATACAGCCTTGACATACTCCTTTTCCTATTTGGAACCAGTCTGTTGTTCCATATCCAGTTCTAACTGTTGCTTCCTGATAAGAAGAGTTAAATCATAACATCTTATGACACCTGAATGAGAGAGATTTCAGAACCACTGTGGATGGAGACAATTTAGCGTCACTCAGGATGTCTTTGAAAAAGTAAGACATTAGTTGGGTTTTAAAATATGAAAAAAAAAAAAAAACAAACAGGGCTTGAGGACATTAGACTAGGGAATGGAAAACACACACGCATGTGCACACACAATCACACTTAAAGTAGAATTCTAATGCCACTTAAGTGGGCTTTTGAATGAGGACCCCAAAACTCCATTCATTTCAACTGTTTTCATAATAAAATCTACTTCCTATCTAACAAAGCCTGCTACTAAATTTAAAGGTTTTTGTTCTTTTAAGGGTTACCCTTTATAAGGCAAATATTATGATAAACCTAGAAATAAACCTAGACACTAGGCAATAATTTAAAATGATGCATATCAGTCTCAAAGTTGAAATTATACAACTGCAAAGGATAGTTACAAATAGAGTTTGTATTGCAGGAAGTAATCCTAAGACCTGGGGAATTTTTCATCATTTACTCGAGAGCCAGAAAAGCAAGGCCAAGAAGTATGGCCAGGCTTCAGAAGAGCAAATCAGAACTAGACAAATATGTTTTTTATGTCAGCCCAGAGATTTTCAAGTTGCGTATTAAGTATAGCATTTTTAAATAAATGTATTCAAAATCATGACATGGTTGGACTTCCCTGGCAGTCCAGTGGTTAAGACTCTGAGCTTCCAAAGCAGGGGGTGCAGGTTTAATCCCTGGTCTTGGAACTAAAACCTCACATGCCACACAGTGCAGCCAAAAAAAAAAAAAGGAAGTGAAAAATAAAAATAAATAAATAAAATTATGGCATAGTAAGCTGTCTTTGGGGGCTTCCCAGGTGGCGCTAGTGGTAAAGAATCCACATTCTAACGCAGGAGATGTAAGAAATGCTGGTTCAATCCCTGAGTTGGGAAGACTCCCTGGAGAAGGGCATGGAAACCCAATCCAGTCTTCTTGCCTGAAGAATCCCATGGACAGGGGATCCTGGAGAGCTACAGTCCATAGGGTCACACAGAATCGGACACGATTGAAGCAATGGCATACACGCACACATACAGTCTATGTTCATTTTAAATGGCCAAGAAATCCATTAGATAAGTACCATAGACTTGTCCTTTTAAAAATATATATTAAATTGGGAAATATTTTAAATAGGACTTTAAAGAGTTGTTCGTACTAATGGAGTTAATTATTGAAGGTGTCATGTATACTATCAAGTTTCTTCTTTGTTTGAGAATAAAGGGTTTCCTTTCACATCTGCTTTCTTCAGATCTGAAGAATTCCAGTTGTTGAGAGAGCTAGTGGTGTACTGTTACTATCCTAACTTTAAAACGTGAAAATATTAATATTAGTTTCTAAAGTGAATACAATTATTTAATTTATATAGTATGACTCATTTTCTAAGCTTGTGCTACTGGAAATGGATATTATTATTCTCTTCAATCGAGCAGAGTTTGAGTTCAGATTCACATACAAATCAGGGTCACAGAATCACAAGTGAAGATGGTTTATATAAGAACAGAATAATAGAATGTCTTGTAATTGGAAGGAATCTTGGTAATCATCGAAGGTGCTTAATAAATATGTCAATTGGAAAATGTTACTTACAATGAAAAAAATGAATTTTGAAAAACACTGTCAGCTATATGTGAATCCATCTTAAGCATTGGCTATTTTCATCAATTCCTATTTAAATGGTCAAACTGGGTTTTTGTTGCTGTTGTGTTGCTGTGTAAGATAAAGCAGAACTAGGCAATAACGTGTTTAAGAGTCTGAATGAATTTTTGCTGTTGAATCCATTGCTAGAAATCACTCTTCAGTGATTTGAGGAGACTTTTAATGAGACCTATGAGGATAAAAGATCAGAAGATGATCATAAAAAAGTGATTCTGCAAATGGAATGCAGTTAGGCTGAAATGGACCAGAAACACTGATCCACTGACCTACCTGAGAAGTAAAACATTCCATGCAACAGAGTGGATCCTTTCTCATCAACTGTTTAAGAGCTCCTTAGGGCACTCTGTTGTTGTCTCTCAGTCACCCAGTCATGTTTGACTCTTTGCTACCCCAGGGACTGCAGCACGCCAGGCTTCCCTGTCCTTCACTGTCTCCTGGAGTTTACTCAAACTCATGTTCATCGAGTCGGTGATGTCATCCAACTATCTCAACTTCTGTCGCCCCCTTCTCCTGCTGCCTTCAGTCTTTCCCAGCATCAGGGTCTTTTCCAATGAGTCGGCTCTTCAAATTAGGTGGCCAAAGTATTGGAGCTTCAGGTTCAGTCTTTCCAGTGAATATTCAGGACTGATTTCCTTTAGAACTGACTGGTTTGGCCTCTTTGCAGTCCAAGGGACTTTCAAGAGTCCTCTCCAGCACCATAATTTGAAAGCATCAATACTTTGGCACTCAGCCTTCTTTATGGCACTCTTTAATGCTACATAAAAAGTGTTTTTCAAAGAAATCCTGGTGTATTAGAAGGTTGTAAGTGAGGAGCTAACTCTCAAAAGCGATTTTGGTTATAGAAGATCACCATAGTATTGAGGGAAAAGTGCCACAGATCATAGGAAAAGGTCCTCAGATCGCTTTCCCTGGTGAAAGTCACTCATTCACTCATTCTTTCGGCTAATGTAACACATATTTATGGTGACGCCAAGGGATTTGTTAGGCAATACTTATGCCTTCATGATCATTCTATCTTTGTTTTTCATTGAAACAGAAATAAGTAAGTTGGAACAGTCACCCCATACTGCGAAGCCAAACTGTATTTATTTATATTATTTTATCATTTTTGGCCTAGTTGGCCATGTCTGCTTCCTATTTGGGTAGTGACTGGAACACATTGACAGATGTGGAAGTATGATTCAAAGCTCAACCAGGGCAATTTTTCCAAAATATAATTGAAGACTGCATTCAAGCCCGGCATATACATAGACACCTGCTTTATTTGCATAGCCCAAGCTTGCAGGAAGTTTTAATCAATCATTTTCTGCATGTAGAATTATCCATCCAGAAAACCATTACTTATTTCACCGAAAAAAAAAAGTTTTTCTTTGCTGCTGCATTAGTCTCATCCTACCTCCCTCCCCTCCACCAGCAGAAAGAAAAGAAAAAAAAGTTTATGTCAAAATATATGGATTAATGTTCCAGCTTATAAACAATCTTGGCTTATTTTCAAATCTCCAAAAGGTAGATTCTGCCACTTCTTTTGCCAATAAGCATGAAAATTCTATCTTCTGTCACATACCTTTTCATTTATATTTACTGAATGTTTCTCATTGTGCCAGGTGCTAGGAAACTAGGAAACAAAAGGCGACAAATTTTGATTAAATAATCATAAAAAGCATGAATTACAAAACCTGATAGCTGTAGAAGGTGCTGCATGAAAGGATGAAACAGGGGAATCTTATATAATCGCAGGACTGAGGTGGTGATGGGTCAGGAAAGAAGCACTATTTGAACTGAGAGTTTAGTAAATGGACATTGTTGTTGTTTAGTCGCTAAAGTAGTGTCCAACTCTTTTGCAACCCCATACACTGTAGCCCACCAGGCTCCTCTATCCATGAGATTTCCCAGGCAAAAACATGAGCTGCCATTTCCCTTTCAGGAGGTCTTCCCAACCCAGCAGAATTTGGGAGGAGGGTCAAGAGGGAAAGGAGAAAGTTACAGGCAAATAAAAACATGTGCAAAGGCCCTGGAGCAAGAGAGAGTGCACACTGAAGAACCAAAAGGCCTGAGAGAGTGTACCACGGAAAAAGAGTGAGAGGGTCGGATTCCCGGAGGCTGGAGGGAGCTGGACCCAAAGTATGTGTGTCTGTGCAGACCTCCTAAGAAGTTTGATCTTCAAAAGCAACTGTAAGCCATTCAGTTTTCCAGATTCACATTTTTAATAGCTCGTCCTGTGTACAGTGAATTAGAGTGAGGACACCTTTCAGATCTGTTGACCTGAAACGGGTGACAGGAGTAGCTGCTATAAGGGTACCAGTGAGTTAGAGAGGAGTGTATGCATTCCGGAGACATTCAGGAGGTAAAACCTACAAGAACTGGTTTTGTTAAACAAATACATGAATGTATTAATGAATCAGTCCTCAAAATAGTTCACATTTATTTACTCTTCCTACTTGCCACATTGACTGAATTTTAAAAACTTCTCTATACAAATGGTAATTTTTAAAAAGAGAAGGAAAAAGTACATCCAATATTAGTGTTTTATGAAAAAAAGGCATGAGTCTTTATATCTTATGAGCCTTATTTCAGGTTACAAATAGTCTTTAATTCAGTTATTTTTTCCCTTTGAATATTTTTGCTAGAGACTTTCCCAAGTTTCTAATTTATTCCCTACACTTATTAATATGTAAATGTTAACAGCCTTCAATTTATAATCCAAGCTACAGATCACTCTTTTTTAAAGTGTGTTCCCCAGAATCAGTCTTTGTAGAAGTAATAGCTCTTACTTTTTTTAAAGAAAGTAATTTATTTTTAATTGTTTTTGACTGTGCTGGGTCTTTATTGTTGTCCAAGGACTTAGTTGCTTGGGATGTGGGATTTTCCCTAACCAGGGATTGAACTTGTGTCCTCAGCGTTGCACAAGAATCCTGTGTCCCCAGATTCTTAACCACTGAACCATGAGGAAAGCCCAGTTTTTACTTTAAATACATATTTTTTAGTAAATAAACAATGGTTAAGCAATAGTCAACAAGTTTCTCTACTGAAAGCCTTTTCAGAGTCTTTTATATGCCAATATGCATTATGAAAATATTGAAGGCAAAGAAGAGGGCAGCAGGAGGATGAGATGGTTGGGTGGCATTGCCAATTCAATGGACATGAACTTTGGTGAATTCTGGGAGATGATGAGGGACAGGGAAGCCTGGCATGCTGCAGTCCATGGGGTCACAAAGAATCGGACATGAAAGCAACTGAACAACAACAAAAATCCATTATGAATTTCAAAGACAGAAATAGGTAACACTTCCCATCTCATGCGTCCATGGAATGCCTTCCTTGAGCATATCAGAGATTCCACAAGAACTTTTGGGTAAAGAACCATACACATATTGACTCAGTTCCTTGAACAGGGTTTGGCATGAAACCCTCATGGCAGAAAGCAAAGAACTAAAGAGCCTCTTGATGAAAGTGAAAGAGGAGAGTCAAAAAGTTGGCTTGAGGCTTAACATTCAGAAAATTAAGATAATGGCATCTATTCCCATCACTTCAGGGCAAATAGATGGGGAGACAGCAGAATCAGTGTCAGACTATATTTTTGGGGGGCTCCAAAATCACTGCAGATGGTGACTGCAGCCATGAAATTAAAAGACACTTGCTCCTTGGAAGAAAAGTTATGACCAACCTAGACAGCATATTAAAAAGCAGAGACATTACATTGCCAACAAAGGTCTGTCTAGTCAAAGCTATGGTTTTTCCAGTAGTCATGTATGGGTGTGAGAGTTGGACTATAAAGAAAGCTGAGCACTGAAGAATTGATGCTTTTGAACAGTGGTGTTGGAGAAGACTCTTGAGAGTCCCTTGGACTGCAAGGAGATCCAACCAATCCAACCTAAAGGAAATCAGTCCTGAATATTCATTGGAAAGACTGATGCTGAAGCTGAAACTCCAATCCTTTGGCCACCTAATGCGAAGAACGGACTCCTTGGAAAAGACCATGATGGTGGGAAATATTGAAGGCAGGAGGAGAAGGGGACGCCAGAGGATGAGATGGTTGGATGGCATCACCAACTCAATGGACATGAGTTTGAGTAAACTCCAAGAGTTGACGATGGACAGGGAGGCCTGGCATGCTGCAGTCCATAGAGTCGCAGAGAGTCAGACACGACTGAGCGACTAAACTGAACTGAACTGAAGTCTTTATACTTTGTTTAATAAATTAAGATGTAGATTAAGATTTCAAAAATCGAAGTCTCAGAGGAGAAGGGTTTGTCAAATATGCCAGGCATCCACTGAGGGCAGCATTAGAACAGCTTCTTACTACTCAGCTTGCAGCCAACTCATTGACATGAAGTATTCCATTTCTTGAGAAGCTAAAATTCTATATTTCTGTATGAAGTTTCATATTTAAAAAAAATTTAATGCCACCTGTCAAGCAGAACATATAGGTAACCAGTTTTCAACTTCAGAGGCATTCTAGTACAGATGACATTACTCCACTTTCAAACAAAATTGCTGTGAGCAGTCAGGACAAAGGACGCTAATGGAGCAAACAAGGATCCTCCTGTGAAATCCATAAATGCTTTCCTCCCTTTGAAGGAACCCACAGTGTCCATCTGAGGAACATTAACTCCTTCATTGCCTGGAGGCATCATCAGAAGCCCCAAAATAGATCACATACCAAATGATACTGTTGGACTCTGAAAGAAATAATTCTTTCATTTAAATAAGCACATTTTCTCCCTATTTAGGAAATACCAGGTCATTTAGGAATCAACAGCAGTAGAAGAACAATCCCATTTGAGAAAACACATTATTGCACCGGAGGCAACACTTAGAACAGCATAATCAGGCCAGAGTTTAATTACAGGTGGGTTGTTGGCCTGTTTTAACTAAAACAAGTAATGTCAATACTTAAAAGACAGTCAATTCTCAGGTGTTTAGGATCTGATTCACCATTTTATTGGTTACTCAATCCCAAATTTTGTCCTTTTTTGCTTAGAAATGTGTCTATTTCAGTACTTATGTGCTAGGCTTAGTTGCTCAGTCATGTCCGACTCTTTGCAACCCCATAGACTGTAGCCCACCAGGCTCCTCTGTCCATGGGGATTCTCCAGACAAGGAGTGGGTTGCTATGCCCTCCTCCTAGGGAATCTTCCCAACCCAGGGACTGAACCCAGGTCTCCTGCATTGCAGGTGGATTCTTTACCATCTGAGCCACCAGATGCTGGCAAATGCAAACTTATCAAGTTTATATATCTTGCTGCTGCTGCTAAGTCGCTTTAGTCATGTCCGACTCTGTGTGACCCCATAGACGGCAGCCCACCAGGCTCCCCCGTCCCTGGGATTCTCCAGGCAAGAACACTGGAGTGGGTTGCCATTTCCTTCGCCAATGCATGAAAGTGAAAAAATAAAGTGAAGTTGCTCAGTTGTGTCCTACTCCTAGCGACCTCATGGACTGCAGCCCACCAGGCCCCTCTGTCCATGGGATTTTCCAGGCAAGAGTACTGGAGTGGGGTGCCATTGCCTTCTCCATTATATATCTTAAGTTGAGCCAAAAATACACAATATGCAGAATACATACAGCATTAGGTATTCTGTGTTTTGTGTGTGTGTGTGTTATTGCAGTAATGAGTGCTTTATTGCTTATCTTTTGCTTAAAGTTCTGTTTCTATATCTTTTTTAATCAGAGTCCAACATGAATAGTTGGGGAAATTTATAGCACTAGCATATTTCTATTTTGTAAAAAATCAATTGTATTTTTAAATGAAGTGTTAACTTGAAAAAATGAGATTTTTTTTTACTGTTAATGGAACTGTATATGTAATAACACCTTTCCAATCAGAAGATAACTTGTTTCATGACCTCAACAATCTAAAACATATCCAAGAAAATGAAATTGAACTAATAAGTCTATTAGAGCCAAAACAGATGACAACAAAAAATAATACCACCACCTCAAGTTGCCAGAGAGGATTTTCTTTAAATCATTTTGAAATATCTTCATAAATATAATCTCATTTGGTTATTTTTAACAATACTGCAAGAAAAGAAAGGCTTGGCAATATTATCCATATTTTTCAGATGAGAAATGAAGGGTTACCATATAAGATTTTGTCCAAATCGGGACAGTGATTGGGGCCTTGTTGATAATGATGGCAGGACAGCAACATAAACTGGGATGACCCTAGGCACACTGGGACCTGCGGTCACCCTGGAAACATGAGGGCATAAAGCCGTGTTCCTAAGTGCACAAGTCCCTCAGTCCTTTTCTTAGAGTTTATTTGCTCCCTGGAATAGCTGTTGCGCCTCCCCCGAGAGGCAAGACGCTACCTGCAGCTGACAGGTGAACCATACAGATTCAGCCTAGAAGGGCAGGGCTGACCGGGGCCAATGGTCACATAAGAGCTTCCCTGGTGGCTCAGACGGTAAAGAATCTGCCTGCAATGCAGGAGTGAAAGTGAAAGTCGCTCAGTCGTGTCTGACTTTGAGACTCCATGGACTATACAGTCGGTCCATGAATTCTCCAGGCCAGAATACTGGAGAGGGTAGCCTTTCCCTTCTCCAGGGGATCTTCCTAACCTAGGGATCAAACCCAGGTCTCCCACATTGCATGGAAGATTCTTTATCAGCCACAAGGGAAGCCCGAGAATGCTGTAATAGGTAGCCTATCCCTTCTCCAGGGGATCTTCCCGACCCAGGAATTGAACCAGGGTATCCTTTACCAACTGAGCTATCAGGGAAGCCCACAATGCAGGAGAACTAGGTTCTATCTAGGTTATTGCCTGGAGACTTCTATGGACAAAGGAGCCTGGGGGGCTGCAGCCCATGTGGTCGCAAATGGTAGGACATGACTGAGTGACTAACACACACACATATACCAAATCACAATCACCAGGGCACATCAAATGTCCAGTCAGTCCTAAGGTCAAACATAGTGCTCAGACTCTGAGTCAGGCAATGGAAGAGTCCTGATGTCAGAACTTTGCTCCCTAATATTTCCAGCAAGCAACTGCTCTGTATTTGGGCTACCGGGATTGTTCAGGAGGGATAATAAGAAACGATGAGGATAAAGATAGCAAAAGTCAAGAAGGTAAGTCTGGAAAAAAGAGGTAAAGTTCAAAGCAATCCCCAATCCCAATGGAGAGGAACAGAACTTAACAAGAGCTGCAAAAAGCAATTAGGGATACAGACCAGACGTGTATGGTGGGAGCTTAGAGGAAGCCAGGGCTCTGGGAACATTCATCAGAGCAGGGACCTGAGGACCAAGGTCAGATTTTGAGTGCTAAAACTAAACCCAGGAGTGAGGCTTCTACTTTCTGCTAGGCTGGCAGCTAGGGGAAGATCTTCAGAAAGAGGAAAGGAAGAACAGAGTCTCATAGGAAGGAACCTCATATCTGACCAGTTCATCATCTGATCATCTTGGATACCAAGAACAGGGGGGAAATGGGTTGCTGCTGGACTCAGGTACTGTCACAGTCAGGGACCTGCTGACTTCTGGGAAGAAGGAGACGCCCTTGAATGAGTAAACAGAGACCTGAATGGGTTAAGCAGGATTCTGAGTCCCAGCAGTTCATGAGGCACTTGGTTGAAAGTGAAAGTGAAATTCACTCAGTCGTGTCAGACTCTTTGCGACCCCACGGACTATACAGTCCATGGAATTCTCCTGGCCAGAATACTGGAGTGGGTAGCCGTTCCCTTCTCCAAGGGATCTTCCCAACCCAGGGATTGAACCCAGGTCTCCCGCATTGCCAGCGAATTCTTTACCAGCTGAGCCAAAAGGGCATTTGGTTAGATGGTATCTAATGGGATTCTTATTCTTTTTTTTTTAATAACATTTTTATTTTTTATTTTTATTTTTACTTTTGACCATGCCGGGTCTTCATTGCTGCACAGACTTTTCTGTAGCTGCCAAGAGTGGGGACTACCCTCTAGTTGTGATGTGCTGCTGCTGCTGCTAAGTCACTTCAGTCGTGTCCGACTCTGTGCGACCCCATAGACGGCAGCCCACCAGGCTCCCCCGTCCCTGGGATTCTCCAGGCAAGAACACTGGAGCGGATTGCCATTTCCTTCTCCAATGCGTGAAAGTGAAAAGTGAAAGTGAAGTCACTCAGTTGTGTCCGACTCTTAGCAACTCCATGGACAGCAGCCTACCAGGCTCCTCCGTCCATGGGATTTTCCAGGCAAGAGTACTGGAGTGGGTTGCCATTGCCTTCTCCAGTTGCGATGTGAGGGCTTCTCAACACAGTGGATTCTCTTGTTGCAGACATGGGCTCTAGGGTGTGAAGGTTTCAGTAATCGTGGATCTTGGGCTCTAGAGCACAGGCTCAATAGTTGTGGCGCATGGGCCTAGTGGCTTCAAGGCAGGTAGGATCTTCCCAGACCAGGGATTGAACCAGTGTCTCCTGCATTGACAGGCAGATTCTTTATCACTGAGTCACCAGGGCTTCCTATTTCTAAAATTGGTTTTAAATGGCAAACTTTAATCTTCTTTTAAGGTTAATTATATGCTGTTTTTAAAGGTGTGGCTATATACAATAGATCTTAAAGGATAATCTAGCCAAAATAATTAACATGGGAAAGAATTTGCTTCAAAAGTAAGACGCCTGAGCTACTTAGAAGCTTCATTCATCCAGAGCAAAGCACTCAAACATGTCTGAGAGCCCTGATTTCAGTGCAACAGAGTATTGTTTTGCTTTAAAAGATTAGGATCTCTGCAAAATTATCATATACCTGCTGCTGCGGCTGCTAAGTCACTTCAGTTGTGCCCGACTCTGTATGACCCCATAGCCGGCAGCCCACCAGGCTCCCCCATCCCTGGGATTCTCCAGGCAAGAGCACTGGAATGGATTGCCATTTCCTTCTCCAATGCATGAAAGTGAAAAGTGAAAGTGAAGTCGCTTAGTCGTGTCCTATTCTTCACGACCCCATGGACTGCAGCCTACCAGGCTCCTCCAGCCATGGGATTTTCCAGGCAAAAATACTGGAGTGGGGTGCCATCACCTTCTCCAATCATATACCTAAATACTTCTTATTTCCCATTTGAACTCCGTACTACTGAGTTGTGATGCTTGGGGTAGCTTCCCGAAATGTTCTGGATTTCCAAATCTCATCTGGAAATGAGGGGATCAAAATCCTTAGATCAGGGATCAACACACTATAACTCACAGGCCAAATCCAGCCCAGCATCTGTTTTTGTGAATAAAGTTTTATTGGGAACATAGACACCCTTAGCCATTGACATGTTTCCATGACTGCTTTTCGTCTACAACAGAAGCTGAGTAGTTATAACAGACACTTTATGGCGCACAAAGCCTAAAATATTTTTAGGTGATAGAATATTACTACTTTGCAGGAAAATGTTTGCCCTTTCCTGACTTAATTATTCTTGATTTTACCGATATAGACAGACACATAAGTATGGAAATCCATATATACAATATAAGAAATGTTCCTATTGTTGGTGACTTCATTTTCTCAGAGTTTAGGCTTCTCATTGTTTCCCAGTCTCTCTCTCTCTCTGCTTCTCTAGCAGTTTTGTTACTCATTATGGCAATCACGTCTTACTTTTCCTAAAAGATTCTTCCTATTGCTTCACTTTGGGTCTACTGTTTTCTCTCTTAAGTCTATCTTTCTTGTAAATATGCCTGTAATTAACCCCATATAACTATTGATGCTTTGAATTGCTATGATATTTTTCTTTAAAAATACAAAGATCTTTGAAAATACTGACACTGTCTTTAAAACAAAGTAGCTTTTTAAAAATAAAGCAAATAAAACCAAAATGGAGGAACTTTGTCTCTCTTCAACTAGTTCTGTTTCTTTCAACATCCTGCAGAAGCTCCCGGATCCACACCACTCACCTCAGTGGGTAGAAATGTCATGATTGACTTCAACTTGTTTCTCTGCTTTCACCTCATTCTCACGCTTTCAACCTTAAATTTAAGCTTTCAGTTTTCATCTTTATCTGCTGCACTGCTTCCCAAACCCGTGCCCCTGACCTTCCCCACATCACTTCCTGCTGCTTCCATTCCTTCCCATTTTCATAGTCTCCTGATCATAATGGAAGCATTTTAGCTAAATCTTCTCTATCTAAAAATCTCTCCCATACCTTTGTCTCCTTTTTTCTCCTAAATCATTTTAAATCACATCACAAGGTTCTATTTTTATGTTTTCTTTAAATATACTTACCTCTGAGCATTAAAGAACTCCCACTTCTTTCCCTTGACTATCCCTGTGTATATAGAATACCTACTGGGGCTACGGGTTATTTATATTCTAGCAGTCAGCATTGGGGTTCCTTTCCCAGCCTGCTGCCATTAGGAGAACTAAGGCAGAATGTTGAAACAAACTACAATGTGAATTTTTCTCTGTAGTGAATCTGAGACCAAGCGATCAGCTGATAACAAAGACCACACAGTCCATAATTACAGTTAAACCTGCTGAAATGCAGTGCTGGTGCAGGGAAGAGATGGAGTCAACTGAGCAAATTTTTATGCAATTTAGTTGACATCATTCTTTAAACGGCAGTATCCAAACTGATGATATGCATTCACTACTAGTCAAAGGGCTTCCCTAATAGCTCAGTTGGTAAAGAATCTTCCTGCAATGCAGGAGACCCTAGTTCGATTCCTGAGTCAGGAAGATCCCCTGGAGAAGGGATAGGCTACCCACTCCAGTATTCTTGGGCTTCCCTTGTGTCTAAGCTGGTGAAGAATCTGCCTGCAATGTAGGAGACCCTGGTTCGATTCCTAAGTCAGGAAGATCCCCTGGAGGAGGGATAGGCTACCCAAGTATTCTTGGGCTTCCCTTGTGGTTAAGCTAATAAAGAATCTGCCTGCAATGTGGGAGACCTGGGTTCGATTGCTGGGTTGGGAAGATCCCCTGGAGAAGGGAAAGGCTACCCACTCCAGTATTCTGGCCTAGAGAATTCCATGAACTGTATAGTCCTTGGGGTCGCAAAGAATCAGACATGACTGAATGACTTTCACTCACTCACTCACTAGTCATAAAGAGAACTAAGTCTTGGGCAAGAGGATTTTAATCCCACAGCACTTCAACTACTGGGTAGGTGGTAGGTTAAACAACTGAAAATTAAAAACTAACACTGACCGCTGTATGTAGGATAGTTCCTATGAATGCTAAAAACTTTCTAAAATGATCTCTTGCAAGCCTGCCCCAAACCACTCCCCGTGTGGTTTCGGTTGCACACTACACAAAAGTGGCACATTCAAGGAGACTATCACGTCATAGCCATCTTATGATTCTGTAAATTTTTTTTGTACTTTTATAATAACTTTGTTAACTTCAGAGATGAATGAGTTTTGTGGTAAATGACTATAAAAAGTCTTTCTTCAATAAGATTGGTATATTATTACTTTCTGATCAGACTTATGAAATAAAAATATGTTTGATTATTACAATATCTTGATAATATAACAACATTCAAAATAACCTGTATTTCTAAATAAGAAGTTGCTTTTCTCACTGAAGAACTGATTAAAATCTTAACATTTTTTAAAAATCTCTATCAGCATCATGTACAGACAGAGTAACATGGAAATTTACAATATCACACATAAAATAGACAGCCAATGGGAATTTGCTGTATGACTCAGGGAACTCAAAGAGGGGGTCTGTGACAATCTAGAATGGTGGAATGGGGAGGGAGATGGGAGGGAGATTTGGGAGGGAGGGGACAAGGATGTACCTATGGCTGATCTTGTTGGTATATGACAGAAAACCACAAAATTCTGTAAAGCAATTATCATTCAATTAAAAAAAGAAAAAAGAAAAAAAACCTGACAAAATATATTCTCAAAAAAAAAAATTTCTATCAGCAGCAATACACTGTAGTTCATGTACTCTGCCCGGTTTTTCCTACCAAGTGGGATTGCAGAGTTCCTATTTTAAATATACAGGCACTTTCATTATGATACAAATAACTAGGCAGTCACTAATATTAATTTAGCATTAATAACGTACAAAGTAAGCACTAACTTGACATAAATTAGACATTACTACGTAATGATCTGCTAATTACATTATAGCACTTGTTTATTTGTTGCTATGGAAATTTCATAATTAACTGCTATTAAAATTTGGGGCTTGTTACCTATCTCTTATTTTTAAATTTAATTTTCTAATTATTATGATTAAAAATTCAAATCATGTATTATGTTTAATAATTGTATTTCTATTATTTATTCACAATTATATTATGTTTGCATCACTGTAATTAATGGGAAATATATAACATACTAACTTCAAAAAGATGTTTTACTTGAGAATAGAAAGCTTTCTCTAATTTATGCCAAAATGCCCTGTCAGTTAGCAGCAGCCCTGATTCCTCCAGCACTACGATGGAGAAGATACTATTATTTTTCCCTCTTCACACATGAGGAAAGAGAGGCTTAGAAATCTTAAATAATTTGCTCAGTGTCAGAGATAGCAAGTTATGAAGGCAAGAGTCAAATTCTAACACTTTGAGACAGAGCCAGACTGCTGAACTGCAGGGTTTGGGAAATTGCAGATCTCCCTTCTTTAAAAAGGGCCTCCTTCGGGTTCCTGCCTGACTAGACCCTTCTTTCAGTGACGTCACCAACTGGACCACAAAGGTGAAGTCTGTCCTTCCAGAAGGTGACAGCAACGGCAATGGAAGTTGACCACGAGGAACAAGCCAGAAGTGCAGTCAAACGCTGCATCTCCAAAAACATGTGCTTAGTGTGGGGAGAGAGCACAGTTTGATGAGAAGCAGATTTAGATTCCAATTCTGCCTCTGCCGCTTACTCAAGAACTACCCACTAAACTCTTGGTCCCCTCCAGTATCCCTCTCCAGGCATTCACTTGTCCAAGCCAGGACCCTGGGAATCAGTCTTTCCCTCACCACCCCACCTCTTCCCAACCATTCTAAGAGCCATAAAGTTATTTTCCAAATATCTCACAAACTAGACTGTTTCCTCACCATCTCTACCACGGTCACCCTGGTCTCACCATCATCTCACACCAGTTACTGTAACCCCTCTTCTCCAGTCTCCCTTTTTATATTCTGACTCCTCTTCAATTTATTCTCCCCATTTTCATCTCATCAAAATCAGGTATTTACTTACAACCTTGGAATATCTATTATTCCTCAACATCAAATTCTACCCTAGCCTACAAGGTCACTCAAGGTCAGGTCCCACCTCCTTCCCCAGTCAACTTCCCTGCTTGACACACCTCCCCTCTTCTACTCAGCAGACCTGGTTCAGATTCTCAAAGGTTCTCAACCCTCCCCCTTTGCACGAGCTGTTCACTTTGGCCTCCTTAACACCCATTTACCTTTCAAAACTCACCTTAAGCATCAGAGCCTCCAGACGTGCCTTCCTGACCTTGACCTTTCCCCCTTATCTGTCCCTACCCCCACATTGGCTGCTGATCAGATCAGTTACCCTTTGCTAGTTTCTCCTATATTCAACCTTTTGTTTGTCTTTCATGGTCTTTATCACAGGAGGGCTTCCCAGGTGGCTCAGTGGTAAAGAATCTGCCTGTCAATGCAGGAGACACAGGAGATGCAGGTTCAATCCCTGGGTTAGGAAGATCCCCTGGAGGAGTAGGAAATGGCAACCCACTCCAGTATTCTTGCCTAGAGAATCCCATGGACAGAGGAGTCTGGCCTCCTATAGTCCATGGGGTCACAAAGAGTCAGACAGGACTGAAGAAACTTAGCATGCATGCACGCACACATACAGTTACCAATTGATTAACATCTGCCTTCCCCAGTGGACAGAAAGTCAAAAATTGGGAATGACCATGTCTGTTTTGCTCACCGTTTGGATTCTTGTGCTTAGCACAAAGCATAGTTCACTAAATTCCTTTACAATGACTGAAAGAAACGTGTGGCTTTGAGTAGATTACTTAAATTTTCTTAGTCTCTTTCCTCAACTGTTAAAAAAAGGATAATAACAATACCTACCTCAAAAGTCATTGTGAGGCTTAAGTAAAAGCAGCATTGTAAAGCACTAAGCACTCAGCGCATTATTTCCTGCAATAACATGAGCGACGAGAATTAGTCTCTATTTTCAAACTGCTTGTAGTCCTACAAAAATAGGAAGTCATTCGCACAAATAATTAAAACACTGCAGAATATGAGCTTATCAGATTAGCCAATAGAAGGCCTAGCCTAAGGCAAAAAGGACTTCCCAGGTGGCTCAGTGGTAAAGAATCCACCTGACAATGCAGGAGACCCAGAAGACACGAGTTCAATCCCTGAATCATGAAGAGCCCCTGGAGAAGGGAATGGCTTCCCACTCCAGTATTCTTGCCTGGAAAATCCCATGGACAGAGGAGCCCGGTGGACTACAGTCCATGGGGTTGCAAAGAGTTGGACACAATTGAACACGTACTCACTCACCACTCACTCAAGGCAAAAAAAGGTGAAGTAACCAATATTCAGGGCACCTTATTTATATCTTCCCTCCCCTGGGATCCCTCAGGAGCCCTACTGCTGGACTAGAAAAGACAAGGACACAAGAGGTGATATGGAGACACAGGCCTCTCCACTCCTCCTCAGTACAGTCCTTCCTCTGTCCACAAGGGGGACTCTACTTCCTTCTCCCTTGTCCTCTAGGAGGGTGTGTGTGTGTGTGTGCGTGTGTGTGTGTGTGTATCCCTGCAGGACTTTTGGTCCTGTGCCAAACGTCCATAAGACATTGGGTCCACATCAAAGGTCCTTGAAATTGTTTCCTATCCAAAATATCCGAGCTTATTTAGTCCATGCCCAAAGGGTTTTTTTTTCTTTTTTCTAAATTTTTATTATAGTTGCTTTATAATGTTGTGTTAGTTTCTTCTGTACAGAAAAGTGAATCAGCTATATGTATACATATGTACCCTTTTGGGGGGATTTCTTCCCACCATGCCCAAAGATTCTGGACAGGACCAGATATCAAGGATCTTTTGTCTCCGTGGCCCTTATGAACAGAAACGAGTGTCTGCTAACTGTGTGTTTGCCTGAAAGCAGGAATCATTTGAAAAGTCAGCTGTTGTCCATTTCCATTATTCCTGCCCGTATCAACTACATTAAGTACCCGATTAAGGTTCATGAATGAATGAATGAATGAAAGCGAAATGAAATTACATAGAAAACAACATGGGTGCATTTTACATTTGTAAGATGTTTTTGGCAAACTCAATAGAAAAGACAAGACACAGGAGGAACCATGAGGAAGCAGTGCACAAGCCCAGAACATAATTCTGTTCAGAGGGTTTTCAAAAGATAGATCAAAGGAAGCGAAACCCCCACCAGGGGTAGCTCTGGCATGTTTAGCCTTCAGCCGCTTCATAATCTACCTGCACCCCCTACCCCTGAGTCTACTTTGACATGAGATCTTTAAATGTTGCGGGGGGGGGGGTGGGGGGTGGCAGAGAGAATCACTTAACTGCTATCTGATTCTTCATCTGTAAAATAGAGCTAATGACACTGACCTTCCTCCTAGAGCTATTGTGTGGGATAATTAATTAATAATTGTAGAATCCTTTGAGAGTCTAAAGTGCAACATAAATGCTAAGCATTATTTCCACACAGTCTCAACTGGCTCTTCGAAAGTACACTCTGGTCTCGATGCCTTTGATCTGCTGTTATCACCTGAAATAGAGCAAACAATGCCTCTGTATCATTAAGCAAATGCATAATGAATGCTATTCATTGTTAAAGGTTACTTAGCAATTTAACTTTTTTTTTCTTTTGAATAGGGACATCCTCCTGTGAGAGGATTATGTAAGCTAATAGCTAATGTATCAAAGGAAAGGGGAGAAAAGAAGCCACCATGGCAACCAGAGCCACGAGGCCCATGCTTCAGCCTTCAGAAGAAACTGATGTCCACCTCACCAGGAGAATAAGAAGAAAACCAGAGGAGAAGGCAGGCAGAGGGGTCAGTGGTGGAAAATGGCAGGCCAGGGCTGGACCTCCTCCTTCCATCATCTCTCGGCTTACAGTGCAAGACACCATGTGCGCTATTTGGGAGGGAGGAGGATTTAGGCAAGAGTCAAGTTTCTCCATCTCTCCATTGTTGCCCTCTTCCACAAGTCCCTTCATGTTCACTGATGCTGGGGAGATTGTTCTTCTTTTGAATAAAACCTTTTCTAGGGATAGAGGTGGACAGAGCTGTGATCAGAAAGCCTTTATCCTTCCCTGCATTCCTACCGATGCTCAATTATCTCCACAGAAATGGACCTTGACTTGAAGCCCGGCAGATACCGGTCCAGTTCATTAACTCCCAGAGCAATCACCCAAAGGTTTTTAAGGTAAGCTAGGTAGCCTGATGGGGCTTCCCAGGCAGCTCAGTGGTAAATAATCTGCCTGAAATGCAGGACAGGCATGTTTAATTCCTGGGTGGGAAAGACCCCTGGAGAAGGAAATGGCAACCCACTCCAGTTCTTGCTGGGAAATCCCATGGACAGAGGAGCCTGAAGGGCTACAGTCCATGGGATTGCAAAAAAGTCAGGCGTGACTTAGTGATTAAACAACAGGTAGCCCGATAGAATCACATTCTCCAATAAAATATGGAAAAGCTCGAAACTTGTAGATTCATTCCTTTTATATTAAAATACTGGAACAGGATTACAACTCCCTTATGTGTTTGTTTCCTTTAGACAGAAGAAATAAAGCGCTCATTTGGTTTAGATTTTGAAGGTTTAGATTTTTATCTTCTGGTGCAGTTAGAAGGTATTGGGTTATTTTACAAGTTAAATCTCTAAATGTTAGAGTTAACTTTTAAACCATGTTTTTCAAAAACTATATACATTTACAATGTGCTCCTCTCCCTCTATTCCTTTAAATAATACCCAAAACACAACTCTTACATCCCCCTCTGTGTTTTTTACTGCCTTGACTATAGAGATTTTATGTCCCTTATTTGGCATTGCTGTTTACTGTCATTCCTCCATAATTCTGGGTTGTTTTTTTCTTTTTTTCTTTGCTGACCTGATTTTATTTCAGTATCCTTTGGAAAATCTATCTTCACTATGCTTAGTTAACTCAAACTTTGGCACGATTGGAAAAGGCTGGAACATGGAACAAGATCACCACCAAGTGGCCAGGCTGGGTGTGCTTCTTTCTGTGCATCTTTTCAGATTTTCCCCCACATTTTTATTTCATTGGATTATACACAGCAGAAGTGTCCTTAAAGATAACTAATCCAGCTCCTATGCTCTTCAAATGAGAAAACTGAAGGTCAGAAAGATGAATTTCTTTGATCAAGGCCATGATGTCTCATAACATGCTGTAGTCTGCATTTTTTCAATGACAATGTCTTGAAACTGGGATTGAACTTCAGGGTCAACCAATCCAATCCTCTGTCATGTAGATAGATGGCTTCCCTGGTGGCTCAGTGGTAAAGAACCTACCCGCCAATTCAGGAGACAGGGTTCGGTCCCTGGGTCAGGAAGATCGCCTGGAGAAGGCAATGGCAACCCACTCCAGTATTCTTGCCTGGGAAATCCCATGGACAGAGGAGCCTGGCAGGCTATAGTCCATGGGATTGCAAAAGCACTGGACACGACTTAGCAACTAAACAACAAATCATATAGATGGGGAAACTGAGACATGGAGAAAGAAAATGCCTTCTCAAGGTTCAGAGAGCTGATCAGATTTGTACAAGAACCCAGCTTTAATCATACGTAGCCTGGCATTCATCCTCCTACTAGACCAGCCCCATTTGAAATGTTGTGGTTTTTTTTTTTTTTTTTTTGCCCCCATAAATTATAACTCTAAAGAGGTGGCCACAGTATCTGAAAATAAAGTACTCAAATTTTTTCTTCTTCGAAATAAATAAGGCTACACCAGAGGAGCCCTTTCTTTTCTGACAATTTTATTTATTTTTGACTGTGCTGGGTCTTTATTGCTTTGCGGGCTTTCTCTGGCTGTGGTGAGCCAGGGCTGCTCTCTATTGCAGTGCCGGGGCTTCTCACTGCGGTGGTTCCTTCGCTGTGGAGCACAGGCTCTAGGGTGCGTGGACTTCAGTAGCTGCAGTTCCCCGGCTCTGGAGCACAGGCTCAGTAGTTGTGGCACATGGGCTTGTTTGCTCTGAGGCAGGCATGTGGGATCTTCCCTGACCAGGGATCAAACCGGTGTCTCCCACATCAGCAGGCGATCTCTGTACCTTGGAGCCACCCATGAGCAACCGCTGAGCTCCACCTCCCAGAGAAGCCTTTTGAAAAAGGCAAATTTCATTCTCGCGGATGAATTGTTCCTTGTGAACAGATAGAAAACATATTTTACCACTTTTGTTTATATTTAGGAGGTGATGAATTTGAGCGAAGGTAATTAGAAATTCCAACTATACTCTTTTGACTTAGGGAAAAGACTTATCTCTAGCTCAGAACGTCTTGATTCTAAGGTTTGACTGCCTGGATTAGAGAACTTTCTTTGGTAAACTGAGATAACTGCTCATTGTCTTTGAATTCCCTTCCATCTAACTTCAGTCATTGTAACAAAAGTAGAAAGGTCCACAACACTGAAGATTCCTCATCACTCTGAGTAATCTGAGTTCCTCGGTTCTCAGGGGGAAGAGGAATCCGCATCGGGCGGCAGGTGCTACGCATTCTTGCCCCAGCCTGTGTCACATACCCTCCTGAGTTTTCCTGCAGCTATGATGCTGGGCGGACTGACGGCTCTCCCCTCCCTACCCCCTCTTCTGTTCTCCGTTCTTAGGGCTTTCGGGTGCCTCCTCGGCTTCTGGTGGGAAAGCTCTGAGTTGGATTTCACCAAGTTTTTCAATGGGTCCTCAGGGAGGTTGAGGCCTGGTTGTCCTAGAGCCCTAGCATTAAACTACTCTCTAACCACGTTTAGTGACTTTTCTCCATTTCCCACTGCATGTTTCCCCTTTCCTCCTCTGTGTCTCCTGGGATCACCTCCCAGGTAAAGTACCTGCATCCAGAGCTTTGCCTCAGGGTCTGATCTTGAGGTGATACAGCCACAATGCTGACACTGTACCCAAGCCAGGTTTCTGCCTTGGTGATAGAATAAGTGTGATCCTCTAAAAAGCGTGTCCACCGGAGGTGGTTCAGCCTGGCCCTCGCTCCTGCACATGGGAATATGAACCATTAAGCTTGGGAAGTTAAAGTGACGGGCCTTCACTTGAACAAGCCTCTTGCAAGGCTTGAGGGTCACTGGAAATATACTCATATGGTTGTATGTTTTTGTAAAATTTGCAAAAGTAGGGCATTTTAACCACAGTTAAGACAACTGTTTCTGTCCAGGTGACATCTGGAGGCAGAGACCACTTTGTGAGTCTGACGCAGGTGGAAATTGAGCTAGGAACACATTTTAGTTGAACTTTGGAAAGATGATTTAGAACATTTCAGTAAAATAAATGCAAAATTATAGACTCCTGGTTTGTGTGAATATGGAATATGCTTTCTGCTATCTGGCAACCCACTCCAGTGTTCTTGCCTGGAGAATCCCAGGGACAGAGGAGCCTGGTAGGCTGCCGTCTCTGGGGTCGCACAGAGTCAGACACGACTGAAGTGACTTAGCATAGCATATCTTTAAATTTATGTATTTAAAGAATGGAAAGAAAATTTAGACTAAAAACTAATGGGTAAGAAACAAGCAGTAGAGTGATAAATGGAGCAATAAAGTCAATAAAATTATTCTTACATCAAGAAGTGAATTGCAACCAAAAAAATTCATATCAAATGCAGTAATTTATTAAGAGGAATAAATACATTGAGTAGAAGTAAGGAACGGGTTCATGAACTATTTGATAACCTAATTAATAAAGAGAAGTGAATCATATGAATACATTGGAAAAAAATTAAATATCTTGATTATTTGACACCACATACTGACATCAATAACCTCAGATATGCAGATGACACCACCCTTACGGCAGATAGTGAAGAGGAACTAAAAAGCCTCTTAATGAAAGTGAAAGAGGAGAGTGAAAAAGTTGGCTTAAAGCTCAGCATTCAGAAAACTAAGATCATGGCATCTGGTCCCATCACTTCATGGCAGATAGATGGGGAAACAGTGGAAACAGACTTTACTTTTTTGGGCTCCAAAATCACTGCAGATGGTGACTGCAGCCATGAAATTAAAAGATGCTTACTCTTTGGAAGGAAAGTTATGACCAACCTAGACAGCATATTCAAAAGCAGAGACATTACTTTGCCAACAAAGGTCCGTCTAGTCAAGGCTATGGTTTTTCCAGTAGTCATGTATGGATGTGAGAGTTGGATTGTGAAGAAAGCTGAGTGCCGAAGAATTGATGCTTTTGAACTGTGGTGTTGGAGAAGACTCTTGAGAGTCCCTTGGACTGCAAGGAGATTCAACCAGTCCATTCTGAAGGAGATCAGTCCTGGGATTTCTTTGGAAGGAATGATGCTAAAGCTGAAACTCCAGTATTTTGGCCACCTCATGCGAAGAGTTGACTCATTGGAAAAGACTCTGATGCTGGGAGGGATTGTGGGCAGGAGAAGGGGACGACAGAGGATGAGATGGCTGGATGGTATCACTGACTCGATGGACGTGAGTCTGAGTGAACTCCGGGAGTTGGTGATGGACAGGGAGGCCTGGCGTGCTGCGATTCACGGGGTTGCAAAGAGTCAGACATGACTGAGCGACTGAACTGAACTGAACTGAACTGACATCAATGACTGTAATATAAACTCATGATACATCAGTACAATGAGGATGCCTGTGACAAATTGGTGAATGAGTGTCATAAATTTGAAGTATTTAAAATTAGACACTGTACCAAAAAAAACCCTGAAGTGCCCTAAAAACATACAGATCATATACACCAAAAGCTTAAAAGAGAATTTCCAACTTTGACAACAATCCTAACAACTTATGTGCCATTGCCAATCATGAGCTTCAAGCTGAAAGAAATGTTTCTAAACTATCAAAAATAAAAACCAAATTTTAATCAGTCAGAGTAGAGGAAATACTAAATTTATCTTTCTATGCTCTCTGTGGAAAATAATCTCAAAATATTCTCATATGAAAAAACAACCAAGGAGTGTGCTCCCCAAAATGTTGGGGGAAAATTATCAAACGAGTTTGTAATGAAAATACAAAATAATAAAAAACATTTAATAAACATTTAATAAAACATTTAATAAAAAACATTACTTTTCCAGATGTTGTGATGTTTGTGCTATTTGTCATGACTTATAATTTCTTTCCTTATTCCAAAAAAATGATTTTCGTATCCAATTTTGTATTCTTTTTCTTACAGAGAGCCTCCCAAATTGTATAAGCTTCCATATCTTCCCAAGGTTTCCTCTAACGAATGTAATGCATGTATGCATGTGTGCTCAGTCCCTCAGTTGTGTCTGACTCTTTGCAGGCTGTCAGGCTCTTCTGTCCATGGAATTTTCCAGGCAAGAATACTGGAGTGGGTTACCATGCCCTCCTCCAAGAGATCTTCCCTGCTGGCGTTTCTTACGTTGCTGGCACTGGCAGGCAAGTTCTTTACCACTAGTGCCACCTGGGAAGCCTGAATATAGTACACCAGGCCTTAATCCTACCAGGGAAAGAAGGAAGATGCTCTAACGTCTGCTGAATATGCCAGGAATGGGTATGAAGCATGAGAGTCCCCAAATCGATGCATGTAAAGAGAGTGGGAAAACAGCAAATGATCTTTCTGATATGTCATGGATCGTTACATTTCACAATAAAGTTAGGAGTATATACATTTACTCAAGAAAGGAATTACCATCTACTATATGTGATAGTGACCTACCCTGCTGACATTTCCAAAACATAGAAAGAAAACTGTCACATAAATTACAGAGGCAGTCATCACAGGGGAACGAAAGAAAACTGACAGAGACCTCGGAAAACTGGAGCCTGTTCCATTTCTCAGGCTTAGGGACCATAAAGAAAATAAGACAGTGTGTTAAAACCTGCAGGTCAGAATCCATCACTGAGCAGCAGAAACTAATATATTGTAACAATTATTTTAGAAAAAAAAAAGAAATGGTTTAAAAAGAATAGACTAATTTAGAAAACACATTGGCTCACACATAGTTATATTAAGGGTTTCAAGAAGCATCTGTGTATGAAGGGGTGTGTATAGGGTTAAAGTATAAAAGGAATTTTTGCTATGAAAGGGAAAGGGAAAGGGAAGTTGCTCAGTCATGTCCAACTCTTCACGACCCCATAGACTGCAGCCCACCAGGCTCCTCCATCCATGGGACTTTCCAGGCAAGAGTACTGGAGTAGGTTGCCATTGCCTTCTCCTCACTAATCACTGCTGCTGCTGCTAAGTCACTTCAGTCATGACCGACTCTGTGTGGCCCCATAGACTGCAGCCCACCAGGCTCCCCGGTCCCTGGGCTTCTCCAGGCAAGAACACTGGAGTGGGTTGCCATTTCCTTCTCCAATGGATGAAAGTGAAAAGTGAAAGTGAAGTCGCTCAGTCATGTCCGACTCTTAGCGACCCCATGGACTACAGCCCAGTAGGCTCCTCCATCCATGGGATTTTCCAGGCAAGAGTACTGGAGTGGGGTGCCATTGCCTTCAGCCTAAAAAGTTTGAAAAGTATGTATAAGGAACATTGAGTGGTTGCAGATTCAAGCACAAGAGAATAAAAATGACAGAAACAGCAGAATTCAGTTTGGAAATCTGTAGCAGATTATAAATTCACTAAAATTGGGGAGGCATTTTTTAAACAGAAGCAATATTCATGATTGGATTCTGAATGAAACCACAAAAGCTTATTGACTCAAAATACAATATATAAATTATAGTATAATATGATACCATGTGATAAAATATGGTATGGTTAACATAATGACACGATGTAATATAATGAACACAATACAACTTAAATGAACAATTGTAGTTATTATGGCCCTAAGCCAGCACTCCCATTTTCCTCCCCACTGTCTCTCTCATTTGTAAGACTCATGAGCATACTGGTTTTAGATAGTCTACAATTATAGGATTTCAGGCACAATATTATGTGTATACATTTCAAAACACAATATAACAGTCTGTAATGATAATTTAATATTTTGTTTTACACTACCACTTGATTTAACGTAACTGTTTCCTAAACTTTTTTGCCTAATTAGAACCACTCACCCTTCTTTGCCTTCACCTCCCCCAAAAGAACAACAGAGTACTGAATAGGCTAAAAGGAATACCTTTTTTGAACTGGGTAACAGTAAGATCAAATGACACATTTGTTTTCAGGTGTAACACTTGTAATTCCAGCCTTAAGACAATCCTCTGATGGTAACACTGTCAATGTCTCTAAATAATGAAGTGACAGAATAAAAAGTCAATATGCAACAGCCAAGCCCAATAAAAATCTGCAGAAGGGAAAGTCATCTTTCATGAGCACCATAGAATAATAAATGGGCAAGTGATCCTCTGAGCTTACTTTGTCATATGTTACAACAATAATAAGGGAACTACATTCTAATGGTTTTTTTTACTTCAGTACCACAAGGAGCTTCCCAGGTGGCACTAGTGGTAACAAACCCACCAGCCAATGCAGGAGATTTAAGAGATGAGGGTTCAATCCCTGGATCAGGAAGATCCCCTGGAGAAGAAAATGGCAACCTACTCCAGTATTCTTGCCAGGATTCTTCAATCCCATGGACAGAAGAGCCTGGCAGGCTATGGTCCATAGGGTCACTAAGAGCCAGGCATGACTGAAGTGACTTCACAGGCACACACCATAAGAGTATTAACAACGTGTATGTTGATTATATACAACTGGATATAGATCTTATGAGTGTATTCAGATAGAAAGAGAGAAGGGGAAGAGTATTAACATTGATGAATGTCAATAGGATTGGCCACTATATTTGGTCCATTATATGCCTTATCTCGGAGAAGGCGGTGGCACCCCACTCCAGTACTCTTGCCTGGAAAATCCCATGGACGGAGGAGCCTGGTGGGCTGCAGTCCATGGGGTCTCGAAGAGTCCGACACAGCTGAGCGACTTCATTTTCACTGTTCACTTTCATGCACCGGAGAAGGAAATGGCAACCCACTCCAGTGTTCTTGCCTGGAGAATCCCAGGGATGGTGGAGCCTGGTGGGCTGCTGTCTATGGGGTCTCGCAGAGTCGGACACGACTGAATTCAGCAACTTAGCAGCAGCAGCATGCCTTATCTCAGGCTTCCCTGGTGGCTCAAATGGTAAAGAATCCACTTGAAACATAGGAAACCCAGGTTTGATCCCTGTATAGGGAAGATCCTTTGGAGAAGGGAATGGTTACCCAGTCCAGTATTCTTGCCTGGAGAATCCCATAGACAGAGGAGCCAGGTGGGCTACAGTCCATGGAGTCACAAAGAGCCAGACATGACTGACTAAGCACACACAATACATGCCTTATTTTATGAGGTATAACGATATATGATATATGAGGTATAATGATATATGATATCTTAATATTGCAAAAATTTTTCTAACACGATGTTATCTATTACTGCTGCTACTGCTAAGTCACTTCAGTCGTGTCCGACTCTGTGTGACCCCATAGACGGCAGCCCACCAGGCTCCCCCGTCCCTGGGATTCTCCAGGCGAGAACATTGGAGTGGGTTGCCATTTCCTTCTCCAATGCATGAAAATGAAAAGTCAAAGTGAAGTCGCTCAGTCGTGTCCGACTCTTAGAGACCCCATGGACTGCAGCCCACCAGGCTCCTCCATCCATGGGATTTTCCAGGCAAGAGTACTGGAGTGGGGTGCTATTGCCTTCTCCCTATCTATTACTATTCTCATGTTATAAAGAAACTATTGGTGTTCTGTCTCTGTGTTGTTAACAACTTACCATACCTTTGTTGGCTCAGAACATAAATTTGTCTTCCGCTTCTGTAGTTCAGGAAGGTGAAATGGGGGGAGCCTAAAATCAAGATGTTGCCAGGACTATGTTCCTTTCCAGGGCCTCTAGGGAAGGACCCCGTGCCTTGCTTTTCCATCTCCTAGAGGCTCCCCACACCTTGAAGGTTTTACCCCCTCGTCCCTTGACATTCTTCCTCCATCTTCAAAGTTAACAACATTCGACTAAGTCCTTGTCATGTGCTTTCTCTGGTTTTCAGTTCCCTTTTCCACTGTTAAAGGCCTTTGGGGTCACACCGGGCTCACCCAGATAACCCACAATTGGATGATTTAGGGGAGGGAGGGGATAGCATGATAGACGGATATGGTAGATCCAACAGCAGTCTGAAGACACTGGGCTCCAGGTGGGCCCCAAGGGAAATGAGAGGGCACCAAATAACCTGCACTGGCCCTCCTCTTCTGACCAAGCCTCCCTATCCTTCTTCCTGCTGTCTTCACCTAGCCCTTCTCAACTAGAGAACAGGCAGCCCATCGCTGTGAATGAGTTACAACTCACTAACCTGTACTGGCAGGAATGCGAATCCCAGGTTGGGTGTGTGCCCACAGGCACAGCCACTTTGGTCTTTGGGGCTTGGGCTAGAGATGGGCAAGGCAGGGGACCTAGGACAGAGAAAGAAGGCATAGACATGGCTTGATTGAGTATCTAGTTCACCTCATAGTCTCTTTGTTGAGGGACAGGGGGCTGTCACCAAGAGGCCCAGGGAGATCCATTTACTTGTTGAATAGAGTCTCCCCATTCACAGAGCAATTTGTTCCCACATAGATTTTTAAATGCATGGGAAAGACTTAGATGCAAAGGTACTCACAGTCACAGTTTTATTTTTAACCTTTATTTTTCAATTGAATGTGGAGTTTTAAATTAATAAACTATTGATATAATCTGTGTTGTGCTCATTCACTTCAGTCATGTCCAACTCTTTGAGATGCTATGGACTGTAGCCCGCCAGGCTCCTCTGTCCATGGGATTCTCCAGGCAAGAATGCTGGAATGAGTTGCCATGCTCTCCTCCAGGGGATCTTTCCAACATTTTCTGTGTCTCCTGCATTGCTGCTGCTGCTGCTGCTGCTAAGTCGCTTCAGTCGTGTCTGACTCTGTGCAACCCCATGGACTGCAGCCTACTAGGCTTCTCCATCTATGGGATTCTCCAGGCAAGAACACTGGAGTGGCTTGCCATTTCCTTCTCCAATGCATGAAAGTGGAAAGTGAAAGTGAAGTCGCTCAGTCATGTCCGACTCTTAGCAACCCCATGGACTGCAGCCCACCAGGCTCCTCCATCCATGGGATTTTCCAGGCAAGAGTACTGGAGTGGGGTGCCATTGCCTTCTCTGCTCCTGCATTGCAGGTGGAGGTTAATTATTTTTACAATGCCTTTAGCATGTGTTAACTTTTTCTTCATTTGCAAAAAGATCTGCTTTATTTGCAGAAAAAATCCTACCCCCTACTCTGAGTCATCCTAAGTGGTGAGTGTTGCCTGTTCTCACCACTTTATTAGGATACTTGACAATAATTCACAGATCTTTAGGGAGTCAGCAGGCTCTCAGACACTGCCTGGAATGGTGATAAATATCATATATATATATATATATATACACACACTATATATATATTACACTATTATTAAATGTGGCTTGAATTGCCAAACAACTTTATATTATGGTATATAAAGCACCATTTTCTGATAGTATTTTATAATTCCATGTAATACGATTCCATGTATAATTCCATGTAATATATATAATAGTGTAATATATCATATTATCATATATAATGTGTATATATTATATAAATTATATATATAAGTATATATTATATGTATATAAATTATATCATATATAATGTGTATATATTATATGAATATATATTAAATATAAATATAAATTAAATATAAATATTATATTTATATAAATGTAAAATATATATATATTTAAATAGTGTAACTCTTACATGGTTCCCTCAAGCAATTAGCCTGTGTTGCTTGCCACTAGTTGTTTTGCTTCCGTCCCGAAAGAATAAGCATTTGGTCTCTCTGCTCAGAATTATCATGTATTTCCGTCTTCCCTCTAGGTAGGTCACTATATTCCTTTGTGAACAGTGAGCATCAAAGAGTCACTAAAAAAAATAAATAGAGCAAAATATGTCTCAATATTTCTCTAGAGTTAGAATTATAAAATACTATCAGAAAAGGACACTTTATATACCATAATAGTCATTATATAAAGTTCAGTTTGGCAATTCCAAGCCACATTTAATTTTCTCTGAAAATTCCCACATGGCAGAGAAGATATTGGTCTTTGTGGCTTTCAAGTCTCTTTCGGGGAACTGTAAAATGACAACCTTTTAGAATTAGCACTTCATCCATAAATAAACACTAAATTACTTATACCAAATAAAGTCACCTGTGTATTTTCATTAACATAAATACTAAAATAATAAGTAGCTTTCCTATATAACCATCCTGGGATTTATGAGGTTTAGAATTCTGCATTTTAGTTTAGTACAAACTAGGTTAGAACTTGCAGTTCTTCATCTCCACTGATAGGTGGGGCTAGGAATTTCTGTATTAATTATAATATTTTAGCATATTAAAATTTATATCTAGATGAAGCAGATACTTCAAAGCTTCAAAACTGATGAAACTGCATACTTCTCTTTTAAGGGATAAAACTGTTTGCATTAATATGTGAAATACACTACTAAAACACCCCCTGCTGATTTCACAGGCTTTGCAGGGAGTTATGCATAATTTTCTGAAAATTAAAAGACTGAGGATCAGATATTTATGGTGATAAAAATTAGATCTCAATAACTTTTAAAAACTTGGAAGAGTCTCTTAAGGTGGAATTTTTAAAATTCAGTTCAACAACTATTTAACATATGTATGCATGCATGCTAAGTCATTTCAGTCGTGTCCAACTCTTCACGACCCTATGGACTTTAGCCTGCTAGGCTCTGCTGTCCACGGGATTCTCCAGGCAACAATACTGGAGTGGGTAGCCATTCCCTCGAGAGACTTGCAGAGTCAGAAGATTGGAGTTCGGGACTCAGCTGTGCCCTTGCTAGCACTGGAGCAGTATATATTGAATATCTTTGTAAACTTCCAGCACAGAATTGAAATCAAAATTAACTGAAGTAACTGTTTTGAGAATAAAAGATCATCTGCTCTCAAATACTGATTACTGAAGACAGCATGGTGTAAGACAATAATTCTTGTATTTAGATGTGAGAGTTTCTTAAGAACCCACCAATTCTCCGTGTAACTGTGCTTTTGCTTTTGTGTTTTTATTTTTTATGTTGGTGTTAATCTTTTAAAAGTTCATGTGAGCATATTCTGAAGCATCTGAATACTCTCCTTCTAACTGCACACACACACACACACACACACACATATATATACACACTCATGACAGCATTGTTGTCATTGTTCAGTTGCTAGGTGGTGTCCGATTCTTTTCGATGCCATGAACTGCAGCACTCCAGGCTTCCCAGTCCTTTACTATCTCCTGGAGCTTGCTCAAGCTCATACCCATTGAGTCAACCATGCCATCCAATCATCTTATCCTCTGTCGCCCCCTTCTCCTCTTGCCCTCAATCTTTCCCTGCATCAGGGTCCCTTCCAATGAGTCGGCCTTCACATCAGGTGGCCAAAGTAATGGAGCTTCAGTTTCAGCATCAGTCCTTTCAAAGAATATTCAGGGTTCAGCATCAGTCCTTTCAGTGAATATTCAGGGTTTTCTTTAGAGTTGACTGGTTTGATTCCCCCCCTTGCTGTACAGGGACTCTCAACGGTCTTTTCCAGCACCACAATTCGAAAGCATCAATTCTTCAGGGTGCAGCCTTCTTTATGGTACAATTCTCACACCTGTACATGACTACTGGAAAAACCATAGCTTTGACTATACCGACCTTTGTCAGCAAAGTGATGTCTCTGCTTTTTAATATGCTGTCCAGCTTTGTCATAGCTGTTCTTTCAGGGAGCAAACATCTTTTAACGTACTGGCTGCAGTTACTGCCTGCAGTGATTTTGGAACTCGAGAAAATAAAATCGGTCACTGCTTTGACTTTTCCCCCATCTATTTACCATGGAGTGATGAGACCAGATGCCATGATCTTAGTTTTTTGAATGTTGAGTTTTAAGCTAGCTTTTTCACTTTTCTCTTTCACCTTCATCTAAGAGGCTCTTTAGTTCCTATTCCCTTTTTGCTATCAGAGTAGTGTCATCTGCATATCTGAGGTTGTTAATGCTTCTCCCAGAAATCTTGATCCCAGCTTGTGAGTCATTCAGCCCAGCATTTCTCAAGATGTATTCTGCACATCAGTTAAATTAACAGAGTGACAATATATAGCCTTGACGTACTTCTTTCCAATTTTGAACCAGTCTGTCATTCCATGTTTGGTTCTAACTGCTGCTTCTTGCCACACATACAGGTAAGGTGTCTGGTATTGTCATCTCTTGAAGAATTTTCCACAGTTTGTTGTGATCCATATAGTCAAAGGATTTAGTGTATTCAATGAAACATGCCGGCATTACTGTCAAGTAATTTGACCTCTGTTTCTAAGCTAATGAAAACAGCTACAGGTTGACTTAAAGTATAGCTCTCATGTTACTCCAAGAGAAAGGCAAGCCACAATGGCAAAAACCCCAAATGAAGATTTGGTGGTAGTCTGGATCCAGAAAACTGATCAGAAAATTCAATCATTACATGGCACACTATAATATTTGGTAAGCTGAACTTTAAATAAAAGAATCCTGTCAGTCTGCATTAAGACCAGTAATTTAACATCACACACCATTTGTTTTGGTTTTGTAGCTATAGAAATGTATTTACTAAATTGTATTTTAGTCATATGAAAATAGTGAACAAGTTTATAGTCAAGATTCAGAATCTATATATTAAATAGCATCATAAAAATTAAAATGCACATACATTAATTAAATCATTAACTTTAAAATAATCTAATACTTGAGGGGTGTGGCCAAAATTGGAACTCAGAAAAGAAATAACTCAGATTAAAGTCTTCTAACTCAAATGACCTCATCTCCCTCTACTTCTTCACAGTAAGGATAAGGATGGGTTGGCTCAGTGGCAAAGAATCCACCTTTACAAGAGAGGTAGGTTGGATCCCTGGATCAGGAAGATCCTCTGGAGAAGGAAATGTCAACCCACTCCAATATTCTTGCCTGGGGAATCTCATGGACAGAGGATCCTGGAGGTTTACAGTCCATGGGGTCACAGAGGAATCGGACATGCCTCAGCGACTAAAACAACAACAAACTAAGGATGATAATCTCACCACACAGGACTGTTGGGAGGAGTAAATAAAACAACGAGTATAACCTGAGAATGAACACCTATCTCTTGCGGAAAATAAGGGTTCTGAGTCTAGACTTTCAAAAATAGGATAAATATTGCTAACTTCTGTTTAGGGTGGAGGAAACAATATCTTTAGAAAGGCGGTATAACCAAGTATTTGATATATACCAGAAAACGCTTCCCAAAGCCTAAAGCGCTAAACAAAGCGGCTTTTCTCACTGACTACATTTTGAAGGAACAGGAGTTGGGTTCTGTTTTGGCTCTCTAGCAAAGCCTCGTAGGCTGCAGTTCATGGGGTCGCTGAAGATCGGACACGACTGAGCGACTTCACTTTCACTTTTCACTTTCATGCATCGGAGAAGGAAATGGCAACCCACTCCAGTGTTCTTGCCTGGAGAATCCCAGGGACGGGGGAGCCTGGTGGGCTGCCATCTATGGGGTCGCACAGGATCGGACACGGCTGAAGTGACTTAGCAGTAGCAGCAAATATGCAGATGTCGTGTAACCCCCTGGGCCGCATTCACCTGCAAGTAATTATAGCAGTAACGGCCATCTTTGATAGCGGCTTTACCATATACCATGCACTTGAACTACGTTCTGGATTTACACACCAGACGACCTCTCTCAGTTCCACACCTTTAAAGCAAACATTACGTTCACTTAACAGATTTTTTTAAAATAACAATAAGGCTAAGAGAAGTTAGAAACCTGCCATGCCACACCTGCTGTGCTGAGAGTCTAAAAACATCCACCATAAGAGAATTGTTAGCAATCAACAGTTTTGCCGTTAACAACCTGCTATCCCGTAACCCTCCACAGAGGCGCTTTTAGGACCGCCCATCTGCCAGGTGGGGCTTTCCTGCGGCTCAGCTGATAAGGAATCCGCCCGCCAAGCGGAAGACCTGGGTTCGATCCCTGGGTTGGGAAGATCCCCTGGAGAAGGGAACAGCTACCCAGTCCAGTATTCTGGCCTGGAGAATTCCATGGACTGTGCAGTCCATGGGATCGCAAAGAGTCGGATACGACTAAGCGACTTTCACTTTGGAGTCAAACTCAAAACAAATCCTCCACCAGGTGAACTTCATTCATCAATCCTTGGGTCCGCCCCTCCTCGTTCAGGCCCAGGCCCCGCCTCTCCCCGCCCCGCCATCGCTCCGGCCTCCGCCCACCTCACGTGCAAACACGGCGCGGTTACCCAGCCTGCCCTGCACTTAGCAGGACGGGGAGCATGCGCTTTCTGTGCGCCTGGATTTCCTGTTCGCGTCCTTCGCTTCTGACGGGGTACGTCTAACCAATCACGTAGGCTCGGAGGTGGGCCAGAGTTCTCCCAGGCTCCTCCCCCTGCCCTCACTTGAGGAGCCTTGGAGGAACGTCCGGCGTGGGATCTGTACAGCCAGTTCAGGGTTCATGGCTTCCTCCAGGACGCTCGGCACTTTCCGTCTCCCGCCGTTACCCACGATTCGAGAAATCATTAAGTTGTTTAGACTGCAAGCCGTGAAGCAGCTATCCCAGAATTTTCTTCTGGACTTAAGGCTGACAGGTGGCTTATCAGTGTTTCCCCGGCGTCTCCCTCGCGTCCCTGGGGGAGTGGGGTCGAGGGGGTTTCGCGCGGACCCTGCGGGCGGGCGACGGGGTTCAGGCACAAAGGTGTGCGGTGGCCGTAGGTCAGACCCTTCTGCCGCTTTGCTCTGAGAGAACTCCGGAGCCCCACCGCCCAGGGGGTGTGTAGAGTGTGTCGTTTGCTGAGGGGTGTTTGCCGTGGGCTTTGGAAGGCAGGCTGTGCGGACGCCGAGCAAACACTGGCTTTGGAAGGCTTCGCGTCTCCTGAAAGGCGCTTGTGGAATTCCAAATCTTGGTGTGTTACCAATAAGGAATACATGCACGTGCTGACTGATTTGGCTTTTTATGCAGTTAAACTTGCAGGGACTTTATTGGTAAACAGGTTGGAAGAGTATCCATTTCATGGCGTTCGATATTTAAAAGTTTACTTGTTGAGTCTCACCCTCGAGGGTGCAGATAATCATTCTGTAAACACTCATGAAACCAGCCCCTTTGTACTAGAGCTGAAGTGGGATATGAGAGTGAATGAACAAGGCCAAGTCTGTCCCCAAGGAGCTTACATTTTAGTCAGTTTGCTTTCCCACTCCCTAAGTCACGTTTTATGAAGTAAAATTTAGACACAAAAAAATTCACCTGTTTGAAGCGCACAGTTGGATAAATTTTGCAAATATATATATATAGTCGTTTAACCTCTACCAGCGTTTTTTCGTGCTGGTCTTTCTGAAAGATGATACTGCAAGAAAAAGATTATTAGAAATATGGCAGTTCACAGTTGGAGTACGTAACATTTCTGGGGTTTTGATATTTCATTCTATTTGGCCCCTCTTAAGAAACTGAGTCAGTAAATCACATATTTCGAAAGTTGTGAAGTACAGTCCAACAGCAGGGATGGGTGGTTTTATTTCTTGAACTTAGAGTAGCAGCGTGGGCAAGCCAGTAGCGATGTAACGGGGTAAAAAAACTTAACCTGTTTTCAGTTTTTTTATTTAATTGGACGAGAGCTCTACCACAAGAGCATTAAAAGGTCATCCACCTCGAAAATTCTTTGGTCCTGAGATGGTTGGATGGCATCACCGACTCAATGGAGTTTGAATGGGCTCCGGGAGTTGGTGATGGACAGGGAAGCCTGGCCTGCTGCAGTCCACGGGTCGCAAAGAGTCCGCAATGACTGAATAGTAACTAGAGCCAGCCTTTTCGGGTAGTCATTAGCTGCATTCTAGATACAAGGCACCGTTCCGGGGACTGAAAATAGAGGTCTTTATATTGAAAAAAAAATCCTTCATATGTCCTTTCTCATGTGAGCCTTTATTCACCTTCAGGAATCAATTCCAGATCTAGATACTATTGTCCCCTCTTCTACAGGAACCAAAATGAAGACAAATAAGGTACTTGTGTGAGGTGAGAAGCTCAGGTGTGAACAGAGCAAGATGGAACCCCAGGCATAGTGAATTGACTGTGCTCTTTGATATCCATTTGTGTTTGAATGTTTCTGAAAAGTTTAAGGTGAAAAGACTGTCCTATCTACTGTCGTAGCTTTCCATTTTAAAAAAAGAGAGAGACTGTTAAAATCACTCTGTAATATCTGCACTTAAGGCAGCCTCTCTGTTCCCTCTGAGAGACAGCGCTCTTTAGTGGAGAAAGGGTTGGCTTTTAGGACTTAAACCTGAGCTGGTGTCATCCATTTGTTTTCCAGGTAACCTCACTCAAATAATAGATGAAGAAACTGGAAAGTTCAGAGAAGTCAAAATGGGGTAGTAATTCTTAAGTTAGGGCTTCACAGGTGGCATTACTCGTAAAGCACCTGCCTGCCAAATCAGGAGACTTTATAAGAGACATGGGTTCAATCCCTGGGTTGGGAAGATTACCTGGAGAAGGGAATGGCAACGCACTCCAGTATTCTTGCCTGGAAAACTCCATGGTCAGAGGAGCCTGGTGGGCTGCAGTCCATGGGATCGCAGAATCAGGTGCTACTGAAGTGACTTAGCACAGCACATACAGCACAGTTCTTCCTTAATATGTTGTAAGAATTTGCTGTGAGAAAGCATGTTAAACACCTGTAACGTGGTCAGTGTATGCTCGTTTTCTCCTGGCACCCATTGAAGAGAAAACTATTCTTGGATAATTGAGAGATTGTTTTTGCCTCTAAGCTTACAAAGGTAGGTTATCAATAACAAGCAAAAATGAGACTGTACACTGTCAGTGAACAGTGTAAAGTGCTTAGTACGTTTTCAGTGGCTAAATTTCTACCATCCCAAGAGGCCCAGTTGCTTGGATTTTAATATCTCAGTCAATATGATTAGTCCATTGTTTTTCCAGAAGGTTGGTTGCAATGAATCCTCAGTAATGTGCTTTTCCGTGCTTTCTTAAGGTCTGCTAACTTAGATTGATTAAAAAATTAATTTTCTTGTATCAACTTGCATGTTTGCAAAGCTCAAAAACCCTTCACTCCTAAATTTAACTTTTTCCTAAAAATAACCAAGAATCTCAATTTCTGCAAATCCTGTTAGCTAGGAACTTGGTACCATTGCCACTTGACTACCAGCTAGATGTCTGTAGATAAAAGTGAATACTGCCAGCACTTTCTGCTCTGAATTTCTAACTTGCAACGTTGGAAATTCTGAATGTGAAGCTCGCCTTGCTTATTCACATAATTGATATTCAACAACTGTAGAGAAGTGGTTTGTGTTTTTCCATCACTTCTTATATTGATTGGTTTGGCAGAGAAACAGGTGAAAAATACCGTGTGTGCGTATGCTTTCGTGCACGTGCACTCAGTCGTGTCCGACTCTCTGGTGGACTGTAGTCTACAAGGCTCCACTGTCCATGGGATTTTCCAGGCAAGAATACTGGCATGGGTTGCCATTTCCTTCTCCAGGGGATCTTCCCAACCCAGAGATTGAACCCTTGTCTCTTGCATCTCCTGCATTGGCAGGCAGATTCTTTACCACTGCACCACCAAGGAAGCTCTCAGAAAATACCATGTTTATTTAAGTTAAGGAAATTTGTCATGGTAATCCTATTTTTATTAAGGGTCTGGTAGAATTCAACAGTTATATGGTAGACTATTGAATGGCTACTATACATTGGTTTAGGCTGAGTTAAATAATCTGATAAATACTATGTATAAAAGATTAGTTGGTTAAGTAATGCTGATAAGAATTTGTGTAGATTATTTTTCATTTTGAATTCCATATGTTGACATTTGCCAAGGTAGTCAATTCAAACTTTCTTTTCTCTAGATAAAATTGTAAGGAAAGCTGGCAATCTGACAAATGCTTATGTATATGAAGTGGGCCCTGGGCCTGGGGGAATCACAAGATCCATTCTCAATGCCGGTGTTGCTGAACTTCTGGTGGTTGAAAAGGATAGTCGATTTATTCCTGGATTACAGGTGAGTTGCTGAAAGTACCTTACTTAGGAGGTAAAAACCCAGTTTAAATCTTCAGGTCACGATTCTTAAACCTCAGGGTATATAAGACTTATACAGTTTGCTCCTCAAACTGCAGTTCTCCAGGCCTCATTCCAGGGATTCTGATTACAGTGGTCTAGGAGTGGTCTAGGAATCTGCATTTCTAATCACCATTCTCACATGAATTGTTGGCCAAAGCTTGAATGAACCAGCTTTATGCATTGATGCTAAGCAAGCTAATTGTGTGACTTTTTGGCTACTAATAGCTGTGCATGCCATAGTACCCCATTCCTTCAAAAATAAGTAAAACTAAGAAATGCTAACGATGTCTCAGTTACTGGCATGGCTTCTGAGAACCTCCTTTAAGTTCAGAAAATCATTTCCACAAGCACAAGATAGAGAAGATACACGCCTCATTGAGAGAAAGTAATTGTTAAGCTTAGGCATTTGTGTAAGGATTTTTTAAGTGAAAAAATTAAGTTGTGCCATAGGTTTAAAATGAGGTTTGAATAAAATGATCGTTGTTTTTCTTTAGTCACTAAGTCATGTCCAACTTTTGTGCAATCCCATGGACTATAGCCCACCAGGCTGCTCTGTCCATGGGATTTCCCAGGCAAGAATACTGGAGTGAGTTGCCATTTCCTTCTCCAGGAAATCTTCCTGACCCAGGGATCAAACCTGAGTCGCCTACATTTTCTAAATCCGCCTACAGGCAGATTCCCACTGAGCCACCTGGGAAGCCGGAATGAAATGATAAATGTATCTTTAAAACAGTAGGTGATGTCCTATGAGAAGTGTTTGAAGAAACTGGTTGTATTTCAGTGGAAGAGAAGCCTTGAGTGAGGGGATTCATAGCTGCCTCTCCAAAGCTGTGGTGGGGAGGATCAGTTTGTTTTGATCTTCTCTAGAAGAGAACTAAAACAGATAAGAATTGAGGGAGGCAGGTGGATTTAAAAATGAGGAGAAAGTTAAATTTTTAAAACAGTATAATACAGTGGAACAGATTATATAAGGGATCTTATAAAGGGATTCTTCATCGGGGCACTTATACCTAATGGCTTAAGGGCCTTTGTTTGACTCCTCTGTAATTCTGAAACTTTAAGAGAGTCCTTAGCCTTTGGTTCATAAGAGTAGCAATTTATTTAGTGAGTCCAATAGAATAATAAAATTAGCTACATTGTTATTTTCATATAGGAGGACAAATCAGTTTAAAATTAGTGCATTCTAAAACTTTTACATATATTAATGGATAAATGTTTAATTTCTGCCAGAACAGTTTGAGAAAATTTGAGAAAATCTAGAGCTTGTGTTTATGCCTCTGGATATTTTTAGAACCCAGTGAGTTTTCTTCTCATTATTTTGCTATATCCAGCCTTTATGCTTTAAAAAAATTATATATTTAGTTCCACCTAATTTTGCCAGCCTTGATAGAATTGGTTTCAGATTTATAACTTTATTTGGGGATTATTACGTGGTGCAATGCACTTTCATGCACTGGAGAAGGAAATGGCAACCCACTCCACTGTTCTTGCCTGGAGAATCCCAGGGACGGGGGAGCCTGGTGGGCTGCCATCCATGGGGTCGCACAGAGTCGGACACGACTGAAGTGACTTAGCAGCAGCACATAGTGCAATATTCCTTGATTAAATATGGAATTTAATAGTGATTTTTGCTCTGAACCAGTTTCTTTCCAGAATGGTGTATCAGTTGGAGGTGGAAGTTGTAACAGTGTTATTTTTGGTGGGAGCATAAGATGATAAAAAGAAACTGAATAACATTACACAGTTCCCTGCAGGTTTATTCATCTCGCCTTTCTGCAGGCATAGAGAAGACTCTTGTGACTTCTTTTCATCTTAAAGGGATGTCTTAACCCTAAATCTCACCCTCTATTATGTGTAATTTTTTCCCATTAGGCAGGCAGGTGAATCACATTTCGCATCACCAGCCTAATTTATATATCCTCCTCTCTGATCTCAACGAAAGATGTTTTGAAGACAGACCAACAGACAGCCACACTCTTTTCACTGCCCCTCCCATATCCCTGCACTCCTAACTTCTGCCTTGTTTTATTTGTCTCATGAGATTTATTATTATCTGACACACTGTATGTTCTTATTTGTTGTCAGTCTCACATCTTTGAGGTCTTCCCTGGTGGCTCAGACAGTAAAGAATCCTCCTGACGATGCAGGAGACCGGGGTTCGATCCCTGGGTAGGAAAGATCCTCTGGAGAAGGGAATGGCTCCCCTCTCCAGAAGTCTTGCCTGGAAAACCCCATAGACAGAGAAGCCTGGTTTGGCTACAGTCCACAGAGTTGCAAAGAGTCAGACACAGCTGAACAACTTAACACTTCTTCACCCCTCTGGAATGTTAAGTGCCATGAGGGTAGATGTTTTTGTCTGTTTTGTTCCCTGCTGTATCTCCACAGCATCTAAGAGTGCCTGGTGCATACCAGATGTTTGGTAATGTTTCACATGGAGATAGAAAGGTTGACTCTGTGTAGATATCTAATTAGCTGATTAAATAAATGTGTTATTTAATGGTGAAACCGAATAATTTGGTATCATTAATTATCAAAGTTATGTGCTTTTTCCCTAAATATGAAGGTTGATTTCAAGGTAAATTGCTGTGCAGGAAGTATATATTTGACTTCTGTTTCTGTAGAAGAAGTAAAATTAATTTTTAGTGTCGCATATGCAGGAAAGGAATTTGCCTTAAAAAGAAATGTTGGGTACTAAAATATCAAATAGACTTCTTTTTCTTGTAAAGAATGTTTCAATATGTAAAACCACGTTCTTTTAGAGGTGCTAAATTAATCATAAAACTGAGTAAAGGCAGAAAGAGTGGTCTATTTTAAGGATTCCATTTTAGTGATATCTAAGCTAATAGAATTACTTTTTAAAGAAATTGTAATAATTTATAAAATGTCTGCTAGCTGAAGTATGTCATTTGTAGCTTAATTCAAGTTCTTAAAATATTATCACGAGGCAGCCTAGGGAAAAGAACATAGTGGTAACATACAGGTTTTTCACTGTTAGCATGTTGTAATGTAAGAAAACGTGTTTAATATGTGAAAGCATTGTAGTGTGATTTTTATAGTATAGAACAGACTCTTAGCCTCAGATGACCTGTGTTTGATGTCTGGCTCTACCGTTTACTATTTATATGACTGGGCAGGAAACTCTCACTGTGCCTCAGTTTGCTCATAGGATTGTTATGGTTTAAATGTGTTTAAAAACATGCTGTCAGGTTTTGGAGTTTTTCTCCAGTACTCTTCAGATGTTGCTCTGCTATCTTATTACTTATGTTGTTTCTGACAAATCTGTTCTTTGCTTCTGTCTTTTTTCTTGGGCTGTTTTTATGATTTTTTCTTTTTTTTATAATTTTATTTGTAATTGAAGGATAATTGCTTTACAGTATTGTTGGTTTTGGCCAAACATCAGCACGAATCAGCCATAGGTATACGTATGTCCCCTCCCTCTTGCACCTCCCTCCCCATCCTACCTCCCTAGGTGGTTATAGAACCCCAGGTTGAGTTCCCTGAGTCATACAGCAAAATGGCTGTGCGTGTCACATAGGGTGATGTGTGTTTCCAGGTTACTCTCCATACAGCTCACCCTCTGCTTCCTTCCCACGTCTGTGTGAGTGTGTTCTCAGTGTCTGTGTCTCCTTTGCTGCCCTGCAAACGGGTTCATCAGTACTGTCTTTTTAGATTCCATATATATGCATTAGTATATGATACTTGACTTTCTTCACTCTGTATAATAGGCTCTAGGTTCATCCACCTCATTAGAACTGACTGGAATGTGTCCCTTTTTATAGCTGATGATTTTTTCTACATCATTGGCTTTGAGTCTTTTCATCATGATGTGCCTTGGTGTCCTTTTCTTCATGTTTCTTGCCCATGGGCCAGTGAGAGCTTCCTGGATCAGCCCTGGGATTTCTTTGGAAGGATTGATGCTAAAGCTGAAATTCCAGTACTTTGGCCACCTCATGAGAAGAGTTGACTCATTGGAGAAGACTCTGATGCTGGGAGGGATTGGGGGCAGGAGGAGAAGGGGACGACAGAGGATGAGATGGCTGGATGGCATCACTGACTCGATGGACATGAGTCTGAGTGAACTCTGGGAGTTGGTGATGGACAGGGAGGCCTGGTGTGCTGCGATTCATGGGGTCGCAAAGAGTCGAACATGACTGAGCAACTGAACTGAAAACAGTATTTCTACTTGATAGGCAATGTAGACTTCATGGGATTGAGAATCAAATAGATTGGTTTTCAGATATCATATATGGCACTTACTAGCTTTGTGACCCTGGGCTTGCCTTTGAACCTTTTTTAGCTTCAGCTTTCTCATCTGCAGCATGGGAATGTTAGTTTTCTTTTGTGGTTATTATAAGGATAGAAATTTATGTAAAGAGATTGGTCTGTTGCCCGTAGTCAGTAAATGGCTGCTCTTACAATTCTTTCCCTTCCCCATCTTCTTGCAAAGGGAAATATAAAGTAATCTGGTCATCCTAACAACAGGACTTGTTTTTAATCAGAGGTAGTAAATGTTTGAAATTCTTTCTAGCAGATTTTAAATAGGACTTCCTGTTGTGATGACTACATACGTATACATGTAACTTACTTGATACAGCTATGACCACAGTTAATCATAACATGGACAACACTCAGTTAGCAAAAGCTGATTCACAGCCAAAGTGATCTCCTAGTCCACTGCAAGTAAGTACAGAGAATGCTGGAAGCAGACCCACTGACTACAGCAAGAAGTAACAGTTATTACTGTGGCAGAAGAGCTACAAGAAGCGGAAGCACAATAGGGAGGGGTCCATAGCTGTTGAGGCCGTTCCTCTACAGTCAACAGTGTTCCAAGTCATCAAGAATTCTATAAGTTTATTTTTAAGAAATGTTGACAATTAAAGGAGTTACATTGGTTGAATAGAAAAAGTCTTAGTTGCTCAGTCGTGTCTGACTCTTAAGTGACCAGTGGACTGCAGCTCACCAGGCTCCTCTGTTCATGGAGTTCTCCAGTTAGGAATTCTGGAGTGGGTTGCCATTACGTACTCCAGGGGATCTTCCCACAGGGATCGAACCTGGGTCTCCTGCACTGCAGGCAGATTCTTTACATGTGAACCACCAAGGAAAACCCCGGGTTGAGTAGAAAATTTACTAAATCAAGTATCTAATCACTTGGTGAGTCTGAGTGGGTTTCTACTGTACCTGTTCTTATTGTTTGTTGTTTAGTCGCTCAGTTGTGTCTAACTCTTTGCGACCCCATGAACTGCAGCACGCCAGGCTTCCTTGTCCTTCACTATCTCCCAGAGTTTGCCCAGGCTCATGTCTATTGACTCAGTGATGGCATCCAACCGTCTCATCCTCTGTCATCCCCTTCTCTTCCTGTCCCCAATCTTTCCTAGCATCAGGGTCTTTTCCCTGATGAGTCACCTCTTCGCATCAGATAACCAAAGTATTGGAGCTTCAGTATCAGTCTTTCAGTGAATATTCAGGCTTGGTTTCCTTTAGGATTGACTGGTTTGATATCCTTGCTGTCCAGGGACTCTCAAAGAGTCTTCTCCAGCACCATAGTTTGAAAAAAATTCAGTTCTTCTGTGCTCAGTCGTCTTTATGGTCCAACTCTCTCATATGTACATGATGACTGGAAGATAACATAGCTTTGACTGTATGGACCTTTCTCAGCAAAATGTTGTCTCTGCTTTTTAATATGCTCTCTAGGTTTGTCATAGCTTTTCTTCCAAGGAATAAGCATCTTTTAATTTCACAGCTGCAGTCATGTTGAAGCCTAAGAAAATAAAATCTGCCCATTTCCTCTTTTTCCCCCAAGAACTGATCTGATTCACCATGAAATGATGGGACTGGATGCCATGATCTTTGTTTTTTGAATGTTGAGTTTTAAGCCAGCTTTTTCATTCTTCTCTTACACTTTCATCAAGAGGCTCTTTAGTTTCTCTTTGCTTTCTGCCGTAAGGGTGGTTTTGCATATCTGAGGTTATTGATACCTTTCCAGGCAGTCTTAATTCCAGCTTGTGATTCATCCACCTGACATTTCACATGATATACTCTGCATAAAAGGTAAATGAACAGGGTGACAATAGACAGCTTTGATCTACGTCTTTCCTAATTTTGAATCAATCCATTATTCCCTGTCCGATTCTAACTGTTGCTTCTTGACCTGCATACAGATTTCTTAGGAGGCAGGTAAAGTGGTCTGGTATTCCCATCTCTTTAAGAATTTTCCACAGTTTGTGATCCACACATCAAAGGCTTTAGTGTAGTCAGTGAAGCAGAAGTAGATGTTTTTCTGGAATTCCCTTGCTTTCTCTGTGATCCAGTGGATGTTGGCAATTTGATCTCTGGCACCTCTGCCTTTTCTAAATCAAGCTTGTACATCTGGAAGGTCTCAGTTCATGTACTGTTGAAGTCTAGCTTGAAGGATTTTGAGGATGACCTTGCTGCCATGTGAAATGAGTGCAATTGTGTGGTAGTGTGAACATTCTTCAGCATTGCCTTTTTGGGACTGGAATGAAAGCTGGCCTTTTTCAGTCCTGTGGCCACGGCTGTGCTCAGTCTCGCAGTCATGTGCAACTCTTTGCATCCCCATGGTGGACTGTAGCCCACCAGGCTCGTCTCTCCATGGGATCTTCCAGGCAGGAAGACTGGAGTGGGCTGCCATTTCCTTGTCCAGGGCCACCTCTGAGTTTTCCAAATTTGCTGGCATATTGAGTGCAGCACTTAAACAGCATCATCTTTTAGGATTTGACATAGCTCAATTGGAATTCTGTCACTGCCACTAACTTGTTTGTAGTAATGTTTCCTAAGGGCTTCTTGACTTCACATTCCAGGATATCTGATTCTAGGTAAGTGATCACATCATCATGGTTATCTGGGTCATTAAGACCTTTATTGTATAGTTCTTCTGTGTATTCTTGCCACCTGGTGTTTAATATCTCCTGCTTCTGTAAGATCCATGCTGTTTCTGTCCTTCATTGTGCCCATCTTTTCGTGAAACGTTCCTTGGTATCTCCAATTCTCTTGAGGTCTCTAGTCTTTCCCATTCTGTTGTTTTCCTCTATTTCTTTGCATTGATCACTGAGGAAGGCTTTCTTATCTCTCCCTGTTATTCTCTGAAACTCTGCATTCATTTAAATATGTCTTTCCCTTTCTCCTTTGCCTTTCTCTTCTCAGCTATTTGTAAGATCAGATCAGTTGCTCAGTCGTGTCCGACTCTTCACGACCCCATGAATCGCAGCACGCCAGGCCTCCCTGTCCATCACCAACCGGAGTTCACTCAGACTCATATCCATCGAGTCAGTGATGCCATCCAGCCATCTCACCCTCTGTCGTCCCCTTCTCTTCTTGCCCCCAATCCCTCCCAGCATCAGTCTTTTCCAATGAGTCAACTCTTCGCATGAGGTGGCCAAAGTACTGGAGTTTCAGCTTTAATATCATTCCTTCCAAAGAAGTCCCAGGGCTGATCTCCTTCAGAATGGACTGGTTGGATCTCCTTGCAGTCCAAGGGACTCTCAAGAGTCTTCTCCAACACCACAGTTCAAAAGCTTCAATTCTTCGGTGCTCAGCCTTCGTCACAGTCTAACTCTCACATCCATACATGACCACTGGAAAATCCATAGCCTTGACTAGATGAACCTTTGTTAGCAAAGTAATGTCTCTGCTTTTGAATATGCTATCTAGGTTGGTCATAACTTTCCTTCCAAGGAGTAAGCATCTTTTAATTTCACGGCTGCAGTCACCATCTGTAGTGATTTTGGAGCCCAGGAAACTAAAGTCTGACATTGTTTCCACTGTTTCCCCATCTATTTGCCATGAAGTGATGGGACCAGATGCCATGATCTTCGTCTTCTGAATGTTGAGCTTTAAGCCAACTTTTTCACTTTCCACTTTCACTTTCATCAAGAGGCTTTGGAGTTCCTCTTCACTTTCTGCCATAAGGGTGGTGTCATCTGCATATCTGAGGTGACTGATATTTCTCCTGGCAATCTTGATTCCAGCTTGTGTTTCTTCCAGTCCAACGTTTCTCATGATGTACTCTGCATAGAAGTTAAATAAGCAGGGTGACAATATACAGCCTTGACGTACTCCTTTTCCTATTTGGAACCAGTCTGTTGTTCCATGTCCAGCTCTAACTGTTGCTTCCTGACCTGCATACAGATTTCTCAAGAGGCAGATCAGGTGGTCTGGTATTCCCATCTCTTTCAGAATTTTCCACAGTTTATTGTGATCCACACAGTCAAAGGCTTTGGCATAGTCAATAAAGTAGAAATAGATGTTTTTCTGGAACTCTCTTGCTTTATCCATGATCCAGCAGATGTTGGCAATTGGATCTCTGGTTCCTCTGCCTTTTCTAAAACCAGCTTGAACATCTGGAAGTTCATGGTTCACATATTGCTGAAGCCTGGCTTGGAGAATTTTGAGCATTACTTTACTAGCATGTGAGATGAGTGCAATTGTGTGGTAGTTTGAGCATTCTTTGGCATTGCCTTTCTTTGGGATTGGAATGAAAACTGACCTTTTCCAGTCCTGTGGCCACTGCTGAGTTTTCCAAATTTGCTGGCATATTGAGTGCAGCACTTTCACAGCATCATCTTTCAGGATTTGGAATAGCTCAACTGGAATTCCATCACCTCCACTAGCTTTGTTCGTAGTGATGCTTTCTAAGGCCCACTTGACTTCACATTCCAGGATGTCTGGCTCTAGGTCAGTGATCACACCATCGTGATTATCTGGGTCGTGAAGATCTTTTTTATACAGTTCTGTGTATTCTTGCCATCTCTTCTTAATATCTTCTGCTTCTGTTAGGTCCATACCATTTCTGTCCTTTATCGAGCCAGTCTTTGCATGAAATGTTCCCTTGGTATCTCTGATTTTCTTGAAGAGATCCCTAGTCTTTCCCATTCTGTTGTTTTCCTCTATTTCTTTGCATTGATCGCTGAAGAAGGCTTTCTTATCTCTTCTTGCTATTCTTTGGAACTCTGCATTCAGATGTTTATATCTTTCCTTTTTTCCTTTGCTTTTCGCTTCTCTTCTTTTCACAGCTATTTGTAAGGCCTCCCCAGACAGCCATTTTGCTTTTTTGCATTTCTTTTCCATGGGGATGGTCTTGATCCCTATCTCCTGTACAATGTCACGAACCTCATTCCATAGTTCATCAGGCACTCTATCAGATCTAGACCCTTAAATCTATTTCTCACTTCCACTGTATAATCATAAGGGATTTGATTTAGGTCATACCTGAATGGTCTAGTGGTTTTCCCTACTTTCTTCAATTTAAGTCTGAATTTGGCAATAAGGAGTTCATGGTCTGAGCCACAGTCAGCTCCTGGTCTTGTTTTTGCTGACTGTATAGAGCTTCTCTATCTTTCTCTGCAAAGAATATAATCAATCTGATTTCGGTGTTGACCATCTGGTGATGTCCATGTATAGAGTCTTCTCTTGTGTTGTTGGAAGAGGGTGTTTGTTATGGCCAGTGCATTTTCTTGGCAAAACTCTATTAGTCTTTGCCCTGCTTCATTCTGTATTCCAAGGCCAAATTTGCCTGTTACTCCAGGTGTTTCTTGACTTCCTACTTTTGCATTCCAGTCCCCTATAACGAAAAGGACATCTTTTTGGGGTGTTAGTTCTAAAAGGTCTTGTAGGTCTTCATAGAACCGTTCAACTTCAGCTTCTTCAGCATTACTGGTTGGGGCATAGACTTGGATTACTGTGATATTGAATGGTTTGCCTTGGAAATGAACAGAGATCATTCTGTCGTTTTTGAGATTGCATCCAAGTACTGCATTTCGGACTCTTTTGTTGACCATGACGGTCACTCCATTTCTTCTGAGGGATTCCTGCCCACAGTAGTAGATATAAGGGTCATCTGAGTTAAATTCACCCATTCCAGTCCATTTCAGTTCGCTGATTCCTAGAATGTCAACATTTCACTCCTGCCATTTCTTGTTTGACCACTTCCAATTTGCCTTGATTCATGGACCTGACATTCCAGGTTCCTATGCAATATTGCTCTTTACAGCATCAGACCTTGCTTCTATCACCAGTCACATCCTCAGCTGGGTATTCTTTTTGCTTTGGCTCCATCCCTTCATTCTTTTTGGAGTCATTTCTCCACTGATCTCCAGTAGCATATTGGGCACCTACTGACCTGGGGAGTTTCTCTTTCAGTATCCTATCATTTTGCCTTTTCATAGTGTTCATGGGGTTCTCAAGGCAAGAATACTGAAGTGATTTGCCATTCCCTTCTCCAGCAGACCACGTTCTGTCAGATCTCTCCACCATGACCCACCCATCTTGGGTTGCCCCATGGGCATGGCTTAGTTTCATTGAGTTAGACAAGGCTGTGGTCCTAGTGTGATTAGATTGACTAGTTTTCTGTGAGTATGGTTTCAGTGTGTTTGCTCTCTGATGCCCTCTTGCAACACCTACCGTCTTGCTTGGGTTTCTCTTACCTTGGGCGTGGGGTATCTTCACAGTTGCTCCAGCAAAGCACAGCCAAAAGCTATCTCATATAACCACTTTTGACTTCTTGCATTTCTTTTTTGGGGGGATGGTTTTTGTTATAACCTCCTTACATTTTTATGAACCTCCAACCCACAAACTAGAGAACAATAATACCAAAGAAGTTCTTAGACTGTTGCGAATGTTCTAGGCCCCACATCAGGCTTCCCAACCTGGGCATCTGGCAAAGGGAATGGGAATCCCCAGGGAATCTGACTTTGCAGGTCTATGGGATTTGATTATAGAACTTCCACAGGACTAGGAAAAACAGACTCTTGGAGGGTGCATTCAAAATCTTGTGCACACTGGGTCCCAGGGAAAGGAGCAGTTAACCCCGTGAGAGACTGAGCCGGACCTGCCTGTGTTTGAGGGTCTCCTGTGGAGGCACGGGTCAGCAGGAGCACTGGCAGAAGCCGTCCTGGGAGGTCCATATTGGTATAAGTCCTTTTGGAAGTCACCTTTAGCCCTACCATAGAGCCTGTAAGCTCTAGAACTGGACTGCCTCTAAAGGCAGGGTGCACAGCCCCACCCATCAGCAGAAAATTAAATACTTAGCGAGCATGGCCCTGCCTGCCAGAGCAAGACCCAGTTTTCCTCACAGCCAGTCCCTCAGGAAGCTTGTACAAGCCTTTTATCCTCATCCATCAGAAGGCAGACAGAAGAAGCAAGAAGTACAATCCCACAACCTCCAGAATGAAAACCACAGTCACAGCAAGCTAACCAAAATGGTCACATGGATCATAGCCTTGTGTAACCCAATGAAGCTATAAGCCATGCCATACAGGGCCTCCCAAAACGGACGGGTCATGGTGGAGAAATCTTAAAAAACGTGGTCCACTGGAAAAGGGAGTGGCAAATCACTTCAGTATCCTTGCCTCAAGAACCCCATGAACAGTATGAAAAGGCAGTCTGTGGCAGGTTAGAAAGAAGGCAGTATTACCGGGCTGTGTGATGACTGCTTAGCCCACTGTGCAGTGTTGGCTGTCATGAGCCCCTCACCATGAAAAAGTGAAAGTGAAGTCGCTCAGTTGTGTCGGACTCTCTGCAATCCCATGGACTGTAGCCCACCACACTCCTCCATCTATGGGATTTTCCAGGCAAGAGTACTGCCTGGAAGGATCGACCCGACCCAGGGATTGAACCTGAGTCTCCTGCATTGTAGGCAGACGCTTTACTGTCTGAGCCACCAGGGAAGTCACCGTGAGAAGGTGGCGTAAAACATATCAAATGGCTGTTAGTTTTTTGCACTGAAGGGATTTATAAATGGGCATAGGTTCTAGAAATTGCACAGATTCTTTCCTCATCAAATTAGATCACCAGCAAACTAGCTAGTTAAGACTATAGCTTCCCCTCCACCCCCACCCACCCCCCACCCCGTGACACACACATGCAGGACAGCATTCACTAAGTACTTGACTTGTAAGAGGAGAGAGATTTTTTAGGTGACTGTGAAGAACACTTCTGCATTTGTTTTCTTAGTTTTATCAAAGGCATTCTCTGTTTCTTCCTTGTACCCTTTATAGAACTTAATACCAGAAAAGCACATGTACTCTCTTGGAAACTGGCTGTAATTACTTCCAACACTGAGTAAAAATGATATAGTTCAGTATGTTGGCTTCAGGATCTGACATCTCTAGGATTGGTACAATGTAAAGCTCTCACAATCTACATACTTTGTATGCTTCCTTTATCACAGTTTGGTTTTCTTCTTTTACAGCCTTATTTAATGAATGCTTTTTACTCAAAGCTTGCTTATGTCTCGTTTTTGGGAAAATACAGGATTGAAAATGGTAGAACAATTTGAGTGTCTGTAAAATTACTCATTTGGCTATCATTAGTGCCTGCATGGATCATCGGTGGTGCCTTTGAGGTCAATATGAGGCAACACTCCCAGAGTTCTGAGGTGTAACAGGCTCCAGTGTTGTTCCTGAGGGCTGTAATAGTGATCTGTCCCGCCCTTTCGTCATTCCCCTAGTATCATCATGATAATGCGGACATTTTCTTCTCTTCGTGGGTTACGGGGTCTTTCTGTGTCGTTGCTGATTATTGTTAGGTGTTGAAATGGCTTCTGTCCATAATTATACTGTCATTTCTGTTTGTACAACTTTTTTTTTTGGCCTCCATAATTGCTCAGGGCCTTCACATAAACCTGTGAACAGCAGCATTCATTTCTTCTGCAGTGGGGAGTGGGAAGGGGAAAGCTCGAGCTGCAGAGCTGTCCTGGAAAAAGTAGACCTCTTAAAGAAAGAACAGGAGGACCTGGTGTGTCATTGACTGACACATAAGCCAGAAGGGGAATCCAAAAAACTAGCACTTTAAACTTGGGAAAGGAAGGTAAATGTGTATTTTTACCAGTTTCCTGGTGTGTAGCTGCGTGTGTCAAGGTGGAAAATAATATTTCAAACATGGTTGAAGTTATCAGAGCATGTAATTAATGCCGCAGAGCCAAATTTACCTTGTTTTATTTTAGCCTTAATTACTCGTTACTTTCTATATATTGACATTGTGAAACATAAGCTTTTAATTCTGCCTCTTTGTTTTTGGTATGCTTATTTGTTTTGTTTTAATTATGTGAAGCATAATTACAGAAGAAAATTTAATGTTCTTCATTGATGGTAAATGCTGCCATTAAATACAATTTTTATACGCTCCTATAGAGCGAGATCCCCCTTTTTTTGTAATATGTCTAAGTTATTATATTTTCTAAGTTTGTCTGGAACTCATCAGGTAAGTTTTAGCAAATCATGGCCACTTAAAATAATCCATAAGTACATTAATATCAGAGGTACACAATTATTTTTGCTAAACTACCGTGGCTAAACAGATCAAACTAGATGATTCCCATAACTTAAAATGCTTAGCCTTTAATCAGCATATGCATTTCAGCTACGCATTTCTCCAACATCACATGTATAATTGACTTATCAGTGAAGTAAATCTTTGCAAGTTTCTGAACCTTTCAAATTTTAGGGGCCCCGAATATTGTAGGCTAGGAGAGGAGTTTTCCAGCATCATAGAAAACTGAATGCCATTTGATCATACATTTATTCATTCACTTGTCAAATACATATAAAGCACCTACTGTGTATGGTTGCAGCCGCAGGGGATATTGAAGTAGATAAGAAACAGGTGCCCTTAAGGGGCCTCTGTTGTTACAGGGGAAAGAAACCTGTATATCCATGATTATAATACACAACGCTATAAAGAAGCATGTGCAAGGCACATTGTTGACCCAGAGGTGTGAGTGATCTACAGCTAGGTGCCTTGGTCCATGTCTCCTCCATGGCTTTTGTGATGGTGCTTTCATCCTTCCTCAGTTGCCTGAATTAGTCAGAGGAGAGATAGGATGAGATGATGATCCGGGGGATGCTAAGGGCAAAAGTTCGTTGAATTGGAGCCAAGGTTCTCTGAGTTCCCTGAACTGAGATTTAATATGGGAAGAGGGTCACCTCTTCTTTTCTTCCTTTTGTAACCTACTTTATTTTTTTAACTTTTTATTTTATATTGGAGAATAGCCAATAACAATAATAGTTTCAGGTGGATAGCAAAGGGACTCAGCCATACATATACTTATACACGTATCCATTTTCCCCGACTCCCTCCCATCCAGGCTGCCAGTAACATTGAGCAAAGTTCCCTGTGCTCTACAGTAGGGGGACCTTGTGGTTGTCCACTTTAAATATTGCAGTGTGTACATGTCGGTACCAAACCCCCTATGTCTTCCCCACACTGTTCTTTAGATGTGCTTGTTTTCATTGATTTTACTCTCTTGCATGTTAACTTTATAAGCTCATGGGTTGCATCTGGCTGTTGGTTTTTTATTAAGGACTTTAAGAATCAAGTTTGGTTTTGAGTCTAGGGCACTTAACACATGCACATTTATAGATGGCTTACCTGTAAGCCTCCTTTTAGTTAGGTGCCAACACGTCAGTACTATGAGAGCATTTCTTAAGGTGTGATGTTAAGGTGGATGAGAAGGAGGGAAAAAAAGATAAAGGAAAGAAGTACTTCTCTTTTTCACTCAGAAAAACTGAAGAAAGGAAGGACAACAAAGAGTGGAAGGTAGAAATTGGCCAGGAAGTAGCTTTTGTTAAAACATGCAGGATAATTCATTAGGTTGAAAGTGCCTATGGATCAGAATTACTTCAGGAGCACTCTGGTCAAGAGAGTGTCTCAGAGTGCCACGTATAGCTTGGCAGTGACATATAACTTTTCTGCCTGGTTGACTCTACTCACAGATTTAGTTAAAGATCTTGGTAATACGTAGAATCAATCCTTTGTATGTACTTAAGATATAAAGATTTAGTTAAATTAAGTTCATCTTTCATTTGATTTCTCCTAATTCTCAGTATTTCGTTATGTCTTTAGTTTCTGTTTGTTATTTTTTTTATTGACATATAGTTGCCTTCTACTGTTTTGATTTCTGCTGTTCCATTATGGTTTTTTGTAGAACATTGAATATAGGTCTCTGTGCTTTATGGTTGTTTGGTCACCAAGTCGCATCTGACTCTTTTGTGACCCCATGAACTATAGCCTGGTAGACTTCTCTGTCCATGGGATTTCCCAGGTAAGAATACTGGAGTGGGTTGCCATTTTCTTCTCCAGTGCTATATAGTAGGATCTTGTTTATTCATCCTATATATACAAGCTTATATCTGCTAACCCCAGCCTCCTACTTGGTCCTTCCCGAACCTCCTCCTCCCTGGCAGCCAGCAGTCTGTTCTCTGACTCATCCATGATTCTGTTTCTGTTTCATAGATAAATGCATTTGTGTTGTTTTTTAGATTCCATGTATATTTGTGATATGATATTTGCCTTTCTGTTTCTGACTTATTTTGCTTCGTATTGATAATCTCTAGTCGCATCCATGTTACTGCAAATGGCATTGTTTCTTTCTTTTTTAATAGCTGAGTAATATTCCATTGTAGAGAAGGAAATGGCAGCCTACTCTGGTATTCTTGCCTGGAGAACCCAATGGACAGAGGAGCCTGCAGACTGCAGTCAGTGGGATCACAAAGAGTCAGACTTAGTGACTGAACAACGATATTCCATTGTACATATGTATCACATCTTTATCTATTCATTTGTCGATGGACATCAGGTTGTTTCACATCTTGGTAATGTGAATACTGCCACTAAAAACATTAGGGGACATGCTCAGTTCAGTTGCTCAGTCATGTCTGATTCTTTGTGACCCCATGAACTGCAGCACGCCAGGCCTCCCTGTCCATCACCAACTCCCAGAGTCCACCCAAACCCATGTCCATCAAGTCAGCGATGCCATCCAACCATCTCATCCTCTGTTGTCCCCTTCTCCTCCTGCCCCCTCAATCTTTCCCAGCATCAGGGTCTTTTCAAATGAGTCAGCTCTTTGCATCAGGTGGCCAAAATATTGGAGTTTCAGCTTCAACATCAGTCCTTCCAATGAACACCCAGGACTGATCTCCTTTAGGATGGACTGGTTGGATCTCCTTGCAGTCCAAGGGACTCTCAAGAATCTTCTCCAACACCACAGTTCAAAAGCATCAATTCTTCGGCACTCGGCTTTCTTTATAGTCCAACTCTCACATCCATATGTGACCACTGGAAAAACCATAGCCTTGACTAGACGGACCTTTGTTGACAAAGTAACGTTTCTGCTTTTTAATATGCTGTCTAGGTTGGTCATAACTTCCAAGAAGTAAGCGTCTTTTAATTTCATGGCTGCAATCACCACCTGCAGTGATTTTGGAGCCCAGAAAAATAAAGTCAGCCACTGTTTCCCATCTATTTGCCATGAAGTGATGGGACTGGATGCCATGATCTTAGTTTTCTGAATGTTGAGCTTTAAGCCAACTTTTTCACTGTCCTCTTTCACTTTCATCAAGAGGCTCTTTAGTTCTTCACTTTCTGCCATAAGGGTGGTATAGTCTGCATATCTGAGGTTATTGATATTTCTCCTGGCAATCTTGATTCCAGCTTGTGCTTCCTCCAGGCCAGTGTTTCTCATGATGTACTCTGCATATAAGTTAAATAAGCAGGGTGACAATATACAGCCTTGACGTACTCCTTTTCCTATTTGGAACCAGTCTGTTGTTCCATGTCCAGTTCTAACTGTTGCTTCCTGACCTGCATACAGGTATCTTTTTGAATTATAGTTTTATCTGGGTATGTGTCCAGGAGTGGGTTTGCTGGATCATTTGGTAATTCTGTTTTTAATTTTCTAAGGTACCTCCGTACTGTTTTCCACAGTGACTGCACCAACTTACATTCCCACCTACTGTGTAGAAGGGTTTCCTTTTCTCCACACCCTCTCCAGCGATTGTTATTTATGGACTTTTTAATGATGGCTATTCTGAGCAGTGTGAAGTGGTACCCATTGTAGTTTTGTGTTTCTCTAATGATTAGCAATATTGAGCATCTTTTCTTGTGCCTTTTGGCCATCTGTTTGTCTTTGTCGAAATGCCTATTTAGTTCCTTTGCCCATTTTTGATAGGATTTTTTGTTGTTGTATGAGCTGTTTGTATATTTTGGAAATTAAGCTCTGTCAGTTGCATTGTTTGCATATATTTTCTCCCATTCTATAGGTTGTATTTTTGTTTATGATTTCCTTTGCTGTGCAAAAGGTTGTAAGTTTAATTAGATCCCATTTGTTTATTTTTGTTTTTATTTCTATTGCCTTGGGAGACTAGTCTCCAGTTTAAAAATGCAGGAGTTCGGTGTTTGCCAAATCTATACCGAAATACAAGCCATCTTGAGGGTCAAAATTATGTCAATATTTGTGATGTTAATAGGCTGTTGTTATACTATTATCTGCCGCCATTCCTAGTCATTCTTGTGTTGAAGTCGAACACCACAGATGTCTGTTGCAGTGGACGCAGCATGCTATTAGTTCGTTAACGATCATTCTTAGTCTCTGACTTTTCATATTAATTTAATGATGCACAGATTTGCCAGGGAAAAAATGAATTCCACTGTTCTCTAAAGCGTATGAGCTCATTTTATTGCCCTTTTTGTAAACTAGATGCTTTCTGATGCAGCACCTGGAAAACTGAGAATTGTTCATGGAGATGTCTTGACGTTTAAGGTAGAAAGGGCTTTTCCAGAAAGTCTCAAAAGACAGTGGGAGGATGGTAAGTGTCTTTGGGTTGGTTTTCTTATTTTCTTTTGTAATTATTTAATTACAAATATTTGTATTATTTGTCATACATTGTAAATATTTATTATATAATGATATTACATTAGATAATTAAATAGGTAAGGTGCATTGCAATTTTTTCTGCTTTTCCACTTTCTTCCAAAATAAAAATCAAATTGCTTTCTCTTCATCCAAATTTATCTGATACCAATATTTTTCAAATATTTTGGGGTCTGTTCATATAAACTTGCCATTTTCATGATACCATATAAAGATGGAATGAGCTAGAAAGTGTTTTCCCAATGGTGAAAAAAGTGTTTTGGTGAACAAAGCCATACCCCCCCTTTCTTTTGACTTTATTTCCTCTGTCTTTTACATTCAGTAACCTTCCAAGGCACTCTTCATTCATGGACAGTTTATTGGGTACCTGCTATGTGCCAGCTCCTTGGAACACACAGAAGTGTTTCTTGCCCATAAACCCCCCTCAGAGCAGTTGGAGAAGCGATTTGGGGGTGCCTCCACAGCTGCCCTTGAGTCTCTCACTGCTCCACACCAGGCTCCTTCAGAGTGGCTGGCTCTGCCCGTCTCCCCCCTCCAACTAGCTCTTCTCAGTGACCATCTTCAGTTTTCTGCCCTGCCCAGCCAGCCACAGACAACAGGGATGACCCACCTAACTGCCTGCCGCAAACCTTCTCTATGTTTCCCAGTGTTAAACTGTTACTCTCACTAAAAGATTTCTCTGCTTCTGTTTTCCCTGATACCAGGCCCACCTATTCTTCCTTTCACCTTGTTTTGAGCTTTCTCTGACTTTGCTGGTGGTTATTTTTCCACCCACATCTTAAATCTTGTTTCTCCTGCCATGACTTCACTTATCACATAAATATTATACACAATTTTCATGTCCAGCCTTTATCCCCCTTTGTGGGCATCTGACAGATTCTCTGGTGTCCCACAAGAACTTTGACATCATGTCCAAGGCTAAATGATCTTTTCCCTCAAACCAGTTCTTTTTCACGTTTTCCTAAGCCAAAACCTGGGGACTTTAACTGAATACTAATTAGGTGGGGTTTTTTCCCTTTAATTCAAAGCTGATTGTGAGCAAACATCGCTTCTGAAGAATAAATGGACTGAAAAATACTCAGCCGTTATCTTTTTGTATGCTTTTGTTTGATGCTATTAATAGCCAGTTTGATTTTACTCTTAACTAAAATTGTATTCATAATACATTTATGAAATAATCATACCAAGTTTTTTCTTATGCCAACCAGATCCTCCAAATGTACATATTATTGGAAATCTGCCTTTTAGTGTATCAACTCCACTGATTATCAAATGGCTTGAAAATGTTTCTCAAAGAAATGGACCATTTGCATATGGTAGAACCCGGATGATGTTGACTTTTCAAAAGGAAGTGGCAGAGGTAAGTTTTAACTTTTTATGGTTGTTTTATCACAAGATCAAATTACCAGAACAAAATAAAAAGAATATTATCAGTTTGGAGTTGAGAAAGGTAAGGGGGTTTGGTGTCTCATTATTCAATATATAGACTTTGGCTCACATAAGCCTGCTAGGCATTCTCATGATTGGAGTGTTCCAAGTTTGTCTCTAAAAAGTAAACCCTCAGAGCAGTGAAAGCAGTTTTTGAAGCAAAGAGGTTTAAGGAGGGAATCTGCAGGCTATAAGCAGTTCTTTTTTATGACATATGAATATAGAAGAGTGTGTCATGTATATTAACAGCTTTGTGTGTGTATGGTTTAATCAAAAGAGCAGCCGAATCCCCACCACCCAAGTCAAACTGTTGTTGTTCAGTTGCATCTGACTCTTTGCAACCCCATGGACTGGAGCTCACCAGGCTTCCCTGTCCTTCACAATCTCCTGGAGTCTGCTCAGACTCGTGTCCATTGAATCGGTGATGCCATCCAACCATCTCGCCCTCCGTGGTCCTCTTCACTGTGGTATTGACCATCTAGTGATGTCCATGTATAGCGTCGTCTCTTATGTTGTTGAAAGACGGTATTTGCTGTGACCAGTGTGTTCTCTTGGCAAAATTGTTAACTTTTGCCCTGCTTCATTTTGTACTCCAAGGCCAAACTTGCCTGTTATTCCAGGTGTCTCTTGACTTCCTACTTTTGCATTCTAGCCCCCTGTGATAAAAATGACATCTTTTTTTGGTGTTAGTTCTAGAAGATCTTTTAGATCTTCATAGAACCCTTCAGCTTCTTTGGCATTAGTAGTTGGGGCATAGACTTGATTACTATAATATTGAATTGTTTGCCTTAGAAATGAAGGATTATTTCTGATTCTTCTGATGAAGGAAATGAAAGATCATTCTGTCATATTTGAGATCGCATTCAGGTACTGCATTTCAGATTCTTTCATTGACTGTGAGGGCTACTCCATTTCTTTTAAGGGGTTCTTGCCCACAGTGATAGATACAATGGTCATCTGAATTAAATTTACCCGTTCACATCCATTTTAGTTCACTGATTCCTAAAATGTTGATGTTCCCTCTTGCCATCTCCTGTTTGACCATATCCGGTTTACCTTGATTCATGGACCTAGCGTTCCAGGTTCCTATGGAGTACTCTCGTTTACAGCATCGGACATTACTTTCACCACCAGCCACATCCACAGCTGGGCGTCGTTTCCCCTTTGGCTCAGCCTCTTCATTCCTTCTGGAGTTATTTCTCTGCTCTTCTCTAGTAGCATATTGGACACCTACTGACCTAAGGGGTTCTTCTTTCAGTGCCATACCTTTTTGCCTTTTCATATTCTTCATGGGGTTCTCAAGGTGAGAATGCCAAGGTGGTTTGCTGTTTCCTTCTCCAGTGGACCACTTTTTGTCAGAACTCTCCACCATGACCTGTCCATCTGGGTGGCCCTACACAGAGTGGCTCAAAGTTTCAGTAAGTTGCACAAAGCTGTGGTCCATATGATCATTTTGATAAGTTTTCTGTGATTGTGGTTTTCATTCTGTCTGCCCTCTGATGGATGAGGGCAAGAGGCTCGTGGAAGCTTCCCAATGGGAGGTACTAGCTATGGTTTGGAAAACGGGTCTTGCTCTGGTGGGCATGGTCATGCTCAGTAAATCTTTAATCCAACTAAAGTCTTTAATCCCATTAAATCTTTAAATCCAATTAAAGTTAAGTTAATAATTAGATTACTAACATCTCTGACACCCTCTTGTATGCCTCTTTCTGATTGCATCTCCTGTTTTCCATCTATTACCAGGATAATCTATACCATGCATTTGCAATTTATTATTCCCTACATAGTTTATCAGATTCTTACCTGTATAATAATATATTTCAGTTTTATCCATTTTTCAACTTTATACAAATGGGTTCATACAGTGTATATTCTTTTTATCCTGATGTGCTCATATTGTCCATAGCTGTAGCTTACTTATACAGCTATTTACTATCCACTGACTGTTGGTCTGTCAGGCTTCTCTGTCTGTCTTCCTGTTTGGGGACCCCACATTAGTTTCAGTGTTTCGTTATTACAAATAGTCACAACCATTCTTATGATGATCTAGGCTAGTACACATAGATGAGATTACTCTAGGGTACAGACCTCAGGGTGGCAGTGCTGGGACATAAGGCTTGCCACTTCAAATTTACCACTCTTTTCTGCAGTGTCTAATCTGTTGATAATTGTATTTTCCATTTCAGATTCTGTACTTTTATCTCTAAAAGTTCCGTTTGAGTCTTATTCTATCTTCCCTTTTTCTCATGTTTATGCTGTTCTTGGCATCCTTATACATATGTATAATATTTGTAATAGCTATTTTAAGATCTTTGCCTACTAATTCCACTGCCTCTGTCATTTCTGTACTAGTTTACCAATTGATGTTTCCCACCCTCTTTGTTCTGGGTCCCATTTTTCTGCTTTTCAAGCCTGGTAATTTTTGTTACAATAGTGGCTATTGTGAGGCTTGTTGTTTTTTTTTTTCCCAGTGTTGTTAAGGGTCAGATTTTGTTGTATAGGGTTGAGTAGTGGGTTTTGTTCTGGCACGTAGATAAAGTACTTACAAATTGGTTTGAGGTTTGCCTTTCAAGCTTTGTTATGATGGGTCCAAAGCAGCCTTTGATCAGGGGCTAAGTCCTACTACTAAGCCATGGTGTTTCTGAGGAAGCCCCCCTGTGTCCTGTGTATTTCATGGGCTCTTTACTTTAGCTGTTGGGAATGCAGACTATTTCCAGCCCTGTATGAGCTCCATTTTGTCCGACAGCTTTCCAGTGGTACTTTGTCCAGCCTTCCTAGCCTTGAGGAGTTAACCTCATACACCCCTTGCAGATCCTTGCTCTGCCAAAGACTTGAAAGAGAGTGTGTCTCCACTCACTGCCTTCCTGTCTCTACCTCCTTTCCCTAAGACCTCTCCAGCTCTGTGTTCCACTTCTCCAGCAGCCTGCCCCACGGATTCTAGCTGCCTCGGCCTCCCAGAACATCAGCCTGTCTCCTGAACTCCAGGTCTTCTCTGGCCTCAGTTTCTTTGCTCTCCTTGTGCTGCAGCTGTAAGCTGGGCAGTCCTGAGACTTACCTCCTTTCTCTTCTGGCAGTGATCACAGTCCCTTACTGCATCGTGTCCAGTTTAGAAAACCTGTTGTTTTGTGTATTTTAGTCAGCTTCATGGTTGTTTCTGTAAAAAAAAATAAAGCAATACAACTTAATATCAGAATTGCTCTGAAAGTAGACACTGGATGACTACCTTAGTTCAACTCTTCCAGTGTCTTCCTCTCGAATAATTTATGAATGTATTATAATAAATTTTTTCTTGCATCCATCCCTCTGTCTCCACGTTCCCTTCCAGAGGTGCTGGTTTTCAACAGCAGTTTTGCCCCATCCCCCACTCCCGGGACACTTTGGGTTGTCCCAGCTGGGGGTGCTTCTGGCATCCAGTGGATAGAGTTCAGGGCAGCTGGTAAACGTCCTTCAGTGCACAGGACAGTCCCTGTAGCAAAGAACTACTCAGCACTAACTAGCCCAAAATGTCAAAGCCACCAAAGTTGAAAATTTCCGTTTTAGAGTATTGGGCCATAACATCCATCACAAAAATATAGAACCCTTTTGTGTTTATTAGAAACTCTTAAGATGACATCCTTTTTTTCCTGAGATCCTAGTCATCTTGTGACTCTTATTAGTGCTTTTCTGTTGCTTTGAATTGAGGCCACGCTAATAGTTCTCTTTGTTGCTTTTCTCAACTTTTGAATTTGTCCTTGGATTATTTCCTCAGCTGATACGATTATTATGGTATTTCTACTCTTCAGTAGCACAATAGAAATGCAAAAATACTCATTCTTTTGGGGGAAAGAGCAAAGGAACAGAGGCTGAAGCGGTGGAGTAACATTTCAATGACTCACTGTCACTTGTTATTAATAATAGTGTTGCTTCCAGTTTACCATATGCAGTTATTTTTCTTTAACAAAAAGTTGATTTTAGTTAAATGTTAGTTTGAATATTGAGAAGAGTTTATATTCAGGCTATAATTTATGGAATGCTTTAAAAGTATAGATAACACTGGTCCTCTGACTGATTTTCACAATTTTGCAAGTGAGAGTTTCAGTGGAAGACTATATAGCCGCATTCTCCTATTTTCCCTCTCTTTGTTCTTGACACTGTCATATTTGCATTTTGAATTTTAGCCACAGAAAGCACTTAGAAGATTTGCTTGGCTTGCTTTGTGAGTTACAGGGCAGAAACGAGCATGTTTGTCTTGTTCCTTTCTCTCTAAGACGACAGGGTGTAAATGTAAGAATTCAGCTCATACACATTAAGGGGCTTGTAGACACTTGAAAGTTGCAGCTTATAAAATAGAATCAGACCGTGTAGCAGTAAATGAGAGCTTAACAAATCTCATCTAACCTCACGTTACAGGTGGTGAAACTGAGACTCAACATAGTTTAACGTCTTCCGAAGGTCGTGGAGCTAGCTGCAGGGAAAACTGAACCTGAACAGAGGTCATGTTTTCTGCTGAAATTATGATGTTCCAGTTCTTTGTGTGACTGGATCTGCGGTCTTTTCTTTCTGGGTCCAGCATCAACCTCTTCATCTACCATCTCCAGGGGCCCATGGCTGGTTAAGGGAATGGCCTTTCCATAAATTATCTAGTTCTCATTGTCCCTGATATTTGGCTCTGTGGTTTCTCAAGCATAAGTCTAATTTTTCTACTTAAAATTATTTTACATGAATAGAAAAAAAACAAAACTGTTCTTGTGAATTCGTTGACCCCTTGTTTTTCTTACACTCAATCAGAATTTTTTAAAAGCTCAAGGGTTAGAGGTTTCCTTTTACTGAAAAATTACCTGGTTTGGTTCCTTGAACTTCTGCTCTTCAAATATATCTTGTAACGGTGTTTGAATTTTCATAGGTTTACCGGTAATATATCAAAGAAACATCAAATGTTTGAGTGGTTGGATCAAACATTGAACTCTTAGGCTAGCGTTTAATGAAGTCTTTTGCAGAGCTTTCTGGTCTGTGGATTGAATTCTTCCTTAATAAATGAGGGACAGGTATTTGTGCTGCTTTCTTCTACGTTATGAGATTGACATGTTTTCATCTCCAAAGCCTTTGTGTATTTGTTGCAAAGATGGGATTGTTGTTGTTTAGTCACTGAGTCCATGTCTGCGTCCATGGACCGTAGCCCACCAGGCTCCTCTGTCCATGGAATTTCCCAGGCAAGAATACTGGAGTGGCTTGTCATGCCCTCCTCCAGCGGATCTTCCCAGCCCAGAGACGGAACCCTCATCTCCCACACTGGCCACCAGGGAAGCCCAGAGATAGGAGGGTAACATTCATGGGTCAGGATACTCCTTTCTCCTGGCAGAAGTGGATACATACCATTCTTAAGTGAAATATACTTTAATGTGTCTTTATAGCGAATTAGGTTTCCCTCCATGCCTCTCTGTTTTGCTTTTGGTTAAAGTGATTTTTAAATTCTCTTCCTTTTATCAATGGGGACATACTTTTCAGATGTAAAGTAAAATACTGGAAGAAAATCCAGGATGAAAAAATTTAAGTTCAGGCATTTCTTTTGGTTTATTTTCTAATTTTATGATTACGTTCATGCTAGATTTTAGTTTTGCGCAACTGCTTTGAATTGTGCCAGTTTATACAATGCATTTTAGAAAATTTGAATCTTATGGCGTTGGTAAAATTAAGTTTCTTATTTTCCTTTATGAAGGGCTAGAAATATTTTTGACCATTTGATTCATGAGATTATTCTTTAACTTAAATATGTACTTCTATTGTTTTTTGTTATTTGCTAGAGAATATGTACAATTCTTGGTTTTACTAAGAAAGAATTGATTTTGTTGTATATGCTGTATCACTTGTCTGAAATTAACTTCCCAGTAATTTTAACTGTCCAAATAGAGACAAGAGCCAGGTAAATTAAAGTAAAAAAGGCTGAGATGAGGTCTGGTTTCTGAGTAACAAAATGTACTATAAAATCTACAGTTAGCTTTGCCTATAGGAAATTTTCTCAGCATCTCATATTAAAGCCTGTGTTTAAATCTTACTAAAGGAAAAGCTTTTACAAGTCAAATTACATGATTTTCATGCCCACGGTTGGTTAGAAGCAGCAAAGTAAAAGGGACTATTAGAGGTTAACACACACAGTGAAACAGGAAGGAGACCACCCAGCCCAGTAAATAGAACTTAAAGAATCACTCCAACTCTGACTGTTGAGTAGTAAGGCATGCCACAGGCACACTTGGCCCAGGATTATTCCAGTAATCATTGCTATCTGCAATGTTGACTCTGTGTCATTCTGAAGAGGTCCAGGGAGCTCTAGGAACAGGATGCATTTTAGAAAACTGTAACTGTAAGTCACTTCAGTCGTGTCCGACTCTGTGCGACCCCATAGACGGCAGCCCACTAGGCTCCCCCATCCCTGGGATTCTCCAGGCAAGAACACTGGAGTGGGTTGCCATTTCCTTCTGCAATGCGTGAAAGTGAAAAGTGAAAGTGAAGTCGCTCAGTCATGTCCGACTCTTAGCGACCTCATGGACTGCAGCCTACCAGGCTCCTCCGTCCATGGGATTTTCCAGGCAAGAGTACTGGAGTAGGGTGCCATTGCCATCTCCGCATTTTAGAAAAATAAGTGTAGAATTATTTTATGCATCACTCAGCTTTGTCCAACATACCATATTTTTCATATCTTTTTAAAGAAATAAAACATTATGAATATGTTTGGAACCCCTTTTTCCCTCCTGTGAATTGACCTGTCTAAAAATCGATACTCAGTATTGCCATGAATATGTTTTGCTTGCTCTGCAGATATAGATAGATACACACATGCACATGGAGAGTAAACGATAAATAATCTTCTGACGTTTTCCTGTGAGTGCAGTCACACTACCTGTCTTCTGTCAGTTATTTGCTCTATTTGGGGATTTATGTTGGAAACCCTTGTTATTCATTGTAAATATTATTTAGTCCATTGTCAGAATTACCACAGTTTAATTATTCATTCACCTATTGATGGATCTTTGTTTTTTGGATACTACATACAGTGTTGCAGTGAATATCCTTATAAATATCTCCTGCGAAGCAGGTCTCTAGAATATAGTCATAAAGGTAAACCTGACGGATTACAGCAGTTTACTCAACTTTGGCTTTACTGTATATTGCCAGATTATAGTCCAAAATGCTTGTACCAGTTCCCACTCACTAGCAGCATATGAGAATTCCTATTGCTCCATGTACTCCCCAGTACTAGGTTCTGTTAAGTCGTTTCTCTGTGTGTAAGTTTTATTTCATGAAATATGAAATTGTATCTAAAATGGTTTTAATATGCATATCCCTGATCTGTAATTTACTTGAGCTTAGTTTATGATTATAGTTCGTTTGGGTTGCTACAATGTTTCTCTTCGTATTTTCTATTAGTTTATCTTTTGATTATTGATCTGTAGGAGTTTCTTCTATATTCTGAGCACTAATCCTTTGTCCGGAGAAGGCAATGGCACCCCACTCCAGTTCTTTTGCCTAGAAAATCCCATGAACAGGGGAGCCTGGTAGGCTGCAGTCCATGGGGTCGCTAGAGTCGGACACGACTGAGCAACTTCACTTTCACTTTTCACTTTCATGCGTTGGAGAAGGAAATGGCAACCCACTCCAGTGTTCTTGCCTGGAGAATCCCAGGGACGAGAAGCCTGGTGGGCTGCAGTCTATGGGGTCTGACAGAGTCAGACACGACTGAAGCGACGCAGCAGCAAATCCTTTGTCACATAAGAGTTTCAAATACCTTCTCTCAGTCTGTGACCTATCTTTATAGTGTTTTCATTATACAAAAAGTTCTTAAGTAGAACAATATATATCAGTCTTTTGTGACTACTGCTTTTGCATTATTAAGAAAGTCTTCCTGCCATGGGAGTCATAGATATTTACTCATAAAATTTTAAAATTTTAGTTTTCACTTACTGTTAATTCACTTGGAATTTATTTTTGGTTGATGAGATATGGGCCTACACAGTCCTCTTTGTCGATTCCTGCTTATACCACAGTCACCAAATGATCCATCCTCCTCCCTCTAGCAGTCCACACGTGCTTGGGTCTCTGAGGTTTTTGTTCCATGGGTATATTTGTGCCTCTAACAATATGATACTGCCTTAATTTTGATATCTGGCAAGGTGAATGCCCCCATATCACCTCCACAGAGCAGCCCCCTGCCCCGCATTGTTGACGTTCTTCTGGAGTGCCCTGGGGTATTCTTGGCCCTTTACTTTTTCATATAATGTTTATATGGAATTTAAAGTTCTTTTTAAAAATCCTTTGGGGATGTTGATTGAATTGTATATATTTATGAGTTAATTCACATATGTCTACTTTTAAAATAAAAATGTTTGGGTGCTTAAAAGAAAATAAGTTTTTTGTTAAAAAAAAAAAGTTCTCAAAATCAGCCAATTCAAGAGTTCTAAATATTCATGGTTTTATTACATTTAAATAAAGGACATACCATTGGAAATGTTCATTGAGACTTTGGGGTAGTTCATAAAACTAAAGCATCTTGAATTCATTATTCTTGCTGTTTTCACCTGTCTATATTTATGGATTACTTGTTTCATACAGTATCTTCTACCTTGAAAATCCCAATAGCCAGTGGTAGGGAAATTTTCTAATTTGATTTCTTTTAAGTGCATTGTGTGTATAACTCATACTTCATAGATGTACCTCAGTTAGTGTCGAAGGAAAATGTTCCCCGTGTTGGCTATATATCATGTTAGATAGCCCATGCTTTTAAAATTTACCTCAAAACAATGTACCTGGTGTTCATAGATGATGAATGAGTTTTTTGCCAAAATTCCTCTTTGTCCTTCTGCAGAGACTTACAGCTACTACTGGAAGCAAACAGCGAAGTCGCCTCTCCATCATGGCCCAGTACCTCTGCGACGTTCAGCACATCTTGACAATTCCAGGTCAGGCTTTTGTGCCCAAACCAGAGGTGAGTTTCTGATTATTTGTTTTAAACAGTATAGTATACTAGGACTAGGATGTGTGAGGATGTGTCATAGAAAATTATCGCTAGAATCTGATCTTCTATGCAAACTGTACCATAACTTTTTCCTTCCCTCTCCTAAAACCATAAAAATCACAGTGGTGGATCAGTTCAGTTCAGTCGGTCAGTCGCATCTAACTCTTTGCGACCCCATGGACTGCAGCACGTAAGGCCTCCCTGTCCATCACCAACTCCCAGAGTTTAGTTAAACTCATGTCCATTGAGTCAGTGATGCCATCCAACTATCTCATCCTCTGTCATCCCCTTCTCCTTCCACCTTCAATCTTTTCCAGCATCGGGGTCTTTTCCAGTAAGTCAGCTCTTCACATGAGGTGGCCAAAGTATTGGAGTTTCAGCTTCAACATCAGCCCTTCCAATGAATATTCAGGACTGATTTCCTTTAGGATGAACTGGTTGGATCTCCTTGCAGTCCAAGGGACTCTCAAGAGTCTTCGCCAACACCATACTTCAAAAGCATCAATTCTTCGGTGCTCAGCTTCTTTGTAGTCCAACACTCACATCCATATATGACTACTGGAAAAACCATAGCCTTGACTAGACGGACCTTTGTTGGAGAAGTAATGTCTCTGCTTTTTAATATGCTGTCTAGGTTGGTCATAACTTTCCTTCCAAGGAGTAAGTGTCTTTGAATTTCATGGCTGCAGTCAACCATCTGCAGTGATTTTGGAGCCCCCAAAAATAAAGTCAGCCACTGTTTCCACTGTTTCCCCATCTATTTGCCATGAAGTGATGGGACTGGATGCCATGATCTTAGTTTTCTGAATGTTGAGCTTTAAGCCACTCTTTCACTCTCCTCTTTCACTTTCTTCAAGAGGCTCTTTAGTTCTTTGTTTTCTGCCTTAAGGGTGGTATTATCTGCATATCTGAGGTTATTGATAATTCGCCCAGCAATCTTGATTCCAGCTTGTGCTTCATCCAGCCCAGCGTTTCTCAAGATGTGCTCTGCATGTAAGTTAAATAAGCAGGGTAACAATACACAGCCTTGACGAACTCCTTTTCCTATTTGGAACCAGTCTGTTGTTCCATGTCCAGCTCTAACTGTTGCTTTCTGATCTGCATACAGATTTCTCAGGAGGCAGATCAGGTGGTCTGGTATTCCCATCTCTTTCAGAATTTTCCAGTTTGTTGTGATCCACACAGTCAAAGGTTTTGGCATAGTCAATAAAGCAGAAATAGATGTTTTTCTGGAACTCTCTTGCTTTTTCGGTGATCCAGTGGATGTTGGCAATTTGATTTCTGGTTCCTCTGCCTTTTCTAAAACCAGCTTGAACATCTGGAAGTTCACGGTTCTCATACCATTGAAGCCTGCCTGGAGAATTGTGCAGTAGTTTGAACACTCTTTGGCTTTACCTTTCCTTGGGATTGGAATGAAAACTGACCTTTTCCAATCCTGTGGCCACTGCTGAGTTTTCCAAATTTGCTGGCATATTGAGTGCAGCACTTTCACAGCATCATCTTTTAGGATTTGAAATAGCTCAACTGGAATTCCATCACCTCTGCTGGCTTTGTTCGTAGTGATGCTTCCTAAGGCCCACTTTGACTTCACATTCCAGGATGTCTGGCTCTAGGTGAGTGATCACACCATCATGATTATCTGGGTCGTGAAGATCTTTTTTGTATAGTTCTTCTGTGTATTCTTGCCACCTTTTCTTAATATCTTCTGTTTCTGTTAGGTCCATACCATTTTTGTCCTGTATTGAGCCCATCTTTGCATGAAATGTTCCCTTGGTGTCTCTAATTTTTCTGAGTGGATAGTTAGCTCTTAATCTGATTTTTCTTCTCCTTAAACAGAATGACCAAACATCTAGGTTTATATGTGTTACCCTGATGGTGGTATTATCATTACTATAAATGTTTTCATCTTGAAGTTGTATTTTGTCCAATGCCTTTTCTGCATCTAGTGAGATCATCACATGATTTTCTTTCATTTAATTGATGTGTCATGTGTTACATTTATTGATTAGCATATGTTGAATCATCTTTACATCCCAGGAATGAGTCCCACATCATCATGGTATATAATCCTTTTGTGTTCTCAAATTTGGTTTGCTAATTTTTGGTGAGAATTTTTCATCTGTATTCATTAGGGATATTGGTCTACAGTTTTCTTGTGGTAGCCTTATCTGGCCTTGTTTTCAGGTAAATGCTGTTTTCATAGAATGAGTTTGGAAATATCCCCTCCTCCACAGTTTTTCGGAAGTGTTTGAGAAGGATTGATGTTAATTCTTCTTTGAACGGTAGAATTTTTTAGTTAAGCCGTCTGGTCCTGGGGTTTTCTGTGTTGGGAGGCTTTTGATTACTGATTCAATTTCTGCTTGCCATTGGTCTGTTCAGATTTTCTGTTTCTTCCTTATTCAGCCTTGGTTGGTTGTATGTTTCTAAGAACGTATCCGTTTCCTCTGAGTTGTCTCATTTGTTGGCATATAATTTGTTCATGGTTGTCTTGTCTGTTCCTGTGTGTTTCTTTAGTCTCAGTTGTAATGTCTCCTTTTTCATTTCTGATTCTGAGTCTTCTTTTTCTTAGTCTGGCTAAAGGTTTGTCACTTTTAATTTTTCAAAGAACCAGCTTTTGGTTTTGCTTTTTTATTTTTTAATAAACTCCATTTATTTCCACTCTGATCTTTATTTCCTTCTGCTAACCTTGTTCTTTTTCTAATTTCTTGAGGTATAAAGTTAGGTTGTTTGAGATTTTTTAAGTTCTTAATATATGTATTTATTGCTGTAAACATCTCAGAACTGCTTTTGCTACATTCCATAGTTTTTCAATATGTTGTATTTTCATTTATTATGTGAGATTTATTTCTCTTTTGACTTCTTCTTTGACCAGTTGGTTGTTCAGAAGTCTGTTATTTAGTTTCCACATATTTGTAGATTTTCCAGCTTTCCTCTTGTTGATTTCTACTTTCAATACCATTGTGGTGAGAAAAGATAATAGGTGTGATTTCCATCTTTAATTTTCTGAGATTTGTGCCTTATCATGATCTATACTAGAAAATGTCCCGTGTGCATTTGAAGAATGTGTATTCTCTGCTGTTGTGTGGAATGTTCTTTATATGCTTAAGTCCATTTACTCTAGAGTACGATTTAATTCCAACAATTTCATTGTTGATTTTCTGTCTGGATGATCTGTCTGTTGCTGACAGTGGCATATTGAAGTTTGTTACTCTTAACTGCGTTGTCATCTATTTCTCCCTTAGGATTTGCTTAATATATTAAAGTAGTCCAATGTTGAGTATATATATATTTACTATTGTAGTATTTTAAAGATGTAGTGACCCTTTTATCATTATGTAACAACCTTGTTTGTCTCTTGTTAACCAGTTTTTGGCTTGAAGTCTCTCTTACCTGATTCACAAATGGCTCGGCCCCTTTTCTTTTGATTTCAACTTCCAACCCTACACTTTGAGCCTATGTGTGTCTTTAGAGTTGAAATGAGCTTCTTGTAGGTAGCATATAGTTGTTGTTGTTGTTGTTGTTGTTTTAATTTCAATTGGAGGATAATTACTTTACTGTGATGGTTCTGCCATACATCAGTGTGAATTGGCTGTGGGTATCCATGAACCCTCCCTCCCTCGCCTGTCCCCACCCTCTCCCCTGTGTTGTCATGGAGCACCAGCTTTGGGTGCCCTGCTTCATACATCAAACTCGCACTGGTTACCTGTTTCACCTGTGATAAGGTATGTGTTTCTTTTTTCTCAAATCATCCCACCCTCCCCTCCTCCTGCTGAGTCCAAAATTCTTTTCTTTATGTCTGTGTCTCCTTTGCTGCCCTGTACATAGGATTTTCGGTACCGTCTTTCTAGATTCCATATATATGCGTTAATATATGGTATTTGTCTTTCTCTTTCGGACTTCACTCAGTATAATAGGCTCTAGGTTCATCCACCTCATTAGAACTGACTCAAATGCCTTTCTTTTTTATAGCTGAGTAGTATTCCATTGGGTATGTGTACCACAACTTCCTTATCCAGTCATCTGCTAATGGACATCTAGGTTGCTTCCATGTCCTAGCTGTTGTACATAGTGCTGCAGTTAACATTGGGTATCTTCTTCAGTTCTGGTTTCCTGGGGGTATGTGCCCAGTAGTGGGATTGCTGGTTTCTATTGTAGTTTTATTCCTGGTTTTTTAAGAATCTCCATACTGTTCTCCATAGTGGTTGTATCAGTTTGCATTCCCACCAACAGTGTACAAGGATTCCCTTTTCTCCTCACCCTCTCCAGCATTTATTGTTTGTAGACTTTTTGATGATGCCCATTCTGACCAGTGTGAGATGATACCTCATTGTGGTTTTGATTTGTATTTCATGAGCAGTGTTGGTTTGTTTTTTTTTGTTTTTTAATCCATCTAGTCATTGTGTGTTTTTTGATTGGTGAATTCAGTTCATTTATATTAGATTATTGACAGAGGATTTACCACTGCTCTCTTCCTTATGCCTTCTGGTTATTTTGTATCACACTGTTTTTTCCCTCTCTGTGTCTGTCTATCTTTCTAATGTGGTGGGTTTCCATAGTCATTTACTCAATCTTTCCTTTTCTATCTTTCATGACTCTAGAGTTTGGCTTTGTGTTTAACATATGGCTTACCTAAAAAAATCTCAGAAATAAAATGGTTCTTCTTATGCTGATATCACCTTATCTTTATTTGTCTATAAAGATTCTACCCTTTTACTCTTCCGCTTATATATCTTTATCACAATTTCTCTCTTTTAGTGCTCTGAATTCATTGAGAAATTGTAATAGCTTTCCTTAAGCCTTTATGCTATAAGTAAGTGGTTAACATACCATTCTAATAGGGTTAAAGTTTTCTAATTCTGACTATTTTTCACCTTTTCCAGGGTATTGTGAACTTTTATTGTCAGTAAATAATGTATTCTTATTTCAGTTTGAAGAATTCCTTTTACCATTTCTTTCAAGGAGGTATAGTGGTGTGAACTCCCTCAGTTTTTGTTTTCTGGGAAAGCCTTTATTTCTTCTTCATATTTGAAGGATAACTTTGACAGATAATTGGCTGGCGATTTTTATCTTTTAACACTTTGAATATGTCATTCCACTCTCTCCTGGCCTGTAATATTTCTGCTGAGAAATCTGCTGTTAGCTCAGAGAGAGTTTCTTTGTAGGTTACTTCCTCCCCACGCCCCCACCCCATGCCTTTAAGATTCTTTCTCTATCATTGATTTTTGACAGTTTCATTATAATGTATCTTGGATAAGGTCTTTTGTATTGAGGTGATAGGATGTTCTTTTAGCTTCTTGGACATGTATGCTAGGTTCTTTCCCCAGGTTTGAGAAGCTGTCAGCAATTATTTTTCTAAATATACCCTCTGCTCTCTTCTCCTCAACATAGATCGATTATTCTTATATTTGGCTTTCTCCTCATACCTGATAGGTCTCAGGGTTTCTTCACTTTTAAAAATTTTATCTCACTCCTGAGTCATTCCTAAATTCCCGCCTTTCAAGTTCCTAATTCCTTCTTCAGTCTTATCTGCCCTTTCTTAAGCTTTCTAATGTATTTTTCTTAAGCTTTCTAATGTATTTTTCAGTCTGATCTGCCCTTTCTTAAGCTTTCTAATGTATTTTTCATCTCATTCATTGAATTTTTCAGCTCCAGAATTGGGTTATTTTTTAAAATTTCAGTCTCTTTGATAAAGACCTCATTCTGTTCATTAATTTTATTCTTGAGTTCATCAAATTGCCTTTCTGAGTTTGAAAGTGAAAGTGTCAGTCACTCAGTCATATCTGACTCATTGTGACCCCATTGGATGTAGGCCCCCCAGGCTCCTCTGTCCATGGAGTTCTCCAGGCAAGAATACTGGAATGGGTTGCCGTTTCCTTCTCCAGGGCATCTTTCCAACCCAGGGATCGAACCTGGTTCTCCTGCATTACAGGCAGATTCTTTACCATCTGAGCCACCAGGGGAAAGCTCTGAGTTTACTTGTGGCCCATTGAGTTTCATCATAACAGCTATTTTCAATTCTTTATAAGTTAGATTACAGTATCCTGTGCCTTTGAGTTTAGTTACTGGAGAACAATCATTTTTCTTTTTGTGATACCGTATTACCCTGATTTTCATTGTGTTTGACTGGAATGTGCCTCTGCCGTTGCTTTTAAAGTAATACACTTGTTTACTTTGGTAAACGTAATAGAAACCCTTGTTTTCCAAACGGTGGCGCTATAGCTCAGGTTTTTGGTGTCTGTTTCTGATCTGGTTTTGGGGCTACACTCTGGATGGGGGGCAGTGGTGGGGAGTGTTTTAAAAAAAAAAAAAAAAAAGTGCTGTAGGAAAAGCTGGTGGCAGAGTGGAGGGAGGTTTGGGCTCAGTGCTGGAGGCTTTGCACGCTCACAGCCCAGTGAGGACACCCTCAAGTGGGGATGCTTCCAGGGGTCCAAGGCAGACAGCAGGTAACAGTACCTTCCCTGCCCTGTTATACTCGTCTGCCTCGTTCCCTTTCCTCTCCCTCCCCTCAGTCATAGAGGTTTCTCAAAAATCCAGATGCTGCTGGAGAGAATCAGGTCCCTCCAGTTGTAACCTGTACAGCTGGGCGGTCAGCCACTCGCCCCTTTCTCTTTCCATCTCCTCTGTGAGGCAAGTTCTCACTGTCCTGATGAAAACTCAGCCCTAGGCAGGGAGAGGGACTGACTCCTCGAGTTCCTCCTCCTCGCCTCCAGGCTGGTCTCTGTTGTGCTCCAGTGGCGTGCCTGGTTCTCCCTTTGTCTGGCTGACCTCCACAAGTTCTCAGTGCCCTGCATGTCCGCCATGGATTTCAATCTCCAGTTTTGCTTCCCCCAGCCCTGCCCCCATCAGTCACTGGGGGTAGGGTCGGCTCACCACCATCTTTAGGCCCAAAGCCCCCTCCAGGATCCTGTCTCCTTTGTGCAGCGCAGGAAGTCTGCTGGTTGGTCTGGTGCGAATGATGAGCTGTGAGAGGACTGAAAGAAGCGGCTCATTGCTGCCAAGGTGCTGATGCCACTCTCAGAATCCAAATGTTTTTTATTTGTAATGATTTCCCCCACTTTTTGGAGAAACTTTGTTTTGACAGCTTTACTTGTGATGAGTCATCTGTGGAAAAATAGTTGGATATTAAACTAGGCTCTGACTATTATATGCTAATCACAGAAGAATAAAAGCTAAGTACAGAAACAAAGCTTCTTTGCCAGAAATACAAACCAATAAGCCAGTGTCTAGTTTAACAAAACCACTGCTGGATGAATTACTGCAGGACATACATGTAGTATAAAATCTTATTTCTTCATTGAAGGTACACTGAGCCCCAACTGCATGAAAAGCCCTAAGCTAGGCAGAGAGGTGGTGGTAACAGGAATGACAAATCAGACATCTCCCTTCAGGAGTTCACAGCTAGTGAGGAGCAGTTTTCTTCTTGTTGAAACGCAAGTATAAAGTCTTGCAAAGCTTCCTTTGGATTCTTTGACATTCACTGATATAAGTAGATATCATGAAAAATTGTGTTATGTGGTTTTTAGATTTAGGTGTAGGTGTATGTTATTGGTTTAGAATGGAGCCCCTGACCAGTAGCATTCGACCTGTTTGTACCTACCGAATCATGATCTGAGGCATCTCCATGGCCTTTGCTGCCAGCTTCTACTTCCTCTGCCACGTCAGTCACAGTTACCCAAGCTTTCCAGGACCTTTAGGAATTCAGTCCGTCTTCCACTTTTATAGCAGACTTAATTGTCATCTTTTTCTTAATCAAACTCAGTATTACCTTCCTTCAGCATGTCAAGCTTTCAGACATTGTAAATAACTTCTTCCAAAATAATAGATCCTTTTAGATCCTAGACAGAATTTGTTTGAAGATACCTTTTGGCTCATCAGATTTAACACATTGGTGCTCTCAGGGATTTTTTGCCCTAGAACAAGTGGCCACTGTAATGAAGACCAAGTCACCATAGAGCTTTCTCTCTTCTTATAAGGCATATATATGTGTGTGTACAAGACTTTCAATAGTATAAGACCCAGTTATATCAGGAACCAAGATCTTTACTTTAGGCTTTTATATTGGTGGTTATCATTGTCATCCAGAATCTTCAGGCTTTTTACCAGAGGTTTCTTAGAGTGGGTATTAGAGTGTTTTACTGGAAGGTTTTTCTTTGTTTTAGTTACCTAGTTGAGAGTAATTGATGGTGTTTGGAGGTTATTATCAACTTTGTCTTTTATTTAAAAGGATAAGATCCACATGTAGTTTATTAAAGCACTTCGCAGGTGACTTAGTGGTGAGGAATCCACCTGCCAATGCAGAAGACCTGGGCTCGACCCCTGACTCAGGAAGATCCCCTGGAGAAGGAAATGGCAACCCACTCCAGTATTCTTGCCTGGAAAATTCCATAGAGGAACCTGGTAGGCTGCAATCTATGGGGTCGCAAAGAGTCAGACACAACTGAGTGACTGAACACGCATGTAGTTAACTAAAAGTACTTTCCCCTCCAGGACTAAGGCCTTATGAAAGTATTATTTGTAAAATAGCTAGCTGTGTCTTTGATTGTTTTTTCCCCCACTGAGGATGTTTGCTTTTTTGGCAAACTAAGCATGCAGAAGTTTTCTTTGCTTAGTTTTTATTGTGTTATAAATAATACATGTAGGTAATTTATTTGTAACCTAAGCAAATGGTAATCAAGGGAGAGAGAATGTATTATTATAAAGGAAACAGATGATTAAATTTTAGTTGTAAAAGAATATGCTACTTCTCTAAAGTAGTTTTACCATATTAGGGCAAATCAGGAGTACTCTGAGGAAAGCCAGAAAATATTTGACTGATCGTTAACATTGAGCAAATCTTTAAGAATTCGTTTTCATAAGAAAGGGGAAGAGTTTTTACAGAATTGATAAAAAATAACAGTATATGGCGGTCCTGCTGGCTAAATCCTTCTAAACAGAAGAAGAGAACGTCTCAAGCACAACATAGACAAAATATGCTCAGTGCTAAAATAGAGGTGCAGGCAGATTCCTGAAAGAGTTGAAAGGGGGAGGTTAATTCTCTGTATATGCTCAGAAGAAATTTACTAAAATTCAATACGTGTTCTTAATCAAATTCTAAGAATTAGATTTGGAGAAATTCTTTTGATATAACAAGAAAGGCTTACTTACAACCATCTTAGGATTTTTCCTGCGAGAATCGATTAACCCTTCTAATAATCAGTCTTTAACTAACTTAATCAAAATCAAGCTTTAATGACAGAACTTTCACTGCTGTAAACCTATTACAGCTACACCTGGCTCACTCTTGCCAGACTCTTCCCTCTCATTAACTTCTCTAGCGCAGTCCCCAAAGTATGAACCCCAAATTCTTTTCTATTTACAGAAAACACAATCTCTTAGGTTCTTAAAATTAGACTAATTTGTCTATTCTAATTTTTCTTACAATTTGTAGTAAATGGATTTTTAAGTTAGAATTTTTTATAATTTTGTATTTTTCTTTCACTGAGTTAATAACATTATTTTACCAATTAGAAGACAAAATCTCTTTTGCAGTACAGATTCACAGTTGAAAAATGCTTCCATGAGAACATAAGATTAGTTTAAGTCTCTCAAGCTGGCATCTGAAAACCCCTGAGAATCCATACATTTCTGGGGTTCCACTGTAATTTTTTTCAATTAGACTGCACATTGTCGTCAGTCTCCATATCCATGGTTCCACATTGGTAGACTTAGTCAACACCCAGATTAAAAATAGAAAAAAATTCCAGAACATTCCAAAAAGGAAAGCTTGAATTTGCCACTTATTGTCATCTATTTACATACCATTTACTTTGTATTAGGTATTATAAGTAATCGGAGATGATTGAAAGTATTTGGGAGGATGTATGTAGGATCTGTGCGAATGCTGTGCCACATTGTATAAGGGACTTACTTGAGTGTCCTTTGATTTTTGGAATCCATGGGGGTCCTAGAACCAGTGCCCCACAGATACTGAGAGACTGCCGTACTCAAGTGTGAGAAATCCTGAGCCATTAGCTATTCCCTCAAAATTTTATGTCACCTTTTTTCTGTTATAAATTGTGGTTGTGGATCTGCTTTAACATCCTTTCCACATCACTGTCCTATACTCCAAGGTAGCAGAAAAGACACTTAGATACAATCTGAGAATTGCAGCAGGCCCTTCTGATTGATGTGACAGAGACACTGGTAGAAGAGCTAGAAGTGCTTTCAAGTCAGCTGGTCCTCCTGGAATTCCAGTGCTCCTAGTTCTGAGAACTTGGTCATGTTAATAGGCTGAGTTTTAATACATCAAACAGGGTAGTAATGTCACCCTTAGTGTTGTTGGTGAGGAATAGAAATAATCGAGATGCAGTGCCTAACAGGAGTAGCTCACACAAGGAGACAGTTAAAGGTAGATCTTACTGTTATCAGTTCAGTCACTTAGTCGTGTCCGACTCTTTGTGACCCCATGAGCTGCAGCACGCCAGGCCTCCCTGTCCATCCCCAACTCCTGGAGCTTGCTCAAACTCATGTCCATTGAGTCGGTGATGCCATCCAACCATCTCATCCTCCGTCGCCCGCTTCTCCTCCTGCCCTCAATCTTTCCCAGCATCAGAGTCTTTTCCAGTGAGTCAGTTCTTCACTTCAGGTGGCCAGAGTTTTGGAGTTTCAGCTTCAGCATCAGCCTTCCCTTGAATGTTCAGGATTGATTTCCTTTAGGATGGACTGGCTTGATCTACCTGAAGTCCAAGGGACTCTTCAAGAGTCTTCTCCAACACAACAGTTCAAATGCATCAATTCTTTGGCGCTCAGCTTTCTTTATAGTCCAACTCTCGCATCTATACATGACTACTGGAAAAACCATAGCCTTGACTAGATGGACCTTTGTTGGCAAAGTAATGCCTCTGCTTTTTAACATGCTGTCTAGGTTGGTCATAGCTTTTCTTCCAAGGAGCAAGGGTCTTTTAATTTCATGTCTTCAGTCACCATCTGCAGTGATTTTGGAGCCCAAAAAATAAAGTCTGTCACTTTCCCCATCTGTTTGCCATGAAGTGATGGGACCGGATGCCATGATCTTAGTTTTCTGAATGTTGAGTTTTAAGCCAACTTTTTTACTCTTCTTTCACTTTCATCAGGAGGCTTACTGTTATGGTTATAAACAATTATTTATGGACTAGTTGTAATACCCTAATAAAGTAATGTGGATTATAACTTTTAAGACGTATAATTTATATCTTGTCTATTTAGAAGTATGGTATATGGAGCAAGTAACACCCTAACATAGTACAGATTGAAAGCATAAAATTGTGTCAGTACAATCTTAGATGAATTAAAGATGTTACACCCCTGACATAAAGGTCAGCACTTTGGGGCATCCACACGTGACCTTTGAGAACAACAGCAGTTTAGAGGCTTTCAGCTGCACTTGCCCGCAGCTCTTGAGGCCTCAACCTCTGGTAAAATAATCTTAAGCTTAGTCAATGGATGAGTCCACAGAAGATACAGGGGAGTACCTTGATGTACCACTGTTAGTCAGTCTGACTCCACCTCCTGGAAGCAGTGGTGCCCTGACCTTCAGTAGAGTCAGCCCCTGATCCATGAGCCATTAGCATCCAGTACCCACAACAGCTGGGGGAGCGGGGTTAGGGGTATGGTGCCACCTACAGCTCTGGTTTCTGCCACTAGACAAAGCTGTCACATTCCTTATGTGGCCTTCTCTGACCTGGTTACCTGGGAAGTTCAAAACTAAAGTTCATATTTAATTGCTTTAACAACTGTAAACCAGGATTATTCCTGTCTTCCTTTTCTTTGTGATTTTAGCCTGTCTTCTTTATCTTTTGGTTTTTGTATGTATTGGGCCAGCAGTTTAATTTTAAATTGCCTCAAATGCTTTTTGGAAGTGGATGAGTCTAAAAGAAAAATGTGTAAATTAAAAGTCAGTTTTATAATTAGAAAAATACCAGCATTGTCCTCCTTAAAAATCAGATAAAACAAGTGTTGAATAGAAAAAAAAGTATTTACAATTATAATCCATTTTAATTATGCTTAATTATAATTCAACTTAGTTATGCTTTCATATGTACTCAAGAGTAAAATAAGCAATAAATATAAATCCAGGGAGGAAACAAAATTGCTTTTTTGCAGATGATACGTTTTATTTATAAAACACAATGAAATGAACAAAATTGTTGGAGGTAAACAGAAATATGCAACAAATTTTGCAAAATTACACGCTATGATGGAAATCCTTTAAAGTCAATAAAGTTAGTATATTCTCAAGTCATATAGCTAAAAATACAGATGACATTTGCTTAGAAGATATTTTGACCACTCAAAAGGAATATATACATAAATGCATTCCTAATACCCATGTGAAATCATATCTTTATTTTAGATCTTTGATGATGATACAGGAGAGAATGATCTATCAAATAAAACAGCTGTAAAATATTTTAGTCTGTACTTCATATGCACAATTCAAACTTATTCACATAAAAGATAACTTCCCACTATTAATGCATAATGAAGTAGCCTTTCCCCCTTTACCATTATGTTACGAACAATAACTAAGCTTAAATGAATAAATTATTAGAAACAGCTGTGTGCGGTGTTTCTTTTGCACATTGGAAAATCCAGTTTTTATTTTCTTTAAATATTTGAATTACATATAAGATAATCTAACTTTTAAAGCATTCTTTATTCTTTAAAACATTTTCATAACCATTAATTGAAGCACCTCATTTGTAAAAACGTTTTTAACATGAATCAAACTTAAGAAAAAATGACAACTTGAAAGTAACCTTTAGCATTCAAATACTAATCAGTGTGATATTAAATGATAGGGGCAAATCAAAAATGCTAGAGGTAAATGAACCTAATCTGGAGAGTCCTCTTGTTAGCAGCCACAAGAGGGCAGTTCATAAGCATTTTAAAACAGATTCTTCTTGTTTTCACTTAGCTTATACATAATGCTTTAAAAGTCCTAGAGATTTCAGTTTGGGTTTAGTTTGATTTTGCTTTGCTGTGGTAGCATTTACCAATTTCCTTTATTTCCATCTAATCTTTGAACGCCATATTGTATGGAGATTATATTTCCTAAAGTGTAAAAAATGTCCTCTGCCGGGAGGCCACAGTGGATGGGGACTCGAGGTTTGGGCCACCTCTGAAACAAGTGGACATCTTCTGTGCGTAAGGTGCAGTCATACAATGGAGCTTGAAAACAGAAGTAAGTTACTGTCGTCAGGCAGAGATAGCAAAAGCAGATGATACCTGAATTAACACCAGGACAAGGTGCTTTTTATACTTAGTTCTTTTATGAAGTCCAATTAAATACCGGTTAGTAAGATGTAATGGCAGCCCACTCCAGTGCTCTTGCCTGGAGAACCCCAGGGAAGGGGGAGCCTGGTGGGCTGCTATCTATGGGGTTGCACAGAGTCGGACACGACTGAAGTGACTTAGCAGCAGCAGTAAGATGTATCAACAGTTTATCTTTAAGAAGAAAAGGCTGTAAAATAATTGCCTTATTAATATAATCAGAACCGGTTTCTTTTATAAATCTTCAGGTAAAACATGATAATAATGGGAAAGTAATGTAAAACAGATATACACAAAATCTAGCATTTTGAAAAACTTCATTTTTAAAGTATTTCACATTCTTTGTAGAGAAAGTTAAGCACAATTCTGGTATTTAAAGACAAAAGTCACAGCAGGCACCTAAAAATTCCATGTGCATCACACAGTTCTTCACACATAGTCCTTCATGCTGTATGCCGAACTGTCCTCTGGCTGTGCGGTGGAGACAGGCAGCTGCTTGCATGGGTGGAGCAAAGCTCCCGAATTCTTCTTCAGACAGGATGTGCAGAAGATCATGCCGGAGATCACCAGCAGCACGGCCGAAATGATTCCAAGGTAGACAGCTCCTCCAGGCTCATGTTTGTTGCTTTGTGGAACCGTCAAGTCCAGAAAGTTTGCTATGATCTCCTTTGTGTACCACACAGTTGGTATTAAACCAGAGGTCCCTGCAGACAGGAAACAAACTCCTCCAGCAAAACAGGCATGCCTCTTGGTTTCCGGGTCCCCTCCTAAGCGAGTGCACTCCATCCCCACTGTGGAAGTGCAGATCCCCACTGCAGACAGGATGCAGGCCAGGATCATGGCGGCCCTCGCGGCCTGCTCGTGGCTGGGGAGGGCCAGGACGGAGTACTTCAGAGTGCAGCTGAACATCCCGGTGCTGTACCACGTGCAGTCCATCCACAGCCCTTCCAGCCGCTCGATGGTCGTGATGATGTTGGAGCCCGCATCCATGTTCACCTTCCAGTTGGGTAGCAGCGTGGCCGCGAGGACTCCAGAGACCCCAGATAAGGCCAGGGCGAAAGCCAGGAGCTGGACACCCGCTGTGGCCATGACGTCGCTGCGACCTCTGTCCTCCCAGAAAACCCCGACGGCTCTCGGTCAGAATTGTAGCTATTTCTGCACAGTAGAAAACCAAGTAACAAAAGGCTGGGGAAAGAAGACAAGATCAGGACTGAAAGAAAGGACAAACAAAGACTTCTGTGAACAGTGAAAACTGAGACACACCTGACGAGGCCTCCACAGGGGATGAGGTCACCGCTTCCCAGGAGAGAAGCTCACACCAGGTCCCGGGGCTGCCGTTTCCTCAGTGATTTTGGTCAGGTGGTGCTTGATGCATGGAGTCAAGGAAGGAGATGTCCACTTTGTTTCTTGACTTAAAATTTTAAAAAGTGTTTATTGGAGTGTAATTAATTTATAACGTTACAGCTTCTGCTGTACAGCAAAGTCAATCAGTTATACGTACGTCCACTCTTTTTTGGATTCTATTCTCTGTAAGTCATTACAGAATATTGAGTAGCATTCCCTGTGCTATACAGTAGGTTCTTGTCAGTTATTTTATATATAGTAGTTTTACTTAAAATTTAAACCCTGCTAAAGTTGTCTATAGGGTAGGCCTGTACCTTGTTAGGAGATTTAGGCATTGAATTCCAGCCGTAGGATAGGTGATAAAGGATTTTAATAGTATGACAGGTTTTAAAAATGTTATTTCTAATTAAAATACCCTATTAGTAATAAGAATAGTTTAAACCCATCTGTTAAAATTGATTTATAAATATATATTAGAAAAATTTTCCGTACTGAAAAATGATTATTTTAAAAATCTGTTAAACACTCTTCATGCCATTCATGCCATTCACATGGCCCAAGTGAATTGTTAAAGAAGGAGAAGAAAGTAATAGAAAGAACTCAAACTCACTAGCATGATATCTCTGATTTCCAATTTGGAAAATCTTTACCTAAGGCATGCCATTCGGAGAAGGCAATGGCACCCCACTCCAGTACTCTTGCCTGGAAAATCCTATGGACGGAGAGCCTGGTAGGCTGCAGTCCATGGGGTCGCTAAGAGTCGGACACGACTGAGCGACTTCACTTTCATGCAATGGAGAAGGAAATGGCAACCCACTCCAGTGTTCTTGCCTGGAGAATCCCAGGGACGGGGGAGCCTGGTGGGCTGCTGTCTATGGGGTCACACAGAGTCGGACACGACTGAAGCGACTTAGCAGCAAGGTATGCCATTGCCTCCCTTCAGGTATAAGTTATTCAAAACTGAAACAACTGAGCCAGTGTCTTTTGCTTTTAAGAATGTGAGATCCTTTCTAGTGGGGACCAGAACCGTTCCCTGACCCAAATGAAGTCTGCTGCAAAACCGGTTATTCTAAATGATTCAGAAGTAGTGACATAGGATCTTGAAAGTACAAAGCAGAAGTAACCACATCATTTGTATTTGAGAAAGTAAGAAAAATAATTCACACTTTTCTTTGCACCCACCCTCCCTTTCTTTTTATAAGAGGGAAAAGATAGTGCTTGCTGTGTTTTAATCTGACAATATTTATTGCCTTCTTTGAGGAAAATATAATAGTTTCTGAAATACAGCAATACTGACTTTTGTGCATTTCCTAATTAACTTTTGAATGATGTGTTAGAATGGCTCTATAATGATTCATATCTGTTTCACACAAAGCAGTATGAGCTCTGAATCTAATAAGATACCTGGGTCACATCCTGGCTTTCCAGAACCCCGCTGTGCCTCATATCCTCTTCTGGAAGGTGGGAGGATTATAGTGTCTGTATCATGGAGGTACATACAGTAGTGAAGTTATCTAACCTGTGGAAGGTACTCAGTAAACTATAACTGACATTGTTATTAGTATTTTTAAATTTTATGTCATGTGACAGTTGATATTTAATGGCACCAATATTTAATGGTGTTTTTTTCCCTGTTTTTTTCCCTCTTCCTTCCTTAGGCCGATTCCATTCATTTTCATAGACTCTTAAAGGTGAAGGAAACCATAGGTCTATAATCTTGGCCATCACCATTGTTTCAGATTAGGACACTTAGGTGGTAGATCGCCTTAGCAGTAGATCGGCAGTGCCCGCTGCCCGCTTCTGCCCCTCTCAGCGTCCTCACCCTGTCCGCCTCTGCCTACCGCAGTAATTCCTGGTGAAATCCTCGTGTGTGCTTCCCGTGGGAAGCAGGGACAATGCTACTGCATCTGGAGGCAAAAACCACCGTTAATGGTCAACTTCCCTCACTCCCTTTCTCACCAAGAGAGAGAGAGACTCCAGAGGGAAGTAATAAGGCAAACGAGCAAATGTTAGCTTCAGAGACTCACCGAGGTCCATCATGTCTGGCTTTTGTGAGATATCTACGGTAATGCGACTCCATGCCTGTGTTCCCGCGAATATAGTTGTATAGTTCAGTATAGTTATAATAACATTGATTCCCCAAGAGGTTAAATCCTGGCCTGTCTGAATTCGATTGTTCTATTTTTGTTCATAATCTTAAAATGTAAATTCTACCGTTTGAGGATATTTCTCTGAGATTTTGAATTCTTAGAGTCAGTAGCATCAGAGTACCTCGGCTTTGCCTTCCATCCTACAGTTCATTCTTTCTCTGTTTTCCAAATTTCTTTTCATATCTGAGACCAAAATAAAAGTTATGGTTTCTAGAAAAAAAAAGTAAAGCACATGTCTGTAGTTTCATAACAGCTGTTTTCAGGTTTGAGTTCTAGCATTTCAGACTCCAGCCAGCTCACTCAGGTGCTGCCTTCTCAGACCACTCTCAGCTTAAGGGATTCTTTAAGAGTGAGACTGCTGTTAGCATTCCCTATCAGCATCTCATTTCTTTTTTTTTTTTTTTTCACTTTGGTTGAGTAACCTTTATGTGTTGATCAGTCTGTGCAGTCTGTGCTCAGCTTCCCAATTACAACTCTTTTCTTCCCATTAACCAATACATTTTATAAATTACAGTGTATCTCAGACTTGCAGACAGCCTGTTCATCTTAATTAACAAGTGCTGGCAGTGATAAATTACAGACGGCCAAAATCAGTATAAACAATATGACACTGCATTAAGTTAGCACAGTGCTCACTTACTAGTGAATGTTGGACTCTTAAGTGCTTTCCTCTGCATAAAAAGCTTAGAATTCATTCTCCAAAATGAAGGTCACTCTTTTCCTTTCATAAAATGTACTGGCATCTTAGCTATTGCTGTGAAATCTTTTTTTTCCTCTCTGTCTCCAGCCATAAGCATGGTACAGTTTGTGGCCTGTTCTTTCACATTTCTGTCTCATAGAGAATAAAGGAATACTTTGTTTCAGTGGTTGTGGTGGTGAAATACTGTGAAAGTAGGCAAAAGCAGAGAGGTCACATGTGAAAACTTAGTTCTAAATAGCGCTCTCGTGCTTCCAAAATCTGCTGCATATAGAACAGAACCTATAATGTTAAATTCATGAGCTATTTCCCAAAGAAATTCTGAACTGGATTTCATGAAAATGTAAAGTCAGTTTTCCAGACAAGATTTATTTATATCAAATCTAGCATTTAAAAACAGCTTTACAACTTATAATTCAAACCAAGTTATACACGAAGGTCTATATTTAGATCCCCAAGCATTATGAAAGCTCCTCATTTTCCATACCTTTTGTCAGCAGCCTTCAGTATCTTAACTCTCTTCTGTCAGTCGCCTTCAGTTGAACCCCAACAAGGTCTGATGAGGAGACACCACATTCATGAGGCTCAGTTCACAGCTTCTGAATATTAATGATAAAACTCCACCAAGTTAACTTGCAGATAGCAACGAGCAACACAGAAATCTGGAGAGGTGAAAACTGCTGATGGTGCTAGAAGATAAATACCAGGTTCTCCATCTCATTTTTTGAGCTGTGGGAGAATTAAGACAAGAGAGGCGGGGAAGGGAGGGAGTTGTTGTTAAAACAGGATTTGTCGAAACCTGAAAGCTGAAAATGCTCTTGTGTCACAATATGCAGAGGAGGAATTATTTGGGTGCTGACAGAAAGACTTTCTTTTCTTTTAATATTATGTTTTAGTCCATAGTTATAATTTATTTTTGAATTTTTATCTATGTTGGGAGATACAGTTTATTACTTAATGTCCCCAATTAAACAATGTGGTCTGAAATATTTTTAACTAGATTGTGCTTTGCAAATGATAGTTCAGTGAGACTTTCTTTTTATCCTGGTGCTTCTGACTTGTGTGAAATCAAGATTTACAAAATTGGTAGCTTTCAGACTAAAAATTCAAAAGACAGGTTTAAACATATATATTTTGATAAAAGTAAAAAGAAAATCCAGTACCAGCTGATGACTAGAATCTGATCAGTAAACCTACAAGTGTTTTTCTAGGAAGGGTAAGAGGTGGGTATCCTGAATTTTCTTCTGTTAGCCTTTACACTGAGAAAGATTTCTAAAGTATCACTTAATAGATTTTAGAAAATGTTGTAAAGAAATTACATCGAAATAATGTGATGAAACATTTTAGATGAAACCAAAAGCAAACACTGAGGTGCTGCACCATGAATAATGGTACAGACATATTTCATCTTCATCTACTTTGGGTTCTCATTTTTTTCTACCTCAGTAATTTTAATTCTACAAGCTGTGTGTTTATAACCATTATGAGAACGGAAGATAATTTTACATGTGGTTGGATGTTTAAATTTTTACTACTGCTAATAGCCATGTTAGATGTTATTCATTTCTTTAAAAAGCAGTGACTAATAAAAAGGCGTGTTTCAGTTATCTGTATCTTTCTCAGTTTTTTGTTGGTTGGTTTTAATCTTCTCTAAGTCTGGCATTTAGCAAGATACGTATTGTTTCCTCCTCTTTGAAGTCGAATGTCTTTGCCTTTGTTTTTTAGCCATAGTGTTGTAATTCTGATACATAAACGTAACTTCCTTCTTTTATTTCATGAGATATATAAGCAGTTCTTTGTGTAAGTACTGGATGGAGTAGAACTGAATCTCAGGCACTGACACTCCCAGCATTGCTGTCACTGCTGTGTCAGGAGTCCACCAGATGCCTTCAGTGTCTCGGCTTGTTGCGCTCCCCGTGTGGTTGGTGGTGTGCACGCTCACCTGTGCTGAGGCTGACTGGGGGCCGGTGGAGGGAGGGGCCGGTGACTGCTCCCTGCTCTGGCCTCCAGCATAACACAGCCTCCTGAGGATAAATGGCTTAAGCATGCTTTAATGTACCTTGCGTTGTTGGGTTTTTTGGTTTTTTTTTTTAAGTAATTTATTTAGTTTTTGGCCGCACTGCGTCTTTGTTGCTGAGCGTGGGCTTTCTCTAGTTGTGGCAGGTGGGGGCTACTCTTTGTCGTGGCGCTAGGGCTTCTCATCGCAGTGGCTTCTCTTGTGGAGCACATGGGCTCTAGGGCACGCAGGCGTCAGTAGTCGTGGCACCTGGGCTTAGTTGCTCCGCAGCATGTGGGACCTTCCCGGGCCAGAGATCAGATCTGTGTCCCCTTCACTCGCAGGCAGATTCTTAACCACTGGACCACCAGGGAAGTCCCTGTACTTTAGTGTTTTCAAGAACTTTTTGGGTTTTTTTTTCTGTCTTGATGAGTACACTTATCCTATAATGTATTAACTGCCTGTTCTCCCACCGCCCAGCCACACCTCACTGTCTTGGAATCTTAGTTCCCTAGCCAGCGATCAAAACCTCACCCCCTGCATTGAAAGAAAGCACAGAATCTTAACCACTGGACCACCAGGGAAGTCCCTTAACCACCTGTTTTTAAAAGGCAAACTTCTGAAATGTAAATAACTTTGATTAACTACAGACCTTTAACACAAGGCAGAATTTCTTATATAAAGACAGAGCCAGAGGGACTTCCCTGGTGGTCCAGAGGTTAGGATGTGGTGCTCTCACTGACATGGCCCAGGCCGGTTCGATCCCTGGTTGGGGAACTAAGATCCCACAAGCCGCACAGTGAGGCCCAAGGAAAAGGAGCTAGAAAGTAAAAGTGCATAGAAAGTGAAAGTGAAGTCACTCAGTCGTGCCGGACTCTTTGCAACCCCATGGACTATAGCCTACCAGGCTCCTCTGTCCGTGGGATTCTCCAGGCAAGAGTACTGGACTGGGTTGCCATTTCCGTCTCCAGGAGATCTTCCCCACCCAGGGATCGAACCCGGGTCTCCCGCATTGCAGGCAGACGCTTTACCATCTGAGCCACCAGGGAATCTCAGGGAAATTAATTCATTGACATAATTATCCACTGCCAATGTAGAGAGTACAGAGAAGTCCAGAGGCTTCTCTAGGTAAACCTTATCTTTGTTTATCTTAGTACATCTCTCTTTCCAGCCCTTCCCCACTGAACACCCAAGTTTTGTATATCCAGCTGGCGACGTGACTCACTGATAGGCGTCTCAGATCTGTCAGGGACAGGACTGAACTCCTGATCTTCCCCACAGCGATTCTCCCCACTTTCCCAGTGTCTGTTAACAGCAGACGCATCCCTGGATCTTAAAAGAATCCTTTGTTTCAATACCCAATATCCATTCAGTCAACAAATTCTTTTGTCCCAAAACTTGAAAATAAATCAAGAAACCTACCACCTCTGAGCCCCTCCCCTGCTTACTCTGGCTTAAGACCTCTAGAATGTAAACCTCACAAGGGCAAGGACTTCCTGCTATCCTTTTAATTGCCAGTGCTGTGCCAGGAATGGTGCCTGGCTTATTTTCAAGGTGCGACAGATATTTGTTGAATGAGTTCAGAAACTGATTTTGAGTATATAAAATAACAATAATACATTACCTTTACATGATTAAAAGTGTAATTTTTAAATGAGACTGTCATTTTGTTAATTTTGCAGTTCTTCAGTACTATCTGAGGTAATGTGGTATTTATTTAACATTTTTTATATCTGGCCGCGCTGGGTCTTTGCTGCGTGGGCTTTCTCCAGTTTCAGTGAGCGGGGGCTTCTCGTTGAGTTGGCTTCTCTTGATGTGGAGCACGGGCTTTACGTGTGTGAGTTTCACTAGTTGTGGCACACAAGCCCAGTTGCTCAGCGGCATGTGGAATTTTCCCGGACCAGGGATCAAACCTGTGTCCCCTGGATTGGCAGGCAGGATCCCATCCACTGTACCACCAGGGAAGTCCTGGTATTTAATTCTTAAACCAAGTCTATGAGAGAGAAGAAATCGTCTCATTTTTAGAGGTGAGAAGACTAAACTCCTGAGAAGTTACATAAGGCCCATAAAATGAGTAAGTAGCAGGAATGTGGGATTCAAGCCCAGAATACTGTGATTTTTGAAGCTCTGTACACACAGCCCTGCCCTGTCCCATTTAGAATGTGTTTTCAAGTCTTATAATAGGAGTCGCTCCTTTCTGTGGTGGTCTGGGTTAAGCTCTGGAAATGAATGAACCCTGACACCTCGTAGCCTGAAATAGAAACATTTGCTTCTCATTCATGCCAAGTCCACAAGTGACTCAGCAGACCCAACTGTTTTCTTTAAAATGTTTTCATTTATCTGTTTTTTAAGAAAAAATGACATGTGATTCCCTTGGTGTATTGTTCTCAGTGACAGTATTCTGGATATTCAGACAAGCTTTTGTTTAAAGAATCAGTAGTTTGACTGAATGTTGGAGAAGAAATAGCGATACCAAGCCTTTGGGGGAGGCGGTTCTCCAGACCAGCGTCTCTCACTTCTGCCCACACACGAGCATCATCCCGCTTTAGAAAAGCCTTGGGGCCCAGGCCCCGCCCCGGGGCCCTCAGCTCTGTTGTCGGGGATGATGCCCAGTCCCTGTGTGTTTAAAATGCTGCCCACTTAATTCCAATGGAAAGTTGAGGTTCTGATTTTTTTTTAAGTGTCTTTTCTCATTTATTTTCTCTTCAACCTTAAAAAATAATTTAAGTTTAGGTTAAGATTAAGATAATTTACCTGTTCCAGTCCCACAGATTTAAAGCGACTGACTTAATCCTAAAAGAATGTTTCTCTTCTTGACTCCATCATGGAGTATTAACAGTATCAGCTATGAGCACAATCACTGCTTTATTTTCCTCCGCCTTTATGGTCATTTTATTTAAAATAATGCTTTAGGCTGCCCTGAACACTTGATCCTTTAGAATTGGTGGTTTGTAGACTAGTCGATTACAGTGAGGACTGTTTAAATGAAGATGGCTGTTCTCTGGTTACTGTGTGCTCCCGAACGTCTAATGAGGCCACCCGGCTCCACGGCTCTGTGCGACAAACACGTATTTCTGATGTGGCTTACACTGCCATTTCTCTGTTACTTACTACCTTATTTTTCCAACATTTTGTTGCTCCTTTTAATGTCTTCATGTGAAAGGATCTTGAGGATTTGCTTTCTATGTCTTTATCACATTATTTTAGAATATTAAGGCAGTCTTTGGATTTTGCAGTGACACCTGGAGATCAACCTGTAATCAACCTGTACACCTGTTGTTCGCTTTGCATGTTATTTTGAAAACCAGGACATTTTTTTAAAAACATCCTCACTTGCTGGTAGTGTGTCAGGTTGTGGCCTGAGCGCCCCTCGTCCCAGCCTGGCTCTCGGCTCACCGCCCCTCCTCCTCCCCGCCTTTGCCTGCCTGCCTTGTGCTTCTCCCTCTCTGCCCACTGGGTCTCCTGCGTTTCAGTCCTGGCCCAGTCCTGGCCCACGCTCTGCCGTCCTGGGTGGGTTCGTGTGGACTTTGTGATGTTGCCAAATAGAGAGCTTACATCAGTTTCCATCATTTCTCTTTATTTATTGTTATACCTCTGGTTACATTCATAGGAGGTCCCCCAAAACTCCGTGAGTTAAACTGGTAAAATCAGCATATGAAGGAAGAGATCCAGTAGCTATGGAATTCGTCTTTACAAAGACAGACTGTCTTTCAAGTCAGAAGTAGGAAGAGCAGGACAGCGTGAACAGTTAGAGGGCACCTCTGCCAAAGGAGAGCGGGTCTGGGTGCTGAGAGCACAGGGCCTGGGAGAATCCAGCACCCTGTACCTGTGCCCATGAGTGGCCAGGCCCTCGGGCTGAGCACCAGTGACCATGGCGACAGCATCTGCATGAGCTTGTTCCTGCTCCGTGCCTCCGCAAGCCTTCTCAGCATAAGAGCTTGCACCTTAGGTAGTTTTCTTGGGAAGGGAATGTACTGACGAGTCAGCTTGCATGTCTCTTTGACAGTTGTGATTCATTATGAGTTAGTAGATTTGCATCCATGTTCATTTATCCGTCTTCTCAGTATAGTAATGGTAATATTTATAGCAGCAGCAATTATTGACTACCTGGTGAGTTTGTATAGATTGAAGCCACCCCCCGGGGAGCTGACTGATTCAGAGGTGCTCAAGTTTCTCTGGAGCCATGAAACAAAACGAGAGGTCAGGCCCTGGCCGCAGCCCCCTCTGCTGCAAGAGCCCTGCCCCAAGCAGGAACCTCCTCTGTCCCCAGGTACCTCCAGGGGGCCACTGTTACACAATCACTAAAGTCATGGTTTGTGGAAAAGGTTGTGGTTTTAGAAAGGTGTTTTCCCTATGATCATTCAGTACCTCCAAGTATAACAGAATATCCTAATCCAGTATTTGTGCATTCTTGTGCCTCTTGTCAGTTCAGTTCAGTTCAGTCGCTCAGTCATGTTTGACTCTTTGCGACCCCATGAATCGCAGCACACCAGGCCTCCCTGTCCATCACCAACTCTCGGAGTTTACCCAGACTCACATCCATCGAGTCAGTGATGCCATCCAGCCATCTCATCCTCCGTCGTCCCCTTCTCCTCCTGCCCCCAATCCCTCCCAGCATCAGGGTCTTTTCCAATGAGTCAACTCTTCTCATGAGGTGGCCAAAGTACTGGAGTTTCAGCTTCAGCAACATTCCTTCCAAAGAAATCCCAGGGCTGATCTCCTTCAGAATGGACTGGTTGGATCTCCTTGCAGTCCAAGGGACTCTCAAGAGTCTTCTCCAACACCACAGTTCAAAAGCATCAATTCTTTGGCACTCGGCCTTCTTCACAGTCCAACTCTCACATACATACATGACCACAGGAAAAACCATAGCCTTGACTAGATGGACCTTTGTTGGCAAAGTAATGTCTCTGCTTTTGAATATGCTATCTAGGTTGGTCATAACTTTCCTTCCAAGGAGTAAGCGTCTTTTAATTTCATGGCTGCAGTCACAATCTGCAGTGATTTTGGAGCCCCAACAAATAAAGTCTGACACTGTTTCCCCATCTATTTCCCATGAAGTGATGGGACCAGATGCTATGATCTTAGTTTTCTGAATGTTGAGCTTTAAGCCAACTTTTTCACTCTCCGCTTTCACTTTGATCAAGAGGCTTTTTAGTTCCTCTTCATTTTCTGCCATAGGGTGGTGTCATCTGCATATCTGAGGTTACTGATATTTCTCTCGGCAATCTTGATTCCAGCTTGTGCTTCTTCCAGTCCAGCGTTTCTCATGATGTACTCTGCATAGAAGTTAAATAAGCAGGGTGACAATATACAGCCTTGATGTACTCCTTTTCCTATTTGGAACCAGTCTGTTGTTCCATGTCCAGCTCTAACTGTTGCTTCCTGACCTGCATACAAATTTCTCAAGAGGCAGGTCAGGTGGTCTGGTATTCCCATCTCTTTCAGAATTTCCCACAGTTTATTGTGATCCACACAGTCAAAGGCTTTGGCATAGTGAATAAAGCAGAAATAGATGCTTTTCTGGAACTCTCTTGCTTTTTCCATGATCCAGCGGATGTTGGCAATTTGATCTCTGGTTCCTCTGCCTTTTCTAAAACCAGCTTGAACATGAGGAAGTGGAAGTTCACGGTTCACGTATTGCTGAAGCCTGGCTTGGAGAATTTTGAGCATTACTTTACTAGCGTGTGAGATGAGTGCAATTGTGCAGTAGTTTGAGCATTCTTTGGCATTGCCTTTCTTTGGGATTGGAATGAAAATTGACCTTTTCCAGTCCTGTGGCCACTGCTGAGTTTTCCAAATTTGCTGGCATATTGAGTGCAGCACTTTCACAGCATCATCTTTCAGGATTTGAAATAGTTCAACTGGAATTCCATCACCTCCACTAGTTTTGTTCGTGGTGATGCTTTCTAAGGCCCACTTGACTTCACATTCCAGGATGTCTGGCTCTAGGTCAGTGATCACACCATCGTGATTATCTGGGTCATGAAGCTCTGTTTTGTACAGTTCTTCTGTGTATTCTTGCCACTTCTTAATATCTTCTGCAGATCCATACCATTTCTGTCCTTTATCGAGCCCATCTTTGCATGAAATGTTCCTTTGGTATCTCTGATTTTCTTGACGAGATCTCTAGTCTTTCCCATTCTGTTGTTCTCCTCTATTTCTTTGCATTGATCGCTGAAGAAGGCTTTCTTACCTCTTCTTGCTATTCTTTGGAACTCTGCATTCAGATGCTTATATCTTTCCTTTTCTCCTTTGCTTTTCGCTTCTCTTCTTTTCACAGCTATTTGTAAGGCCTCCCCAGACAGCCATTTTGCTTTTTTGCATTTCTTTTCCATGGGGATGGTCTTGATCCCTGTCTCCTGTACAATGTCATGAACCTCATTCCATAGTTCATCAGGCACTCTATCAGATCTAGGCGCTTAAATCTATTTCTCACTTCCACTGTATAATCATAAGGGATTTGATTTAGGTCATACCTGAATGGTCTAGTGGTTTTCCCTACTTTCTTCAATTTAAGTCTGAATTTGGCAATAAGGAGTTCATGATCTGAGCCACAGTCAGCTCTTGGTCTTGTTTTTGCTGACTATATAGAGCTTCTCCATCTTTGGCTGCAAAGAATATAATCAGTCTGATTTCGGTGTTGACCATCTGGTGATGTCCATGTATAGAGTCTTCTCTTGTGTTATTGGAAGAGGGTGTTTGTTATGACCAGTGCATTTTCTTGGCAAAACTCTATTAGTCTTTGCCCTGCTTCATTCCGTATTCCAAGGCCAAATTTGCCTGTTACTCCAGGTGTTTCTTGACTTCCTACTTTTGCATTCCAGTCCCCTATAATGAACAGGACATCTTTTTTGGGTGTCCGTCTTGTATTTGTTTAAAATTAAGCGTTCATCTCCCCAAAATTGTTCCCATCCTTGGGACCAAGAAACCCTCATATGTCTTGTTGCTGGTAGGCCTAATTTACATACATACTTTTATTTACATGATATACCCAGTAAAAAGCCCTCTCCATCCTCTGCCCTCACTTTGGCTGCCTCTTGGACTTATTTCTTATCGTGCCCTCAGCTCGCTCACTCTTCTTACATGCTTATGCTCCCAGAGTAAACACTGTGACTGTTTAAAATCTGTTCTTTTTGTATCATTCTAAGAAGGAAAAGAGAGGGAAAACACTCTAGCATTCTCCAACCTGCTTAACTATACTATCACAGGCAGTAGTGACTGTGACCGCTCCCCTTCTTGGGGGCAGATGCAGCCGCAGGGCCCAGGACGTTCTGATGGAGACGTGGGCGTGGGAACCCTGAGGGAGTGAGCCAGCACTGGTTAGGGAGGAACCAAGCATCCTTAGGGCGCTCACCCGACTCTGATTTCACCTGATGCCGAACGTGACTCTCCTACCTCAGGATCGCTGGACCCTTCATGCCGTCTACACGAATCTGAGACAGTCCTCCCTTGAAGGTTGAATCCCTGTGTTGTTTCTGGAGCCTCATTATTCCCTGTAGTCATCCTTTGTTCGCATCACTCCTTCCGTCCTCTCCCAGTTGTGGTCATATCTTGGCTAAGTGAACTGTAACTTCCTAAGCATTTTTCCTCTCCAGTGGCTTATCCTTTAATGGTCCCGAACACCATGGGAGCTGTTGAAGACCTTTTCTTAGATAATGGCCAATATTCTATCTGTACCTTTCCGTGGGGGTAGTTATTGAGCTCTTTGACATGTTATGATGATCATCTCAAAGAAACAGGGCTGTACAGTCTTCAGTGTTCCCTGGACCGTGTTGATTCAGGATCTGAGCTGGCAATGTCTGAGATTTAATAGCTTCTTACCCCAGTTCTCCTGTGAGGCCAAAGTGCTGCTCTGAGCTCATAACCAGTCACGTCCTAGACACGCTGGCCTCCAGCCTGCTCATGTTGAGAAGCAGAACCTCCACTTTGTGCAGCATTGACCTTGCGGTGGGTTGGAGAGGCAAATATTTACCGTTGTAAACGCTCTAGTTTGAAGTTTCAGTAGGTCATTTTAGTACACTGACCGGCTGATTTCGGAACGGGACGGCGGCGTTTCATCCAGGAGTTTTAGCTGCGTCTAGTGCCCATGCACTGACTTCTTTTTTGGAATCAAACCCTTTAACAAACTTAAAACTCAGGCAAGGAAATTTAATGGTTGTAATTTTAAATAAGCATTCATTTATAAGTAAAAAGCATTTTTGAATCTATTACCATAGTTACCAAGTAGCTTCCCTGTGGTTCTACAGAAAATGGGCTCCATCCTACAGCGTGATTCGAGAAGTGTGTTTGGAGGCAGGTGTAGAAAAGAGGGTGGTGTAGGTCTCCCAGAGAAGCAGGACACGTTCCCCGAAGAGCCTTTTTGCCTGAGTTTTCTGTGATCCTCTGCTAAACAGTGACTGTATTTGATTGTGAGTGGAGATTTCCTTTTATCTGAAACATACTATTAGCCAACTTAACTGGGTATCAGAGTTAAATTCAAACTTTAGAAGTCTACTGCTACAGTTTATATGGAGTGCTGCTATATTTATACAGGGTTTTAAACTTTTTAAAAAATAAAAAACAGACATTGCCTGTATTTGTAAATACTAGCTATATCTCAAACAGAGAAGGCAGTGGCACCCCACTCCAGTACTCTTGCCTGGAAAATCCCATGGATGGAGGAGCCTGGTAGGCTGCAGTCCATGGGGCCACTAAGAGTCGGACACGACTGAGCGACTTCACTTTCACTTTTCACTTTCATGCATTGGAGAAGGAAATGGCAACCCAGTCCAGTGTTCTTGCCTGGAGAATCCTAGGGACAGGGGAGCCTGGTGGGCTGCCGTCTATGGGGTTGCACAGAGTCGGACATAAAATCAGGCAAATAAAGATGAGGCCAAATTTTTAAATCCAAGGATTCTAGGAGTGGCAGTTTCTTACTGGAAGGAGAATGCATCTATCCCTGTTTTCGTGCCTTTGGTCTTAATAGTATTTGAACATTAGAGTTTTGATAATATTTTGTGGGTTTAGGGTTGGGTAGGGTTTAATTTTATCTCAGTTTAATAAAAAATTATTTTCTCTGGAGACTGGCAGGCTGCTGACTGGAAGAATCCTTTCAGAACTAATTTGGAAGGATTGGATGGAAAGGATTCAAGGGGCTGAGTCATAGAGGGTTGGCAGAATGAGCGGTCAGGACAGGAATGCCAGTGAGCACAGGTGGGAGAAAAGGGTGGGCAAAGTTGAGAGAACGGTCTAGAACAGTTGAGTTCACTTGATCCCCAGTCCCATGTGCTGTCCCGTGCCTCTCTCCTCTGTGTTGACCACAGGCCCTCTGGGGCGCCTGGATCCTGTTTCGTGGTGTTTTTGTGAAGCTCTAAGGAAAGTCCTGGCCTTTTAGCTGAAAGTGCTAAAAGTGAACTTAGAAGTTCACTAAAACAAGAACTTAGGAAGTGCTTGTTAGTGAACTTGGAGAAACACACAGAGCACAACTTGAAAAAACTATTCAAATTTAATAAGCACATTGAGATAGTCACTCTGCAGTGGGAGAATAACTGTTCCACCCAAAGTGTATAATCGTCACTAAAACAGTCTGAAGATGGACATTTTAGGGAGCATTTTCAGGTGCAAAGTCTCTCCATTGCCAGCTTTCACTCTCCAGCTTAGAACATTCTCAGCATTTGCCAGCCTCAGTGATGGGGGAGGTCAGCGGGGCGGTTCCAGGCAGCTCAGACCCCACCCAGCAGGGGAAACCCTTCTGGCGCCTCTGAAAGCCCATCCAGGTTGGTCTTCTTGGGTCTTTCTTATCCAAACATCCTCACATCACGTGCAAATACTTTTCCTCCAACCTAAAAACAAACAAAAGTTGCCTTATATATTACAGGCCCACTTGAAGGAATAATTTTGCAGCTACAAGGATATTTAGGAGCATGTCCTCCCGAGAGAATGCGATAACCCCTTTGAGTTTTAAAACATAGGGTTCCTTTTGACAAGTAGTGATACGGCCCACACTTCATAAATTGTTGGACTTTCTTAGAGTGTATGATGTTCTAAGGAGCAGGTTTAGCAATAATCCCTTAGAGCCTGAAGCTTTTGTAAATTACGAGTAGACTTCCCTTACGAGTAGACTTCCCATTTCCCAGACCACATCTGTGTCAGGCTTGTGTGTGTGTCATAGCTGCTTTGACTCCATTTCCTCTCCTAGTCTTTACTTTCAGTATTTTTCTAGTGTTGTTTTGAATATATCCTTGTGAACCACTGTGAGTCCATTTTTAGAATAGGGATATTTTTATTTTCTGATAAAGAATCTCAACAGCTGGTAGTAGCTTAACACTTAAACAGTAGTATTTTTGGTGGTTTCCATTACATTTGGTTCCTGCCTTTGCCTCGTGGGACGTTTAAAGTTGTTAGCAGAAAGTTATGTGGCCATGCAGACGAGCATAAATTCAATCCAGCTGATTAATCAGTATCTATATCTGAAAGAATTGGTGTCTTAATCGATTCCCTTTATGGGGAGTTCAGTGCTGAGTAGTCCCTGGGGGCCCAGCTCCCATGTCTCAGGCTTTTGAAGTCCAGACTTACACTCGGAACTTCTGCTGCAGCTTATTTTTTACTCATTCAAAAGCTAAATATTCTTATGCTGTTACCTGCCTACAGACTTTAAAGATTACCTGGATTAATCTTAAATGGCCATTGTAAAACCACATTCTGAAATTAAGTGACTATTAAGCACAGGCCTAGTGGCTGCCGTTACAGAACAGATACAGCCAACTGGGAGTTCCCTGCGGCAGCTCAGAGGCGAGTGTAGCGTCTTACATGCCTGGAGGAGATCTGCCGTGCTCCTGCTGATCCATCCTCCTGTGCTGTACGAAGATAAACCGTTTAATGTACTATAGCAGGCAGTAAAATCCTGTGTGTGTTCTGACGATGAAGGTGGACTCGGGGGTGGTGCACTTCACCCCCCTGACCCGGCCCAGGATCGAGCAGCCCTTCAAGCTGGTGGAGAAGGTGGTTCAGAATGCCTTTCAGTTCCGAAGGAAATACTGCCATCGAGGGCTCGGGTAAGAATGCTTTTTCCTGCTTGGTAGCACTTTTTACAAACTCCTCAATCACCTTCCAAGATTAGGAACTGATGTTTTTACAGTTGTTCAAACTGCCGTAAATGTTACTCTTAGTTCAGATCCTGTGATGAACAAACTTAACAGCCACTGAGGAGAAAGCAAAACGTTGTCTTAACCGCATATGCCACCGGGAGGTTCTGTTTGGTTTGGTCATAAGTACAAACTAAAACTGACATCACACAGTTTGCAGTGAGGCTGTACTGGGCGGTCATCATTTCACTCAGGACTCAAACCATCTGAGCTGTTGTTACTCTTGACACTTCTGCCACTACACATGTGGTGTTTTCTCCAACGCGAGAAGATTCCCTAATTCTCTGACCACCACCTGGGTGTCGTGCAATTTAATTCAAGTCTGATAACTCACTGCCTGGCATTAACGCAGACACTAGTGGCAAGTCCCAGGTTGCTGCTGATATTTTCTGACTGGCTGTAAATCGGCAGTTTCCATGATCTCGTCCATCTTCAGCCTCAGCAATCTGCTAGAATGGCTCATAGTACACTTACTTTCATGTATTGGTTTTAAAAGCTATAACTCAGGAACTGCCAAAGTTGGAGGAGAGGTCCAGGACATGGTTTGGGGGCGGGATGCCCTCTCGAGGTTTCTTCCTTCCCAGCACCTCGTGTGTCCACCAGCCTCGAAGCTCTCCTAACCCTATTATTTGGGGGTTTTATGAAGTTCATTACCCACCAGGACTGAGTAAAGCATTGGCCACTGGCGATCAAGCTCAGTTTTCCAGCTCTTCCCTCCTCAGACGAGCAGTGGTAGGTGCATCCTTCAGTCATATAATTGAGTCCCCTAGCCTGATGCTTTCCAGGGGCCACCAAGAATCACCTCATTCGCACAGAATTCAGATATGATCAAAAGGGGCTTGTTATGAATAACAAACGATGTTCCTGTCACCCCTTACACAGGAAATTCCAAAGATTTTAGAAGCTCTGTCTCAGGACAGAGACCAAATATGTGTATCTCCTATCACACACTAAGTGGGTTTTTTAATGCCCTCTTTCCATCAGGTTGCTATATCTTGAAGATTTTAAGGACATGTTTAAAATTAGGAAGCAAAGATAACTTCTGAGTAGCCAGAAAAACGTCTGGCGTATCCGTGAGATCCGTGTGTATCTGTTTTTATTAACAGAGAGCTCCTGTGTGTGAGCCTGAAAGGCCTCAAGGTCACCAGTGATGCTTGATAGCCAGTGACAGTCAGGAAAACATGTGACTAGGCCCAACATAGTCTAAGGAGGCAGCAAAGCAAATGTGTGTTTTTAAGATATCCACCTAATACAGTCAACTGTAGTTCTTTACATCAGTTTAGCTTTAGAGGCACATACTATTTTCTAGGGCTTCCCAGGTGGCGCTAGTGGTAAAGAACCTGCCTGCCAATGCAGATGTAGAGAGACATAGGTTCGAGCCCTGGGCCAGAAGGATTCCCTAGAGGAGGGCATGGCAGCCCACTCCAGTATTCTTGCCTAGAGAATCCCATGGACAGAGGAGCCTGGCAGGCTCCAGTCCATGGGGTTGCAAAGAGTCAGACATGACTGAAGCGACTTGGAACACATTATTTTCTAAGATTAGCTAGCTCCATTTCAGTTCTCTCATTCTGGTTCTGTGAAGAGTCCCCTTAGCATGTGAAATTACTTCAGGCCCAGCTGGACAGCTGCCTCCTGAAACCATTGGAATCCACAGACCCACCCTTGAGGATCTGACAGGACAGGTAGAATCCCCAGCCTGCCATTGGAGTTAGGCCAGTGTTCATGCTACTACTTCTCTAGTTGGTGATGCTGCTGGCTGTCCTGGTACCAATAAGTGAAGGCATCCCTCTGGTTCACCCCAGCTCCCCGCCCTCCCCCCCCCCCCGCCACAGCCAGGATGCACTGCCACAAGTTGGATGCAAGCTGGAGGTCACACAGGGTCAGGGAGGGAAAAAAAAATCACAAAGTACATCCTACGTGTAGCAGTCCTGGAACTGGCCTGAGCCCAGAGTTGGCCCTGGCATCTCCAAGACAACCCGCAGCTAAGTAATGAGCTCCTTTCACATCACACCGCCGTCCCCTGTGCTGAGATGGACCAAGTCTTGTGACTGTCTTTGACTTTTTGGTGACCCTCAGTCACATCACACCACACGGCAGTCTCAGATCACAGAAATTATGATCAGACCCCTGCTTGCCATGAAACTGAACGCAGTCAACTCACCCTGAAAATGTGGGGACCTGGCATTCCTAGTTGAGAAGACCATCAGCCTGTAAGAAAACTCTGTCGTCTCTTGCCACGACGTCTTCCAAGCCCTTTGAGACAAGTTCTGTTGAACCTCTGAGACTTGAGAGAAGAAAACAGAATCCAGGTGTAGCTTTGCAATATTTCAGTCAGTTTCACTATTCATTTTAAAACAATAATCTGATTGATAGATGAAATTTACAGTTTATACTTGAGTCAATTTTAAAGATGCTTCAGTTATCTTAAAGAGGAAAATAACTTTCTATTTTCACATGTTTTCTAACTTTAGGCTGGTAAATTCAAGTGACAGAGAATCAAAAATGCACCAGAAATAATACGCAATTTTTATATTTAAAATGTGAGGCACAAACTTGTATTTCTCTGAGAATGCAGCTGAGCATATGATAAATTTCCCTTAGAGATGCACGTACTGATTTGGCTTTAGAGCTCTCTTCTCACGTGGGCAGATTAGCTCTGCCCTCAGTGGTGGTTCATACCTGTTGCCGGTGGTGTAAGCAGAGCCTCCTCCACGGGCTTGGGGCCCGCAGGTCTCTGCAGAGGCTCTTCTTCCACTCCCTAATGTTGTTGGAACCATGCCGTTTTCAAAGGAGGAGAGAAGGAGCAGCATCGTTTGTAGAATTAAAATGAAATTCTGATTTTTTTCCTCTTCTTTCAGAATGTTATTCCCTGAAGCTCGGCGATTAGAAAGCACGGGAAAACTGTTAGAGTTGGCAGATGTGGACCCGACTCTCCGACCTACCCAACTCACTGTCTCACATTTTAAGAGCCTCTGCGATGTGTACCGAAAAATGTGTGATGAAGACCCACACCTCTTTGCTTACAATTTCAGAGAAGAACTCAGGCAAAAGTCAAAAAAAGAGGATGACAAGCAGAGCTGCAGACTGTAGCTGCTACTCAAGGGGCTGCCAGCCTGCCAGGTGCTGAACTTCTCATGTGTGCGCACGACTGTGACTTACTCCCCTTTTACAGCTTGGTAAAGAGAATAAATATCAAGTAAGATAGAGTACAAGCTTTAATATACATATATATACTGCATAGATGTGACATGTTTAGTATAAACAGCATCTATTACAACCTTACAAAAATGAAGTATCTGCACATTGTACCCCTAACCCACATTAAAATAATTTAAATATGCTTTAAATAAAGTGAAACCTAATAGCTGAAAGTATTGGAGAAAAAATGACCTTTTAAAAGCTATTAATCACAACTTCCCCACCTTTTTCTACATAAATTAGAATGCATTCATCTTAAGGATTCTAAATCATTTTGATACCTGCTCAAAAGGGATATAAACTAAGTAATTTACAAATTCTGACCAGTTTAAGCTAGTTTTCTGATCCACAATAAATTAAAATAACTTAAGTCTTTACAACTATTTGTGGGAAAATGTATCCTGCACAAAACCTAATAATGAATAGTGTTTCTGCAATTTTCATTTTGCCACCAGTTTAAAAGTGAAACCAGCAATGTAAGCCGTATCTGGGTTGGACTGTGCTAGGACTTTCCATGGCTCTCTGTTTCATAAAAGCACTCTTCGTTGACAACCGATGTTAAGCTCTGGACGCTGAATTCTCGCTCAAGGACAGAGCTGAGATCAAGGTTGGCGTTTCCAGGATGACTGTCCAGGGACTGGTGACGTGTCTGCGCCTTCAGCAGGGTGCCCCTGTCCCGCTTGGTGCTGTTGGCCTTGCGTTTGATGGCGCAGAAGTGCCCCCGCACCAGCTTGGGCTGCCCGTCCTTGCTGGGCGGCTCTTCAGCCGGGTGAGCATCAGGGTCCTCAGAGATCCTCAGTCTCTGGAACTGGATCTCGATGTCTTTGGTGGGGCTGCCCTGCCTCCGAGCCTGGGGGTAGTCGTCCTCGTCGTCGCTCAGAATGTCGCTCTCTTTGATGAGACTGTCGGAGAAGTCGGCCAGGCCCGCGTGGGGGTGCTGCTGGGTATCCTGCCCCCTTCCGGCAGGGGGGCAGCCGCTGCTCTGGGTGCTGCTGCTCAGGCTGCCCTCGTCCGAGTCCAGGGAGCTGCCCTTGCCCGGCTCCCCCGGCCACTCGCTGCTGGAGGAATTCTTAAGGACTTTTAAGGACCTGGATGAAGCTGCAACGAGAAAAGCACACGTTCCCTTATGACAGAGGAACTGTTTCCACAATGTGTAACGTTGGCCTTGGAGGTTATGAGAGTTAACATCTTAATTAAAATTTTTTCATCTCACTTAAATTACTAACTGTCCTGGGACTTGAGCAAAAAAAAAAAATGTAGATACTGCAAATATGGACATTTTTTACTTATGTGTAATTGAAATTTTAAGTTGGGGAATTTGGCATTTTTGGATGATAAGTTATCAGAACTTAATTACTGAGATAGAATAAGTTATAAAGTGTCATAAGGGCTAGGATTCTTATTTTACTAATGAATAAATTTAAAAGTTAGTGGCTAATAAAATCTAGGTTCCTTTCTTTTACTAAAGTACTTTGTAGTTTCAGAACTAAGATTACATTATTTCTCTGCCCACCTTCTCACCTGTTTATTTCCACTGTTGCTCAGGTAAAGATTGGAAAATGCTCTTTTTCTCATGAGAACTGTCTGTTGGATTTCTCAACTTTGAGATTTAACAAGAATATTGAGTTGCACACACGTGTATTTGTGTTTAACTCCTTTCTCTTGGGTTGAAAGGAAGAGGGGGAGTTCAATTGTGTTTCTGCAGACAATAGTATATTTTTGATGGCTGTAGCTTATTTTGCCAGTGGAGGAAAAAATAGAAAATATATGGTAAATCTGAAGTGGTCAAACTACCAAAAATGAGAGATACATTTTGCAAGACTAAAAACTAGATCAATGATATTAACGAAATAGTTATATAGAAAGCTGAAAGTTTATCTATACAGTGGGTTTACTGAGAGTGGGTATATTCGACTTTTTGACCTTTATTCACTTAGAATTGACCTTCTCTAGAGGCTTTGCACTGTTGCGAGCACTGGAACATGACAATGAGCAGAAACAAGTCCCTCGACTCTGGTACATTTCAGTGGACGAGAGAAGATGGTAAGTGCAGACTGTCAGCCAGTGGAGACGAGGGTGGGGGTGGTTGTGCTTCACAAAGTGGGGAGGGGCGTGTTGTAGGTTTCTTAAAAGAAACAGCATGGCAGTGACCACCTCATCCATCCTGTGTGTTGGGGTCTGGTTTACAGCTTAGAAAGCTACTGCAGATCATCTACAAAGTGATGACTGGCTGCCCTGTTCGAAGAGCATACATGCTTGCAGAGAAGTTTATCATAGTCTCCCGAGTACACCCAAGGCTAGACAAGTTCTCACCTAATTTGGCTGAGACAGGAACACGGTTCTTAAGGGGTACCAGGCGATCCTTACATGTTTTCTCCAGGGGTAATTCACACTTTATGTGACGCCTGAAATTTTCCCTCAGAATAGATCGAATCACCTTGACGATGTTGGTTTTGCTTTCATTGTCACTAGAGGGGAGAGAAAACACTGGTTGTTTCTGCTGTCTCACCCAGCTTGCCCTTGTCTCCTGCCCTCCCGTGGTACATGAGGGCAGACTGACAGCAAGTTGCCCAGCCTCTGTATGCCGCGGCCTCTTGTCGCTTACAAAAGGAGTGAGGATTGATGGTTCTTGAACTTCCTGCAGGCACTAAGATTTGGATGTATATTTAATCAATGTATTATTCTACTAGAGCCGCAGTTGCCAGTTTGGAGAGGGTGGGTGTGATCCTGAAGTCATCAAAATTCAAGAGGGCACCAAAAATAAACCCATTTTTAAGAGACTATCATTCTATCTTATTCCCATTGGCTTTCATTTTTGGAAGGGAGCAATACCTGCAGCACAACTGAAAGATGGTCTCTGGCCGTCCTTCTATTTCTGACTTGGTGTGGATCAGCTCCCATAAGGAATTATTTTCTGTCCCTGTGTAAAAAGAAACCAGGGGCTGCAACTCTGCCAAAGATGCTGTGATAAAGGACACCCATGAAACTTTAAACCCACAATCTAGAGAGTTCAGTATTCCCAATTCTGACTCTCCTCATTTTCTTCTGGGGCTCAATTCTGTGTATGACTTCCACAATAGTTAAAAAAGTTAAATGTGTTTTAGTTACTTTTTGTACATTTTGTGCTGACATTTCCCATCCACCTTGGTGCTTCTACCCTACCTCTGGATCCCATCTCTGGGGAAGAGGTAAGTGAACCCCATTTTTCAGCCTCATCCCTTGGAAGGAGTGTGCTCAGGCACTTTAGGTAAAGGCAGCCAGCACCACACTTAGTCATGGTTCCGGAAACGTGAGTACTTCCCGCAAAAACCGAACAGGGACCCAGACCGTCACCGCGGGCCTCAGCCTGGTGGTCTTTTCCATCACCAGTGGCACTGGCACCGGAACAGGGTTATTCTAGAAGGATCTCTGAACATTTTGCATGGAAAATTTTTTTCTGTATCACTTGTAATACTGCTGAATCTTAAGGAATTTTCTGGTATTTCAAATTTGTAAGAATTTGTGGACCTGTGTTTTTTAACAAATTTTAGGGATAGATATTACCCTAAAATTATTAGAATAACTAGAAATGTTAGATATTAGGAAAATGTTGAAAACCATAAACAGTGAAAATAAGAAAACAATGAAGAGAAGTATTTAGCAAAGAAAAGTCATCCTCTAGCATTTACTTCCTCCAAAGCCTGTAAAGAGACATCACAACAGTCTCTCGTCCTCATTTTCCTTGCCTGTAAAATACCAGAAATTATCCCCAGGTTCTTTCCTCCTCCTTTTTCATTCCATAGTTTGAAAATTCCCTGAAGATGTCTTTTTTCTGGCATTTGTACAACATGCAACCATTACCTGCTGTATTTCCCAGTCTGACTTGAAGCGCGGATATGGGGATCAACCAGCGGAACTTAAACGGATCCAGGTCAGCATTGCTGTGTGCAGGCCGGGAATTTGAGGGCTGTAAGGTGAAAACCCCCCAAGAGCAGGTTAGAGCAAGCTGGCTCCCAGGGTACATGTGCGCAAGGCGGGAACTGGGCGCTCTCCCTGGTGCAGACGCGCCGCTGTGTGGGGCTCGGGGTACAGAAGGGAATCGGGTCAGGTGAGCCCCAGCTCTGAGGAAGCTCTCGATGGGCTGCGGACAGGGCAGCGTTGTGGTTTGGGGAGCAGAAGTCCTAGGCTTCTAAGCAATAATGACAAGCAAGCCTTCTATGATCTCATGTTACCACCTCTAAAGAGAAACCAAAATTATATAGACTGACTTCTATGGAGCAGACATGGGTCATTTTTAGAGACAGAAAAGCTGCTTTTCTAGGTAGGCCCCCAGCACGGGTATTTATGTCCATCTTTTCAGACAGACAGCTTTGATGGGGAGAATAAGAAATACCCCAAGTATCTGATTCGCTCAGTTACCCCAGGAATAAGCCACATCAGTTGGCCAGGCCTTGGTCCTTAGCAGGCTTCCCAGTTCAGTAACAGGAAGGTACAGTTCAAAAAGTTTGCTTTAACCAAAGTTAATTCATGTCTTACCAATTTCTTTTTCAGTTTGCAGTTTTCTTTATAAACCAATATGACAGCTCTCTTAAAAACTAAAGAGAAGAGAAAGAAATGTCATTATTTAATACACACTCTCCTAACATTGAACTGAAGCTGAGTATTTTAATAGCACAAAGCTCTTCAAGATTCCACAATGCTGACACACGGGAGAATAAATAGTACTTCCTTCTGTTCATATTTGAATCATGCACAAGTACTTGCTTATTTAAAAGCTATTGTTTGAACGAGATCCTGGCATTTTGTTTTTTGAATTCGTGTTTTATCAGAAGCTGAGGACATGGGGTTCATCTCAATGAGAACTCACAGTCTATGCCCCCTCTCCCAGCTCTCAGTGGGAATTAAGACATTTTGAAGTGCAGCAAACTAAGATGGCAGATTTCAAAAATAGACCCAGGAGCTCTGTTCCTGTAACACTTGGCCAGATCCACCAAACCAAGCAGCAGAAGGGAGGAGAAGGTCGTGTGTGTACAGGGCAAGGCTTCTAAAGAGCTGGAAGCTGCCCATGTGAAGTCAAAGCCATTAGCGCAGTGACTCTAAGTCCTTCTGGAAATCAGGAGTTTGTGGGTTTAGGAGGTTCTTCATTCTTGCCAGCCCCTCAAGTTTACATTCTTGTGAATGGAATACTAACCAAATACTGTGAGTTCAAGGTCCTTTCTGGCTTTTCCTAGAGACAGAAATGGATTCAACCAGGACACTGTAGAGTGCATCAGAAGCTCCCCCATTGAAAGTTCTGTGACCTGAATGGTAAAAACAAGATCAAGGAGACATGGAAATCCAGGGGCGGGGGGCGGGGGTGGCTCAGGAGAGAGGGATCACACACATATGGTCATTGCTAAAACTCAGGTATGTTCCATTTTTATGGTTCCCATGAACACAGGGCCTTAAATAGCAGGTTTGAAAACATGAGCTAAGCACCACACTGAAAAATAAAGGTGAAGGCATTTTGCCCCAAGGCACACACACTGTGACCTGTGGGATGACATTCCTCCCACCCCAGGGTCAAAGTTCATCCCAAGTGCCTTTGAAACCAGGTGAGGCCTGCTAATAAAAGAGGTACCAACATTGAAACTGACTGTAATTAAAAAAAAAAAAACGTTTCCTGTTCTTGCCTTTTTCTACTTAAACTACATTGCTCCTTATGTGTAGACTTTTTAAAGCTCAAGATGCTAAATTTGGTAATCCAGCCAGAGAAGAAAAGTAGGGAAATTGTCAAATTCCACTTAAACTGCTTTTATAAGTAAGGAGGTAGCCACCAATACTTGAGGTTAGAAAAGGGAAAAAAAGGAAAAGCCTTCAATTCTCTTCCCACACGCTGACTCCCACTGCCTTTATCCCTCCCCTCCCCTCCCACAGCCCCAGCTCTCCATTTATAGTCTAGCCTCTGGGATTTGTCCTGACCTCACGCTCCACAGGAAGAGGAGGAAGAGGTACGGATACGAGCTAAGAACTAGTTCTCTGGGTACAGTAGTTATTAACAGAACAGATGATTACGCCTTTAGGCCAATGCAGTCAATTTTATGTTATATTTACACCTAAATCTTATAATAAGCATTAGGATCAAAAAGAAAATTTTAGGCAATTTCTCCTGTAGGAAAGCCCTAACTGGGTGGCCTGGCCTGGAGGTCACCTCCAGACCCACGGTCACAGGCATTCAGCCTCTCGGAATCCGAAAGTCCTACTGACCTCCTTCTCTGTTCCACTCTGCTCTGCTACAAGCTGGTCAAATACGGTCCCATAATCTTCATATATCTTCTGCATCTCATTGATGTGGCTGGCTACTTTTTCCATTGCCTTTAGTGCTTCTGCAAGATACGCAGTCATAATTTGTTTTACAGTTTTGATTTGTTTGAAATCCTACCCAACAGCAATAATAAAAAACCTTAAGATTCAAGCCAGAATTCGAGACCAGTTCTTAACTAACAGTAGCATCATTCAGATAGGGCTTAAATAGCCTATGGTAATCTAGTTATAATGAAGAACAGCAAAATTATCTTCCACCTCAAATTCTCCTTGAAATGAGGCAGAGTACAAGTAAAAAGCATCACTAACAATAACAGCTCCCACCTATGGACACTTTCTATCTGGCATATTCTCCTAGGTGATTTACATGAGGCATCTCATTTAATCCCCACAGCAGTGCAATCAGAATAGGACCTATTATTGATCCCATTTTACAGATGAGAAAATTCAGGTGCAAAGGGGTTTTTTGCCAGACATGAGGAGGAGCCAGAATTAAACCCAAGGCTGATTAGCCATAGGATACCTGCTCTTAAATTTTGCCCTCCTCCCGGACCACTTAACTGGAATAGTGATCAATGACAGTTCTTGAACAAGAACTTACAAAAGCCTCCATAAATATCCCCTTTCCAGAGCAACTGTTTGCATTTATGTTTGGTGTTAATTTGAACTTTATACATGAGCATGTGAGGGACAAAGTGATTTCTGTCAAGGTCAAAAAGCAAAATTTCAAGTCACCTCCAAACTATTTTTCATATCTTGTTCTTCTGATTCAGGATTTTAATTCCATCTTTAGAAGAGGGACTTTAAGCAGGCAATTTTTTTTAACAGACCCCTTTTAAAGACCACCTCAGTGCAAAGTGAACTATTCACACAGCAATTGAATCCTAATCATAATTTGTATCATTTATAAGTTTTAACTTTCAAACCAAAAAGTTTATCCTTATGATACAATATGCTTGTCACAGAAAAACCGTTTCATTTACACTGCACTGTTTGCTATTCAGTAATACTAATATTTACTAGTAAGTTTGTTTCCCTCTCCATGTGCTTATTATGTGCAGCTTAACTGGATCTCCTAGTTCTGACACATGGAGAACAAATCCCTTTTACTCTCCAAACAGCATCTCTTTAAGGGATACTCATTGCTGTTCAGTTACTAAGTTGTACCAGACTCTGAAACCCCATGGACTGCAGCACGCTAGGCTTCCCAATCTTTTACTATCTCCTGCAGATTGCTCAAGCTCATGTCTGTTGAGTCGGTGATGCCATCCAGCCATCTCATCCTCAGTCATCCCCTTCTCCTCCTGCCTTCAATCTTTCCCAGCATCAGGGTCTTTTCCAATGAGTCATCTCTTCTCATCAGGTGGCCAAAGGATTGGAGCTTCAGCATCAGTCCTTCCACTCTAATTACTATCAAAGTGAGGGGCCCTGTGTATTTGACAAACTTAGGCTGATCATTTCTGAGGTTACGAAGACGACACATCGGCGTCAGCTGGTAAAGCTTCATCTGTCCTTGGGAGTTCAGTCTCCACTGGCAGCTGTCCACAAGGTGGAGCCTCACACAGCAGAATGGATCAGTAAACAACACAGAACCTCACAAAGTTGTGGGGGAACAGGCCCGGGCACAGGTCCTGGCAGCACTATTTGTTAGACACGTGACCTGAAGCAATTTATTTCAACTCCCTGAGCTTAAATTATGTTCTTTGAAAATGGAATCGTCCCTCCAAAGGGCTATTCCAATGAGATAATTGGAAATGCTGTGCCCATCTACAGGGGTGGCCATAATGCCTAGCTATTTGCACACACTAAATGGTACCTAAAGGTGAATAATCACGATGCTGAGAAGCATTCCGAATGTGACACCAGGCAGCTGTCAGGTCCCCCCTCGGCCCCCGCTTCTTACCCGTCAGATGATAGTGCTCCTCGCTCTCGTGGTCCGTCAGGGACACCAGCTCCTTGAGCAGCAGCGGGTACTTGAGCACCCTCTGAACTGGCTTGATGAGGTAAGACTCCAGCGTGGAGGAGTGCTGCTTGGTGGGGTTCCGGGCATCCAGAAAAGCCTTAAAGGCTTTATCAGTTTTAGCTGCAAGCAGATGGATTAAAAGACCCTTAGAAGAGCACAGCAGGATGATGTAAATTCCACTTCCTTTAGGTTTTAATGGAATTACAGATGATCCACTGCTACAGCCCTCCTAATGACATCCTTCCAGGAAAAAACCACCTGCACCAGTGGGTCATGCACCCGCTGTCAACAAGGACTCAGCATCATCGCTTGGTGACGAATCCCACAAAGGGAGCTTACTGGGCTGCCAGAAGGGCCCCAGCCACAGACCAAAGAAGAACATGGAGTCAAAATGCAATGGAGTCTGACTTTAAAGGCACGTTCACCTGCAGACCCACAAGACAGATTGAAACTCACTTTCTCAGCGTCTATATCAAATAATTCATAAAGCCACAAAACAGTACTATCCAAACCTACACCATCAGTTCAGTTCAGTTCAGTCGCTCAGTCGTGTCTGACTCTTTGCGACCCCATGAATCGCAGCACGCCAGGCCTCCCTGTCCATTACCAACTCCCGGAGTTCACTCAGACTCACGTCCATCGAGTCAGTCATGCCGTCCAGCCATCTCATCCTCTGTCATCCCCTTCTCCTCCTGCCCCCAATCCCTCCCAGCGTCAGAGTCTTTTCCAATGAGTCAACTCTTCGAATGAGGTGGCCAAAGTACTGGAGTTTCAGCTTTAGCATCATTCCTTCCAAAGAAATCCCAGGGCTGATCTCCTTCAGAATGGAGATCAAAAACAACAGAATGATCTCTGTTCATTTCCAAGCAAACCATTCAATATCACAGTAATCCAAGTCTATGCCCCAACCAGTAACGCTGAAGAAGCTGAAGTTGAATGGTTCTATGAAGACCTACAAGACATTTTAGAACCTACAACATACCATTCACAAAATTCATAGAGCAAAACAAACCAGTATTTTTTTTTTCCACTGACCTAGGACAGATTGCTACTTATTCTGTACACTTAAGGGCTATTTTTAAAGCGAGATCTTTTTTTTTTTTTTTTCCTTTAAAAATAAGTTGACAAGCACTGCAGCTTCCATCTCCACAGCTCCGAGCAGTCTATGCCTTCCACCAGATTCAGAGCCCCCTGGGCAGTGAAAACCCCGTCTCTGTGCAGTGTCATGAAGGTACACTCGTGAGCCCAAGTGCATTTAATGTTTCAGAGTGCTTGTGGACACCTCAGCTGTTGCTTTGGATTCCACATGCTGGCACTGGTCCACCAGCCGCTGGAATTCAGCCAATTTGAAGGAAGACAAACCTTTATTTGGGGTTTTATACAAAAGGCAAAATACAACTTGTAGGAGGTGCAGTACCATTTTGAAAATGGCTACGAGACAGCGTGGATGGTGAGATGACCGTTCATCTCTGCGACAAGGAACTGAGTAAACCATCTGTATGCTTTTAGTTTATTATACTGCCAAGAAGGCATTCCTCAGAGGAAAGTAGTTGTCTCTGGTTTAAAGAACTAGACAAGATAGATTTGGGCTGTGTCTTGTTAACCTCTAAGACTTCGTCTAGAGGGTAGCACTCTAAGACTCCATTTTTCAACTTGAGCCTATTCTAAGATGCTATGAAGTTCTGGGTTTTAAACTGAAGGGCAGAACTGCATCCGTGGACGTGACTGAACACTCTCAGTATCTGAAGGAACCCTCCACACCCTCGTGACACCACAGAGAGACCGCTCCCCGGTTCTGAAATAGACATATGGAAGCACACACTCGATTCTTCACGGCAACGCCATTAGGAAGCATTTGATGAGAGAGAAAAGGGACTTGAAATGCAGCTTGGCTGCTCCTATCCTGTTGACACAACTAAAAACGTTCCAATACAAAAGCCTCTCAAATGCTTGCCACTGTCACGGACAACAGCCCTGATTCACTGGCTTCCAGACAGGTGGCAGATCTTCACAAGAGTAAGCACACGAGGGCAACCTTAACTCCAAAGGCGGCATTCACCTCTCGCGGGAATCGTTTCTTTCTCCCGGGAATTTTATATTATGAGTTCAAGAGTCAGTGGGTTCAGATCCTAAAGGATCTGCAAGTACACTTGAGAGAATGCAGGTAGCCTGGTGACCTTTCCTGGAGACAGTTCAGATGACCTTAACTAGGATGACATATATTTTCATAAGATGCCTTCCTCTATAGGACCCGCGCAGAACAGGAGCAACCCCTGGGGACCTGTTTCTATTTGACGGTCTCCATGCAGACTGAATTACTGCTGCTCATGACCTTGAGCTTAAAGGCGTCCTCTCATCTCTGCCACCAGAAATGAGAATTCCGAAGAACGAGATAGAAACCTATCTTCTGAGAGAGACAAATTTGAGAATTCTAATCCCATGCCTAACGAGTTTTGTGATGACTTAAAGAAGCTTTTGGTAATAACAGTTAAGCATTTCTGGTTCAGGGAATAATAAAAGAAATGTGTGGGGAAGTCATCCTGGCTTATACCTGAGTTAACTTGAATTTTATACCAACGAAAACAGCCTGTTTGTGAACTATCAAACAGACATTGTGCATCTTCTTTAATTATTAAAGAAAAGGGTGCACTGACCAGAAGTAAAGATGATCTGTGTTAAAAATAAAGATTAAATGCCTCCCAACCTGGGACACCAATGTGGGTCCTCCTTCCATGATAAAACTCCCTTCCCAGGTGCCAAGGCCATACTGACTGGCTCTGTACGTGCCAATCTGGTTTTCTTGGAACCTTGAAGGAATGTATTCTTGACTTATTTGATATTCTTTGTTCTGACAAGACAGAAAACTGCTGGCAGCCCTGCTTCTCTGGAGCACACCCTGAGAGAGTAATCACAGAAGCTGTCTTCTGGGCTAGGCTCCTTGTGCTCGGTCGTGTCTGGCTGTTTAAGACCCTACTCAGTTTGGCTCAAATAAAACTTTCTCCTATTCCTGTTATTGTCTGTTTATTATTTTCATCAACAGGTATTACAGGAATAGCTTGGACATAAGGTTGTTGACTTGATGATGGTGACTGTGACACACACACTCCCTCCAATATCCTACACATGAAGAAGGTCACTGCGGCCATCAAATCTCTGGACAGACTTCCCAGGCTGAGATGACGGGCTGGCTGGCCACTGAAAACCCAGGAGAATCAGAGCACTGACCGTCTGGCCCAAGCTGACCCACTGCAAGTCAGGGGCCAAAATTCAGGCATCTCTCCAGCTCCAAGAGTACTGTTTGCTGTTGACATGAAGGGGAAGAGCGAGACGGGTTTGCTACCGCTGTCTACTTGGACTTCAAAAATGTAAAATCTTCGGTTAAAGTCAGTCAAATAAGAGGATAACAATGCAGAGAAATAAAAGGTACTTCAGTGACAAGCTAGGGGCTGTGATAAAAACCAGCTTCACTTAAGAGCTTTTCATTTTAGTTAACACACGTCCTGTGAGTTTAGTAGTAGTTATCTCGTGGTGGTTTTTTGCAGTGGATCCTCAGGCTTAAGAAAAAGGTTAACAAGAAAGAAAACACCATACATCTCTTTCTACTCCCTCCAGGGGCTTATATGGTTGGTTAAAAGTTTTTAGAGCAAGGAAAAAAGAGTTGGTGAAAAAAGAATGCAGATGTAATTTAACAGCAAAGTGATAGCCAAGCAACATCTCGGCTCTCAGGCACACACATTCACTGTTACCAGAAAACTGAGATAAGTTTGGAACCTCCCCCTCTAATGTTCGTTCATTTCAAGGCCAACAATGGAGCACATCCCATTAAAATCACACTTATCCTTAATGAATACAAATTTACTCTAACAATTTCAAAAGTATAGCTATAAAACGTGAGCCACTTACCTCGCTCTAGAACCTTCTGTACTTTAATATGATTAGCACAGAATCCGCTATACAGTTTAAAGTGGTCCGCATAATAAAGGAAAGAGCCTCCGAGGGAAAACAGCAGTTTCTAGAAAGAGAGGGAAAGTTACATCAGACGTGGTTCATTCGATGTCTGCTGGCTCAGCTTGGCATCTGACCGCTTTGCTGTCTCCACGGTATTCGTCTTTCAGACACCAGGGCACTGTGCTTCAGGAAGGCATTGACTGAAGCCAGGGAGCGCCATTTGCCCAGCTGATGGACGACAGCCCAGGCATGCCTCTAGTAGATCTTCAGTCTGACTGAAAAGTTTCTGGCAGCAGAGCCTCTTGACACAGTGTGCAGGCAAGGACAAGAAAGAAAGTTCTATCTAAAAAAATACATCTGACATGACAGGATATAAATAATCTGAGAGGCTCATTAATAAAGCCAGCTCTGCCTTACTTAGGACAAATGATGCTCACCGTGTATTTCCTTAGTCCCTTTCTACTGTCTTCTGCCTTTCCCTCCCTAGAAGGACCTCATGGAAAAAAAAATGAAGTGGCTCCAGTCATGTCCAACTTTTTGGGACCCCATGGACTGACTATAGCCCCCCAGGCTCCTCCGTCTGTGGGATTTTCCAGGCAAGAATACTGGAGTGGATTGCCATTTCCTCCTCCAGAGGATCTTCCCGACCTAGGGATCAAACCTGGGTCTCCTGCATCGCAGGCAGACTCTTCACCGTCTGAGCCACAGGGGAGTCCTCTTGCCAGTCACCAATGCCTGCTTGGAGACAGGGCTCCATAGAAAAGGATGCTCTCTTGCAACAAGTGAAAACCTATGCTCTCCTCCCAAAGTCACATGACCACAGAGATGCAGAATCAGATGCAGGAGGTGCTCCTTCCTCAGCAGCACTTGCCCTGCAGAGCCTTGGGCAGAGCTGAATAGGGAGCCCGGACTTGTCAACAGCAGGCAGACTCCATAAAAGCTGGGCTGCCCAGACACCTGATTCCCAGAGCATTTACTCGAGGGAAAAGCAGAGCCTTTTTTTGCCACCTGCCAGAGGAATGGCAACACAGAACTTATCTTTTCAACAGTCGAGGGACACCGCTTTCTCTTCCAGGGGAGAACTCTGCACCGTACCCACCTCTATTTGCTTTAAACCTACATCTACAATACTTACTCTGAACTGCGAGGGGGTTTCAAGTATGTTAAAGTCAGACGACGCTGAAATCCCATCCTCCAGGGTCTCGAGAAACACCTTTTGAAATTCAAGCATCTCTGGCAAGCTTCCAAAAAGTGACTCCATCTGAGTGAAGACCAGGATTTGAAAAGAGGGTGTTAGCGATGAAGATCTAGACACCGCTCTGAACTCCCAGATGCACAAACGAACCACAGTCATTCACCAAGAAGGAGACGGAAGTAAATCCTTTAAAGGACAGCGTATTCATGAGGGGACAGAGTTCATACACAGAGGGTCATATACATCTCCGGTCCCTGTAATTCTAGAATACGTTTTTAAGGGGATGTCAAGTTTTCAGAATTCAAATTGAGGGGTGGGGTGTGGGGTTGGCGGGGAATGGAAGTCAGTAAGAAAGAATTAATAACTGTGAGTTAACACTAAAAAGTCACATATTAAAAGGTAATTTGGGTCACACCTTCTACTACAAAAAGGGCACAGTCGCTCTTAACTGCTGCCACTGTGCTTCAGGGGACAGGAGCCACATAAACAGCTCTGCAAGAGGCCACGCCTAGGTCTCTGAAGATCCCTAAGTCTCTAGTTCCTTTGGGACCACTAGATAAAATCTCGGAGGTCTACTACAGTCCCCAGCCTTTTTGGGGGACCAATTTCACGGGAGACAATTTTTGCACAGCCAGGGGTGGAAGGGAGGGGATGGTTCCAGGATGATTCTCACAAGGCGTGAACAATCTCAATCTCTTGCATGCGCAGTTCACAGTAGGGTTCTCATGTCTATGAGAATCGAATGCCCCACTCATCCTTCAGGAGGCGGAGCTCAGGCGGTAATGCAAGCAATGGGAAGTGGCTGTCAATACGGATGAAACTTCACTCGCTCACCTGCTGCTCACTCCTGCTGTGTGACCCAGTTCCTAACAGGCCGTGGACCAGTACCGGTACCATGGCCCAGGAGTTGGGTGACCCCTGAACTAAAGGCAAGCAGAGACTAACCTGTGGGTCGGTGGACTGAGTGAAGGAAGTTATTTACCTCATCTTGGGTAAGAAAGGTCTCACTCTGAAGTGGCTCCAAATATAAGTCGAAGAGGCAGCTCAGATCCTGAAAGAAAAGACGACAGTCTTTAACCCGTGAGTCTCCAAAACACCCAAGCACTGCTCTGTCCACACCTTGCACTGGTATTAAGAACAATGACACTTAATGTGTGGTTGAGAGACTTGGCCCTGAAGGTGGTGGTTCCTTGCTCACCTAATTCAAAGAGGTTAACAGCACAATACAATCAGCATCTGCATTCCACATTTTTCTTTATGGCTCGATCACCTACTCTGCGTATTTGAATGTTTTACTGGCAGAGCCAGTAAAACGGGCTGGAGCCAGCTGCTCCAGCAGGAACACTCCTTTCCCTGCAGAGAACTGAGGTTTGGCCAGGAACTTCTGTCAGGCGTGGCCATGTCTGCCGGCCAACCCGGCTTCCTCCTCTGCCTCAGGGAGCCGGGCGACGGCTCCAGTGTGGACAGCTGAGCTGAGGAGGACAGGATGAGGTCTTGGGAGCTCCTCAGCTTCATGCATTATCAGAATTTCAAACTCCCAAACTCAAGTGCAAGAAAAATTTTCCAGAGATGAACATCATGATGTTTACCATCTAGGCCATCTTTGAGTCTTCACTAAACCTGGGCTCTGACAGCACAGAATAGTGGGAGTTGATGTATTTACAAAACTCTTTAGATAAGTTTTGTTTTTAATAATTTTTTTTTCTAATTTTATTTTTAAACTTTACATAATTGTATTAGTTTTGCCAAATATCAAAATGAATCCGCCACAGGTATACATGTGTTCCCCATCCCGAACCCTCCTCCCTCCTCCCTCCCTGTACCATCCCTCTGGGCCGTCCCAGCGCACCAGCCCCAAGCATCCAGCATCGTGCATCGAACCTGGACTGGCAACTCGTTTCCTACATGATATTTTACATGTTTCAATGCCATTCTCCCAAATCTTCCCACCCTCTCCCTCTCCCACAGAGTCCATAAGACTGTTCTATACATCAGTGTCTCTTTTGCTGTCTCGTACACCGGGTTATTGTTACATCTTTCTAAATTCCATATATATGCGTTAGTATACTGTATTTATGTTTTTCCTTCTGGCTTACTTCACTCTGTATAATAGGCTCCAGTTTCATCCACCTCATTAGAACTGATTCAAATGTATTCTTTTTAATGGCTGAGTAATACTCCATTGTGTATATGTAGCACAGCTTTCTTATCCATTCATCTGCTGATGGGCATCTAGGTTGCTTCCATGTCCTGGCTATTATAAACAGTGCTGCGATGAACATTGGGGTACACGTGTCTCTTTCCTTTCTGGTTTCCTCAGTGTGTATGCCCAGCAGTGGGGTTGCTGGATCATAGGGCAGTTCTATTTCCAGTTTTTTAAGGAATCTCCACACTGTTCTCCATAGTGGCTGTACTAGTTTGCATTCCCACCAACAGTGTAATTTGAAGCCAAGTTCAGTTCAGTTGCTCAGTCGTGTCCGACTCTTTGCGACCCCATTAATCGCAGCACGCCAGGCCTCTCTAGAGATGGGAAAGATTTTTTTTTTCTTGTTCAGTGATTCTGAAGAATTTTGAGTCACAGAGTATTAGAAGTAGGTGACTACATCTGATTCCTCTTACAATCGAGAAATCCAGTTCTGGAGAGCTTGCTAAGGTTAGAAGCCTCCAGAACCTTGTGGTGCAGGTCCTGGGAGCAAGTGACCCTGAGGGTTTCACAATCAAACGGCCCTGGTCTAACCAGCCTCCAAGAACCCCACAGCAGCTGCTTCAGAGCAGAGAGAGGTGGGCAAGTTCCTGGAGCGTCTCTCAGGGAACACATGAGCGCTGCAAACTCCAAGTCAAGTGCAGAGGTGCAGGTTACAGGACAAGTAGAAGTCCATGTTCAATGTCAGCAACAAAAAGAAGTTAAAAAATAACGTGTGTGTGCGTGCACACGCATGAATCACAGTAGGTACCAGGTGCTGGGTCTTTCATCAGAGGCGGTGGTGGGCCGAGGTCACTCGTGCCCATGAGCAGTGACACACTGAGGCTGGCCGCCCTGAGCTGCGACACGGGGGCCCAGAGGAGACGACAGGCGGGGTTCTCGCAGAAAGAAAGGAGAGCCGCCCTTTTTATTCGCTTGGCCCACAGCATGCATTTTGGTCCCAGACTAGGGTCACGATGCAGTGACCCTCCTGGATCCAGTGCTCTAGCAGTTAAATATACCGACAACAATAGGAATAAAAAGGGGCTTGGATTCCACTCTCAACTGTGCCCTTGGCCCTGTGGGTGGGCGCTCCTCAAACATCATCAAGTGGCCACAGTGCCCGCCCTGCTGGGCATGGCCACTGTCAACTCCCTGGACATGCACTTCATCTCCCCCCATTCGATGCAGGATGAGACATGACAGGAAAGGCCATGAAACTGCCATCTCTGCTGCTCTCCTTTGTCCCCTGTGCTTCTCCCAGGCTGCCTCGTTCGTTCTCCCAAAGGCCCTGGGTGAGGCTCTGGCAAAGTTCAGATAAAATGATAGTGATGTTAATAAATGGCAGAAGCTCAGATATGTCTGTGCAGAAAGGTGAGAGCGTGTGTGTGCACGCTGGCACATGTGCCAAAGCCTAATTCAGAACTCAGCGTGTTAGACCTGGGACAAGTATGCCCCTGTCTCAGACCCCATGAGGGGCTCGGAGCAGGCCGCCCAAGGCCACAACGGCAGGTGGAGGCAAGGCCAGGCCTGGATTCTGCGCCTCTCTGCTGCCAGCAAGTGGCCGAGGAAGCGAGTTTAAAATCGTTTCAGCAAATACTTCAAGCAAAAGAACTCTGTCTTCTCAGGCACCCGCATTTTTTGTAAAATGTTTCCCAAACTACTAACTGGAGCCCCTGAGATAAATAAATGATCTCCCTGGGTTGTGAAAGGCCCAGCCGCTGCTCTGTGTGGTGGCTGGGGATGCCCAAGTGATGCCCAGTGCCTCCCCTGTGGGGCTCTGGCCTGCACGGTGATGCCTGCCCTCTGGGGCCCATGCCAGCAGCCGTTTGTGAACACACTGCTCCCTGGTTCCTCATCACTAAAGTGATCTCCGTCCCCCTTTCCCTAAACCAGTGCAGGTTCCTTTCCACAGATTGCAAATGACAAACTAGAACATCTGTTTCCATAGTGAAAGCTACCTTGGTAACAGAATGAGCGGGGATTCTAAATTCTGCAAGCCCGCTCAGCTCCTCCACCCTCTCGCCCTCCCTGGCAGCAATTTGCCACTTCAAGGAGCAGGCATCTCCCTGGTGAGTGGCAGGGTCCTGGGTAAATACAGCCAGGAGCCCCTGCCAACATACAGCTGGCCATCACAAGAGGGGAGCAGGGAATCAGGACGGCATCTTCTGTTACCTTCACATAGGACTTCTCTGTGTCCATGAGCTCCTGGATGACTTTCCGGAGGCGATCTGCATCAGAGAGGTGGCGAGCCAGTGGCCTTGGAGCAGGGTCCTGACCCTCCCTTGGTCCTTCCATGCCGTTGGTCTGGGTGTCGTTAAAATTCCTACACAGCACAGTGATCTGCTCAGCACTCTGGGAGGGAACAAGAGGCACAGGACGTTCTCCATCATTACCTGCCACCCACCAAGGACACGGGGGCTCTCTTCGCCCAGTGCCCTCTTGGGAGTCTCACAGGACATTGATCGGGGGCGTCCAGCTTCGGTCATCTCAAACCCTGCTGGCTACCACTCAAGGTTCCAGTCGTGAAGATACAAACTTACACTTGTTCAGTACTTACCCATGACACTTCTCCACTTTCACAGAAGCTGTGTGACAGACACTTCTTTAGTGTTGAGACTAGAGAATAAAGCACTGAGCTAACCCTCTGCTCTACAATCAAGGTCAAGGCTCTGTGACAGCACCATGCAGACAGACTCCTTTGGTCCACTCTGTCCCCTCCATGGTTGATGGAACGGAGCTCAGTCACCCACACTAAATAGCCCTGGGAGACCCAGGAAAGGGACAGCAGTGTCAGGAAGGCTGGATCACAGGGAGCTTGGAGTGCTCCCCACAAATCCCCCCTTGGAGTTATGTAGCCTTGAGCCAAGTCCCAGTGTGAGTTGTTAAAGTGTGAGCTGCTGCTTCTGCTAGGAATGGGAGTAGAGGTCAGGTCATGTAGGAAAGATAATGTCCCTATTCCGATGGGGCACAGAGCCCACCAGAGGGCACAGGTGGGAAGAAAGCAATACAGCAAAGCCTGCTGAGGTCCATGGGAACCTTCTGGGAGGAGGGAACCTTGAGCATGTTCTCAGCAGGAAGTAGTCATGTGCCAAACTCAGGACATGGGGGAAGAAAGGCTTCTCATTCCAGGATGCGGGAAGAGAATCACACAGATTAAAAGACAAGGAGGAGTTGGAATGTCTGTGAGGATGAACAGCCTTCTATAAAAGTTCCTGCTTGGGTTTAAGCTCAGCATGCAAAGCCTTCTCTGGGAGAACCCATTTGTATATTCCTGCCAGAAGCTAGTGGTTTAAATTCTCAAATATGTCTCTTCCTTTTTGCCACCACCTGCCTGGAGCATCATCAGATTACACACAAAATCTCTCTTTTACTTCTCTTTCTTTCCATTCCTGCAACACACAAGATCCAGCCCAATTTACCACCTGCCAGCCTGGCAACTAGTCAAGGGCAGGAGCCTGCCTTTCTTTCTCATCACCCGCAAGGGCTCAGTGTTGAGACCACCTCTGTTGGCACTGATGTAGGTACTGAGTAACAAAGCAGCTTAGTCCTAATATGCGTGGTCAATATCCACCCATCCTTAACAGCTCAACTAAAACTGCTTTCTTCAGCTAGACGTCTCCATGCCTAATCTCCATCACTGTCTCAGGTAAAAAGGTGAACCCGTCGGAAGCCCCTCTTCATTCTCACTGAGTTCATTTTCTTTGCTTGGATATTTCAGAACGCTAACAACTCACACAAGCATACAGGTCAACGTCAGTGGCCAATTTGTCATGAAAACTGTCACCTGACCTTCTGAAGTGGCTCAAAGTAACAGCAGGACACCTGCCCTCCCTTCTGCTCTGCTTCCCTATTCTACACCCACCTCCCCCCAAAACAGTGTCTTTATATGATGGAAATAAGACAATCAACATTGACACACAACACTGACCTTCTGGCTAGACTTTCAACTAAATCCAGTGGGAACCAACCAAGGACCTGCTCTGTCTCCAGAGAAATAGAAAGCACCCCCTGCACAGGAAGACAAGACTCGCCAAGGTAAGAAATGCCGAAGCTCAGCCTGCGGCAGACTGGGAACCAGCACAAGCTTGTGTGGAACAAACAAGAAATGTGACATCCGTGAAATGAATGAGAGCACCACGTTGAAACAGGTTGTCTGGAAGGCGTCAGTGAAGAGCAGATTGTAAATGCTCCTGGAAGGAGCATGTTCCAAGGGAGAACCAGAGAACAAGCCAAAGGCACAAGGAAGATGGAGCCCAGTAACGTAGAACCCAACTCAAGGTGGGGGTGAAAGCGAGGCCCCCTCAGATGTCTACGAGGAGAACGCCCAGACTGCTGGCCTCTTTCAAGTAATCACTTCTCTCGTATTTTGACATGAATCTTGTTGCAAAAGTTAAATGAACCAAGTGGCAGATACTAAGCCTCCAACCAGACACACCGACACATCTGAAGTAATTCACTTCTAAAACAGTTCAAGCACGTGTAAGCACTAACGAGTCTCCTTGGATATACACAGCACCCCTTGTTTCTGTCCTTAACTGTAACACAAGCATATTGCTGGCAACACCTGTCAGAAGATGTTCACATTCAGGGTAAACTTTGAAAGAACAAGGAAACAGACTAGCAAAACGGTATTCATAAACCTATTTGCAGGGCAGGAATAGAGATGCAGATACAGAGCACAGACGTGTGGGCACAGCGGGGGAAGGAGAGGGTGGGATGAACTGAGAGAGGAGCACTGAAACACACACGTTAACATATATAAAACAGATGGCTGAAGGGCAGATGCTGTATAACACAAGCAGCCCAGTCCTGTACTCTGTGATGACCTAGAAGGGTAAGATGGAGTAGGGGGTGGGAGGGAGATTCAAAAGCGGGGCGACATATGTATACTTAGGGCTGATTCATGTTGCTGTATGGCAGACGCCAACACAATACTGCAAAGAAATTATCCTCCAATTCAAAATCAATTTTAAAAGAAAAAGAAAACAGATGTGGATCTTAAGGCATTGATTAGAATGCAACTTGATCTCTCAAAATGTCTCATATCGTGTTTGAAACAACCAGATCTCAAGGTTACTGAAGAAACTCCTAACTGTTCGGTCATGCCCTAGAAGCCTAACGACACAGCAAAAGCCAAACAGAGCAATGCAGCCAAAAGGCAGTTTTCAAAAGAAGATGGCAACCCACTCCAGTATTCCTGCCTGGAGAATTTCATGCACAGAGGAGCCTGGCGGGCTGTAAAGTCCATAGGGTCGCACAGAGTTGGACACGACTGAAGTGACTTAGCACAGCACATAAGAAATACTCATGGCTGGACCAAAGGAATCCAAATATTAGGGGCCCCAGGTAGGAGTATTTTTTAAAAGCTCCTCAAGTGATGCTGATGTGTGGCTTGCATGAGAACTACTGGTCTACCCATTAGTAGAGCGAGCCTTCTGCTTGCAGTTCCTGGGAGGATCATGCTGCCCCAAGGCTCTGCACTGAAGGATGGCCACGTAAAGCGTGTGTGGACCGAGCTCACAGATAAGAGGAAATAGATCAAACCTGTGACCCTGGTGTTCTGCGTCTGGCTCCACTAACAGCTAAACAGCCCAAGATAATAATACTGAGACTCTCAAGTTCACTTATTTGAAATCTCTATACTGTTATTTGCACCACAAGCTCTGACAATACAATTTTGCAACCCTGAAAAATAACAGTTTTGGGGGCTGTAGAATCCACATTAATAGCTCGCATATACCGTATAAAATAAGATCTGACAAAATGCACCATAAGTGAAATGGCAGCTGGTGAGATTGCAGCTTTCCTTGCTGGGATGTCGAAACTCACACCTAACAATGCAGTGTTAAAATAACGAGATTTTAAAAATAAAGTATCTTGCCATCTTAGAAAATCAGAATTCATTTTAAGAATACTTCTGGTGAGTCTAAGTTGGAAAAGCAAATGTTAGCTGAGAGTTTCATAGAAAATGTACTTCTGAAGATACCACAATGAAGTGCTACAAAGTCACCTCAGGTATTGTCTAGGGAAGTCATGTACGGATGTGAGTTGGACCATCAAGAAGGCTCAGGGCCAAAGAACTGATGCTTTCAAACTGTGGTGCTGGAGAAGACTCTTGAGAATCCCTTGGCCAGCAAGGAGATCAAATCAGCCAATCCTAAAGGAAATCAGTCCTGAATATTCATTGGAAGGATTGATGCTAAAGCTTCAGTACTTTGGCTACCTGATGTGAAGAGCCGACTCATTGGAAAAGACTCTGATGCTGGCAAAGACTGAGGGCAGGAAGAGAAGGGGACGACAGAGGATTAGATGATTGGATGGCATCACCGACTCAATGAACATGGATTTGAGCAAACTCTGGGAGATTGTGAAGGACAGGGAAGCCTAGCATGCTGCAGTCCTTGGGGTCATAAAGAGTCAGACACAACTTAGCAACTGAACAAGGGGAAGGCTGGGAGTATTATCTGGGATCAAAAGGAGGCTGAGCCACTAAAAGGGGAAGGATCACTATAACTGTGTTTGTAGATTGTTCTGAAAGAGTCTCCTGGTTGGTTATATTTCACTTCCTCTGTTCTTAGCAACAATTATAAAATCAAACTGTTAAAAGGTAGGATTCTGGGTGAATTTGATGAGCAGTTTCTAGAAAGAGCGACTACTCCAGTTGGGGTATTTTCACATGTACACGTGGTGATGGAGGTAGGAAGCTCAGACAAGATGGAGAGGAGCTGAGTTCTAGCCCTGGCTCTGCCCTGAGTCCTCCAAGCATCGGGGGCAAAACATTTCTGTCTTCAATTTCCTTAATGATGAAAGAGAAGAAGCATTACACCTCACCCATCAAGTGACCCCTCCAGTTGCCAGTCAGGCCAAGGAGGAAAGGGAACTCACATTTGTTGAGCACTTGGTGTATGCAGGGGGGTGAGGGGTTCTCGTGGAACTCACGGGCATTGAGTCTTCACCGTGTGACACACAAGACAACAGCTGAAGGGTGGGGGGTGGGGGACAGGACCTTGATGGCACAGGACCCACATCCTCTGGAGCTGTCTGCACAGTGCTGACCAATCCCGGAGTAGCAGGCAGATCATGGGCAAAACAGACTTGCTCCTCCGGTGGCCTCTGCCCACCATGCAGTCAGGGCTCTCCTGGCCCCAGGAGAATCCAAACACACCCCGGGCGTGCCCAGGATGCAGCCACAGCCCTCCGGAGGTCGCCTCTGCTCCCCCACATCTGCACACAACTGTGATTTCTGGTGGGCTGGTCCCCACTCCCCTCCACTCCTAGGAATTCTGCCTTGAAAGTAGGGACAGATGTTCACACATTAGGGCTGAGTGTGCATGTGGATTCAGCAGCTGGACAGTGTGTGCTTGTTCAGAACAAAAACAACACTGGACTTTGAAACTCACTCTAGTATTCTCTGGGGCTTCCCTGATAACTCAGCTGGTAAAGAATCTGCCTGCAATGCAGGAGACCCTGGTTTGATTCCTGGGTTGGGAAGATCTGCTGGAGAAGGGATAGGCTACCCAATCCAGTATTCTTGGGCTTCCCTTGTGGCTCAGCTTGTAAAGAAGCCACCTGCAATGCGGGAGACCTGGGTTAGATCCCTGGGTTGGGAAGATCCCCTGGAGAAGGGAAAGGCTACCCACTCCAGTATTCTGGCCTGGAGAATGCCATGGACTCTAGAGTCCATGGGGTCACAAACGTCGGACACGACTGAGCGACTTTCACTTCACTTCACTAGTATTCTCCAGTTCAGAGTGATCAATAAGACCTTCCCTGGTGGCTCAGTGGTAAAGAATCTGCCTGCCAATGCAGGAGACTCGGTTGGGAGGATGCCGTGGAGTAGCAAATGGCAGCCCACTCCAGTAGTCTTGGCTGGGAAATCCCATGGACAGAGGAGCCTGGAGGGCTACAGACAATGGGGTCACAAAACAGTCAGACACGACTGAGCAACTGAACAACAGTGATCAGTGCTGAGAACCTTGGGTTCATCAGGGGCCTTGCCTTTTATAAGAGAGCATGAAACTGATCTTTTGTTTACGAATTCACTTTTAAAACTTAATGAAAAGTTCCCTCTCAAACTATGTTGTTTAAAAAGGTAGTGATATTGACCCCCCAAAAAAGTTTCTTTTCAGGTTTTTAAGGTTTCAGTAAGCTGATCCCTGCTTGAAAGAAATGGTAAAGAGTCTGCCTGTAATGTGGGAGAACAGGGCTCAATCCCTGGGTCTGGAAGATCCCCTGGAGAAGGAAATGGCAACCCCCTCCAGTATTCTTGCCTAGAGAATTCCATGGACAGACGATGAGGTCACAAAGTGTCAGACACGACTGAGCACTAAACAGCAAACATAAATAAGGAATTAGAAAAGGGAGTGGCGACCCACTCCAATATTCTTGCCTGGAGAATCTCCTGGACAGAAGAGCCTGGTGGGCTGCAGTCCATGGGGTCACAAAGAGTCGGACACGACACAGTGCTAAGACATACACATAGATAAGGAACACCTCAGTCAGGACCTCTCAGTTAAGTCACTCTTCTGTGTTTGCAACAAAAACAGAAGAGTAACTATGTGAGGTGACAGGTGTGTTAATTTGGCTGTGATAATCATCACATATCAAATCCAGTTGTATACCTTACATATATATAATTTTTAATTGTCAACTATACCTTGATAAAAGTGGGGAGGGGAGACAGCTAAAACAGTTATCCTTGGTTTGGGGTCTTCAGTGTGTGAATAAGGACACTTGCTATCCTGGATTAGCTGTGTGATGTGTTTTTTTTTTTTTGAGGAGCCCCATTTCTTGGGAGTGGCAATAAAATCGCTCAGGGTAATGAAGTGCCCTGGCCCCTAGATTCTCTTTGGAGGAAGGCAGGGCTGAAGCCTCTTTCTCAAACAAGCTTGAATCCCACAGGTGCCCTTTTTAACCTTGATCCAGCTCAGTGCTTTTCATCCGACGCACCAGTGCTCCTCCTGGCCTGGATTAGTTAAGATCAGCTCCCGCCCCCACCCCCCCAACCCCAGAGCATAGCCACTCTGATGTCTGCTTTGCCCTTGTTTGAAGACATTACTACCTGAGGCTTTTCCATTTCCCTGTGGGTTTTGGAACCTAAGATGGGATAAGTACATCACATTATCCAGTTATTCCGGAACATTATTCCAGGACAATGGCTGTGGTTTCGTTTTGTTGTTCAGTCACTAAGTCAGTCGTGTTTTATGACCCCGTCTACTGCAGCACGCCAGGCTTCCTTTTCCTTCACTATCTCCCGGAGTTTGCACAAACTCATGTCCATCAAGTTGGTGATGCCATCCAACCATCTCATCCTCTATCATCCCCTTCTCCTCCTGCCCTCAATCTTTCCCAGCATCAGCGTCTTCTCCAATGAGTTGGCTCTTCACATCAGGTGGCCAAAGTACTGGAGCTTCAGCTTCCACATCAGTTCTTCCACTGAATGTTCAGGACTGATCTCCTATAGGACTGAACTCCATGAAATTTCACTGCCCTGTGCCTTGCCAGCAGCTGAGCTCCACCCCACCTTTCTGGGCTCAGGTTTCAATCCTGTCCTCATTTAGAGGCTTCAGGTACCACAAACTCGTTTGTCAAAGGCACCTGTTTGTATGACTTAGACTCCAAAAACACTTCCAGCCAAAGAAAAAAGGTCTGAAGGTGCTACGTAATTTGGGGAATAGTTCATAGGGAAGTGCTCCAAGGTGAATGACAACACTTGCAGCGTGCTTCACTTTTGAAGGCCTGGTTCAGAGGAAAAGGACGTTAACTTCAGGGGGAATCAGTAACAGACACAGTCAACCTGCTCCTAAACGGGAGGACACCTCACGCTGCTTAACTGGTTAACTGGTCACACACAATGTGATCAACATGGCAGACCCCCAGCTGCCACCCACGTCCACCTCTCCCTCCAGCCGTACAGATCAGCTCTATGCTGGGCCACTGACGTGGACCTAAATCCTAGTCTGAGTCATGCCCACAGAGTCTCATCCTGCCTGCCTGCTAAGTCGCTTCAGTTGTGTCCAACTCTTTGTGACTCTATAGCCTATAGCCCACCAGGCTCCTCTGTCCATGGGATTCTCCAGGAAAGAATGCTGGAGTGGGTTGCCATGCCCTCCTCCAGGGAGAGTCTCATCCTACCAGAACACTAAGCAGGAGAACCAGAGGTTCTTCCACAGGCCCTGCTGTCAGCCCTGGGTCAGTCACCAGCGGTCCTCGGGGACAGTCCAGGTCTGGAGAGGCGTGGCTGAGTGGCGCATGCTCAATGCGCTCAAACAGATGTCCCGGTTCACTGTCTGGAAGGTTGCATCAGTAAATCATCTCAGAGTGCAGCTAGGGAGTCAACTGTCCCAGCCCAGCAATCAGTTAAATCAGAAATGCTCCCTTGGTGGAAAAAAAAAATCTAAAAATAGTACAGAGGACTTTTCAATTCATGCTTTAATCCACTTTAGTCTCTAACTTACAGAAAGCTCTGACATTAATCCCAAATGGTCTCAGAGAGAACCCAGAAGCAACGCTGATGGAGAGAGTCAGACGACGGACCCCAGGTGAGCTGGGTCCCCCACGGGCAGGTCCAACCACAGACATCCTGTGCCGCCCCACCTCTGCCAGGTCAGGATTCCAGGGCCACACTCTGCTCCACGCTCAGAGGCGGCTGGCAGGGCCCACAGGCAGGAGCGAGGGCAGTCCAGTCCAGTCTAGCCTAGGGAGGGTCTCAGCGGAGGGCGAGAGAGGAAGGGGAGAAGAGGGGTGTATTCAGCACTGTGCAGAGTGAAGTGAGACGATTATTTTTATATTTGGGGACAATCATTCACTTTATGGGGTTTCCCAGGTGGCATTAATGGTAAAGAACCTGCTTGCCAAAGCAGACGTGATGCGGGTCCAATCCCTGGGTCAGGAAGATCCCCTGGAGGAGGGCAAGGCAACCCACTCCAGTATTCCTGCCTGGAGAATCCCATGGATAGAGGAACCTGGCGGGCTAGGGTCCATGGAGTCCCAAAGAGTCAGACACGACTGAAGCGACTGAGCACAGTACATTCACTTTATAGAGATACAATCCTTGGATTAAAAACTCTAGAGAAATGACCTGCGATTTCCTCGTACTTCCCTCAAAATGATACAAAAAGGATGAGAAAATGCTCACAACCTTTATTTTCTAGACCAGATAGTTCTATTTCTAAAGGCAGAATGGAAAGGTAAAACATAAAATTAAATGTAAGTGTGTCAGATGAGTGTTGTTTTATACTGAAAGGTAAAAGAATTAACCTAAATAAATGATGGTGCAAAAATGCAATGAAATCTATGCAGCAGTTACCAATGACGGGAAGGACTGGCATCTGTTGACCAAAAGAGGACATGGTTTACTGGAAAGGGAAGAAGTCAGTCTGCATTTTTTAAAGTAACTTGTATGTATATCTACTACATGGCAACCCACTCCAGTATTCTTGCCTGGAAAATTCCACGGACAGAGGAGCCTTGTGGGCTGCAGTCCATGGGGCACAGAATCGGACACGACTGAGCAACGGAGCACCACATGTAAACATCCGTGTGTGGATTTTTTTAATGGAAAAATATAGGTCATGATGGAGAAGGAAATGGCAACCCACTCCAGTACTCTTGCCTGGAGAATCCCATGGACAGAGGAGCCTGGCGGACTACAATCCATAGGGTCGCAAAGAGTCGGACACGACTGAGTGACTAACCACACACTCAGGTCATAAATTCAGTTGTTAACAGCACATTTCAACTTATTTTAATTTCTGTCTTATCTATATTTTCTCATTTTCTAAAAGTGGTTTAATTTTTTAAAGAAATTTCTTAATAGAATCCTTTCCTGATGCTTTCAAAAAGTGATTTAAGGCAGACGTGGGCTGAAAACCGTTCCGTTTCTAAGAGGACAGGGTAATGGAAAGACTGACACAGTCCCTGAACTCAGGGTGCCCAGAGTTCGGCTGGGAAGACAATCTGGGAGTGAATCAGTCAAGAGCAATTGGTACCCAACGGCGTGGGGTCTATGGGAACAGAACGGGGCGGCCTTCTCTGGTCAGAGCAAGGTCGGGGAAGGCCAAGGTGGAAATCAGGATGACCTCAAGGGAAACAAAGTTACCCACGCTAAGCGAAGTTCAGGGCTGGGGAGGGTGCCAGGAACTGAAGGCCAGTCCAGCCATGGCCCACAGCTGAGTCAGGTCATGTGGGATGTGGCAGGAGCCAGAGGTGGGGGCCTTGCTGTCAGGGACTGGGGGACAGAGGAGACCCACTTGGAACGTGTGCAAAGGGTCCTGACATGGCCCCCAGGCCGACCCTGTCACCTCCTGGGCACACACCCTACAGCAGGCAGCAAGGTGAGGGGCTATGATGGCTCAGAGAGGGCCACCTGAGCTCAGCCCTACCTGAGTGGGAAGCTCCCACCAAGGGCCTCAGCATACGCTCTGGGCAATGCTTTCTGAGACAGTTACTTCTTCCAAGACTGGAGCCTTAAACCCATAGTCCCTGGGTGACCACCATGGGCAATCCCCAGCACTGATTAACTCCTCCCTGACGCAGTTTTGTGCACCTGTAAATCAGGGGTCGTGTTTCACAGGGTCGTTCAGAGGATTCCATGAGGTCATTTTAAGGTTGTGAAAATACTTAACAGAGGGCAAGGGATGCAGAGGGCCTCCAAAGAGTTCTATCAGGCACAGGCAGTTTAACTTTCTAAGTTCTGTTATTTTTACAAAGGTAGGAGGAGAAACTTCCTCTGAGTTCCCTGAAGGGAAGACCAGAAAAATCAAATGGCTTATTTGTTAACTTTTTACTGAGCTCCTCCTCCATGCCACGCTTGGCTCTAGGTGCTGGAGATGAAGCCTGAACACAACAGAGGAAAACCCTGACCTTCACACAAGAGGAAGGGCAGAGAGAGGTGACAAGGACTCTACAGATGACAAAAAGTGGCACCCACAGCGTCTGGACAGAGGCGGAGGGCCCTGAAGAAAACCAGAAGTTGAAAGTGTTAGTCACTCAGTCGTGTCTGACTCTTTTGTGACCCCATGGACTGTAGCCTACCAGGCTCTTCTGTCCGTGGGATTCTCCGGGCAAGAACACTGGAGTGGGTAGCTGTTCCCTTCTCCAAGGGATCTTCCTGACCCAGGGATTGAACCTGGATCTCCATCATGGTACGCAGATTCCTTACCATCTTAGCCACCAGGGAAGCCAGGAGAAAACCAAACCAGGGAGGCTATGGAGGCCAGTAGGCTGGGCAGCCGCTTTAACAAGTGGGCAGAGGAGATGAACTTCACCTTCAAAGATCGGAGGGAGAGAGGGAGTGGCCGACCAGCGGGAAGAGCAGCCTTTGAGAAGGCAGAGCGCGTCTGCGTGGCACGTGTGTACCCAGCGGTAAGGGCCTGTCCTCAGGCGGCACACCCCGGGAAAGGCAGGTCCGATCCCCCGCCCGGAGGTGGGGAAGCGCCCCACGTGTGGCTATGGGGCTCCCAGGCCAGAGTCACCCCCTCGGGGAGGGAGCTGCTGATCCAGAGCCTTTGTGAAACAGGCCGGCTGCCTGCCTTCTGCTTGGTTTCCTTATTTAAAACTGGAGTTTGATCTGAATTCAGAAACGAAAAAGATGCACGCTGTCTCAGCCAAGGATGCTTCAAGGGCCAGGGCAGCATTTCGACACAACCAAGCACTTCTTTCACATAAAATATTGGGTGTTTCAATATCGCTTACGTATTGGGTTGGCCAAAAAATTTTGGAAAGCCTAAACAGACTTTTTGGCCCACCCAGTAATTTACCAAAAAAAAAAAAACAAAAAACGGTTCATCCTATCCAATAGATTATATGCCAAGTACTGCATTCTCTCATTTCCATTTCTCACCCAGAGAGATAAGGCTTACTTCTGATACATAGTTAAACTTGTCCATCAAGGAAGATGCATGGAAGCCAGAAATTTTCCTTAACTTCTGAGTGCAAAGATGGTAAAGTCTCCTACATACGAACCTCCCAGCTAAGACGTTCAAAGAGGCGAACATGCATCTATTTCCGGCCAAGGAACCAGAGCCTGTGCCATCGGCGTCCCCTGTGAGTGACACTGCAGCCGGCCCTCCGTCTCCTATTGCTGACGATCCTTCAGCTCTACCATCTCCCACATCCTCTCCCTCCAGCAGTCAGTAACTCTTCTTGCCTGTTCACTCGGTGCCAGCCCCTGTTGACCAGCCATTGTACTGTATTGCTGAACTTTTCAAGGTACTGTCCTGTAAGATTAAAAATGCTTTACTTTTTGTGTTTGTTTTTTTATGCATGATTTGGGTGAAAGGTGTTATAAGCCTATTATAGTAGACTGCATGCTATTTCACTTCAGTCGTGTCAGACTCTGCGGCCCTATGAACTGTAGCCTGCCAGGCTCCTCTGTCCATGGGATTCTCCAGGCAAGACTACTGGAGTGGGTTGCCATTTATTATAGTCCAGTATTATATAGCCAAGTGTGTTAGTTGGGTACCTAGACTAACTCTGTTGGATTTAAGATGCTCTTGGAAAGAAAGTCATTCATATGTCAGGGGCTTGACTGCAAAGAGACTGCAATGACCTCACTCTGAACCAAACAGATGCAGGGGTCAGCAAACCTTCAGGCCAAACCCACCCTGCTCGCTGCCGCTGAGGATACAATTTTATTAGCACTCAGCCTTGCTCCTTCATCGGCCTATGGTCAATTGCTGCTTATACACTGAGATGCAGAGATCAGTGGCTGCCAGAGCCTAACTTACTTACTACCTGGCCCTTGACGGGAAAAGTCTGCCAATCCCTGATATAGAGAGATGAGTCCAAAGGAGGAAGACTCCTCTTCTGAAATTAGGTCTGAATTCAACCTTGAAAAAATCCTCTCAAACTTTATTCTAAATTTTTAGTGAGTAAACTAAAATGTATATTTTTTAAATGACTTCTACATGGCAATTTTCTGGAGACTCCAAATAGCACCTTAATTCCCATAAGATATAAACTGTCTTGTATAATATGCTTTCAACTGTGTCAAAAACCAAGGGAACAACACCTGCGTGCTCACCTGGCTCAGATCCAGGCTTGGAAAAATGACTCAGATTCTCTTTAACAGTTTTTGCTTTCTTTTGTGTGGCTTTTTGATGGATGGGAGAATTCAGTCTGCTTTTCCTGTGACTTGGGTCATTAAAGCCTATATTTCATTTCTTTCTATGATTTTACCACTTAACATTCATTCTAAATATGTTAGTCTAACTCAAGAAGTCTCTCAACCCCTATCTTTCAACTCATGTTTTGGGAAAACACACACTTGCCTATGACTTATCCATCAACACTACCCTCGCCCACGTTCCCAACCAGAGGTATTTATCTCAGGTCTTAGCTCCCTCTTAATTCTCTTCCCTTTATTTTCTCTCTCTTTTGTTCTGATAATCACATAAATTCATTTAAACTTGTATATTTACAGTAACTCTCCCTCTAGTGGTTAACGTTTTCATTGAACACTATTATTCTAGTTGGTTTTGCTTACCGATGATTTTTCCAAACCCAACATTTCTATTCAAGAGTTGTGTCTCTAACTTTATTCCTGGCCACTGATACTATATTACTGAGCATTTTTTGCAGCAAAGGTCTTTAAGTGCTACACAGTCCAAGAACGTACTGAGATATTTTTCTAACTTTGTCGCTGTATTTAAAGAGAAAATGTGTCAATAACAACACCAGTTGTAATCCAATTCTGGACAGACTAGAGCTTTGACAAATCTTTGTTAGCCTCTAGTTTCCTGGGCAGGCAGAGTCTCTACTATAAACAGAAGACTGAGGATGACACAGCTGAATCTGGAAGGGGACCCTGCACACTGCTGTTCAACAGCTCAGGCTGGGTCTCACTGCTGCGGACAGCTCTGCCCAGCTACCCAGCCTGGACTGTCCCCCAGCCAAGCCCTCTCTGTGGATTTCTAGTTGGAATCCACATGGGTCCCTGGTTGCCTCACCTAGAAAAACAAAAAGCTGGGCAATACCTGCTCCCCAGCTGCAGACCAAGGCCTAGGAGCCATTCTAAGATGGTCAGGAAGCTACAATTCAGTTGCTCCTATTACAGTTCCCTGATGACATTCCTTAGGCATCTTAGATCAGCTTCCTATCGTAGTGTTACATCTTAGCTGGCTCTAACTGGTTAGCCTGGTCTACCTTCTTGGGCCTCCACACTCTTACAGACCCCTCTTATCTGTAGGAAAGCGGGGGGGCTGGGGGACTTCACAGAGCAAGGACCAATACCATCATCTTGTAATCTGCCCTTCACTGCTCTTTTAATTTTTTTTTTTAACCACACCGTGTGCCATGTGGACTCTTAGTTCCCTGACCAGGGATTGAACCAGTGGCCCCTGCAGTAGAAGAAGGGACCACCGTTCTTAACCACTGGACCACCAGGGAAGTTCCATGCACTTCACTGCTTTTAATTCCTGTTACCCCGCCAATGTCCCAACTAGTCCTTTTATTAAATATCATTACTGTTGCCATATGATAATTTTATCTCAGGAAATATTTTTGTAGGAATCCACAAGATAGACAAAAGCACCGTTTTTTCCTGCAATGTTTCTCCCAACACCAAAGAAAGACAGCAGGAAAAATAGCAAATAAAGGAGAAGCAATTTATTGTTTATCTGCAAATAAACTGTTTCTTTCAACCCTTTGAGGATGGGTTTTATTTTGGGTCTACATAAACTCTACAAGGAGTGAGCTCCAATGGAAAAATCCAACATGAAAAGGTATGTTCAGATCAGCAAAGTTACAAATTACTGGAGAAATGTTCTCCAGGCTTTACTGATGAAAATAACTCACTAGACTCTCTGCTTTATGCAGATATACCCAGGGTAGGAACTCTCAGCTATCAAGGCACTGAAGATTCAGGAAGAAATCACCAAACCAGCCCTGGGAGAGAAGAGGGTTTCTGTTTAGATATAAGTGGTCTTCTCTCTGTACTTACTTACACCTTCACGATATACTTTTAAAGATGTTTTCCTAAAGACCAATATCTACTTTTTATACTGTATGATTTTAATGTTAAGGTTATCATACAGTGGCAGATTTTAAAACATGAATTGTATCTACTGAAATAATTTTTGGAGGTAAAAATATTCACATATGGCCTGCCCCTAGTACAAAACCACACAAATTTTTTAATTTGATAAAAAATTATCAAACTAATTACTAGTCAGATGCAAATATCAGATACTAGTACTCAGAATTCTGGGACTTGAGAACTCTTCTGCAACAGATTTCAAATTTGCTGACATTAACAACTATGGGAATTTCATTATAACTCTATGAAATAGTGTTTAAAAGCCAAAATCAAAAACAATATCAAAAATAACACATCTACGCTGCTTAACCATGTTTGTAAATTAAGCCAAAGAACTAAAAAGTTGTGTCCGAATTTGTAATGTCATACCTGCAATTGAACAAAGAGAGTTGCTCTGCTTTTAAATCTCTTGTATTTAAAGGCACTGTTAATTTATCTGGTTTTCCCCTTTCATCTCTAATCAGCACCATTCCCCTTACTGGGTGTGGTAGAAAGAACAGGCTTTAGAAAATGACAGAGCTGGATATGAACGCTGGCCCCCACTAACTGGACCTTCAACTAACTTCTCCCATCTCAGTTCTCTCAGAGTAAAAGGGGCTCATGATATCTATCCAGTAGGGCTGCTGCGGAGAAAAGGGGTCTCAATGAGATGCTGTGTATAAAATTCACAGTGACACGAAGAGCCAAGTTATCGCATGCCGAGGGCAGTTCGCAAAGTCATTTCACTTCCATGAACCTGTCATGGAAATATAATCTTATTATTATTTTATTTTTTTTTAGCAAATAAGGATATAAGGACTCGGGGTAAGGTGGTTTTCCTAAAGCCCACGGACCAGGGAGATGGAGCTAGTCTCTGGCACTCAGATCTACCTCCTGTCTCCCCCTGCAAGAGCAAGAGATCACCTCTGCTCTTCAAATGAGCTCAGCAGGGGATGGAATTCTGATAGGGAATCTCCTTATTTTTCTTATATATCCCACCCTCCTAATGTGAACTGCAAAAATGTGGTTGGAATAGCCTTGGCCCCAGGGATGATCAGATCCAACTGACGGTGACGCCAACACTCAGCGGAGGGAGGAGCCTGAGACATGCAGAACGCTGTAACCTTCTCCAGGAGGAACCGAGCCGTGGTTGCTCCGATCGGGACAGGCAAAGGGGCCGTGAGCTGATTTGGGGGAATGAAGGAACCACTTTCTTGCCTGAATTTGGTGCAAATTATGAATCCTAAAGACCTTCTCTGGGCATTTCCACTTCATCACTGACAATCTTGCTGTGTCCATCAGAGCTGACACAGACGCACAGCAAACAGAGGTGGCCCCACTGCAGCTTCAGGAGGGGCAGCCCGACCCCTCCCCATATGCCCCCTGTCCCGCACGAAGGCCGGTGCCTTCTGACACTGACTTCCAATGACAGCGACTCCACGAGGTTTCATCATCCAGGACACCCCCACACTCACTCATGAACATGGGTAGGGACTTACGGAGAGAGGGTCCAGGTGCTAGAATTTGTCTGAAACCTGCTGCATCCCCTTTTGCATAAAAAGGCCTAGATTTTCAGTTCTAACGTTTGCCTGAAAATAACGCTTGAAATTTGGTTTCCAAAAAGTTGTACACTTGGGGCGAAAAAAATAATAAAAATGTAAAAAAAAAAAAAAATCAAAGTATTTGTTAAAATCCTGATAACCTTGATTGGACACAAGTAATGATAGAACCATCTGTCTTGAGTGCACACAGGTACACACTTCTGTGGCCTCTTGCTGCTGCTGCTAAGTCACTTCAGTCGTGTCCGACTCTGTGTGACCCCATAGACAGCAGCCCACCAGGCTCCCCCGTCCCTGGGATTCTCCAGGCAAGAACACTGGACTGGGTTGCCATTTCCTTCTCCAATGCATGGAAGTGAAAAGTGAAAGTGAAGTCGCTCAGTCGTGTCCGACCCTCAGCGACCCCATGGACTGCAGCCTACCAGGCTCCTCCATCCGTGGGATTTTCCAGGCAAGTGTACTGGAGTGGGGTGCCATTGCCTTCTCCTCTTACTTGTAGTTTAAATTTTTTTTGCTGGATTTTAGCAATGTGATCATCCAGTCTGTTACATTACTCTGGATTGCTTCTTATTAACAGGGTCTCAAAATAATCATCTCATATGGAACAGTGCCCACCTCATACACATTTATCTGAGACTTTAGCACCAACTTATGCCTAAAATCCCTTGTAGCTCAGATGGTAGAGTATCTGCCTGCAGTGCCGGAGACCCAGGTTGGAACCCTGGGTCAGGAGGATCCCCTGGAGCAGGCCATGGCAATCCACTTCAGTATTACTGCCTAGAGAATTCCATGGACAGAGGAGCCTGCTGGGCTAGAGTCCATGTGATCCCAAAGAGTCGGACACAACTGAGCGACTACACTTTCATCTCAAAAATCTAGCCCTAAGTAACAGAAATGAAGTAATAACACATAAACTGGGACGATGTCCATGTTAACAAATGGTTTAGCAATTCTGATCAAACTTCTAGAAAATACAAGCTGGTAAATACAAAGTAACCAAAGCCATGCTTCCCCAGGGTGAGGAGAACAGGTGACACAGGGAAGGGGCGTACAGACAGACAGACACTCATGCAAAAGCAAGAGACAGAGACGGCGTGACTATTATTCAATGTAAATATAAAACATTTCTGTATAACTGACTCACTTTGTGGTATACCTGAAACTCACACAGCACAGTAAATCAACTATCCTTCAATAATAAAACTTTTTTTAAAAGCCTCAGACATAGAAAATTGTTTTTAAGTCTCACCTGAGATTACTGATTTGATCATCAGTCTTTCCATCTTGGAAAATCGTCTATAAAATCATGACATTCAACGTCTCGCGTCTCGCAAAGCTACTAAGAGGCGAGCAGAGGATGCCTGGACCCACCCGGATGCCCAGAGCCCCCAGGCCATGTGGGGGTTGGGACAGGCTTCTCATCTGACTGTCCTTTATCTTATGGTTGCTGAACTGAGAAGGAAATGGATTCTAGTCTCCAAAGCCAGCTCAAAACAGCTTGAGAGGAGGAAGACAGCACGACTCCTCAAGCTATGCAACACTGGTAGCTTCTAAGCAGTTGGCATGAAACCCCCAGCCAGTGCAATGCCAGGCCAGGACTTCTTAAGCAATTGCTCAAAGAGTTTTCTCATCTGACATCTGTCTTCTGCAAACACTAGAGAACTTAGGTGACGGCCAAGGATTCGAGGGTGTGAAGGAAAGTGAGTCATGGGACCGAGGGAGGCACTGGAGGCTGAACAAACAAGGAGAGAGAGGAGAAGGTGGTGATGTACAAAAGAACGTGAGGGAGAAAAAACGGAAAGAATTGAGGGCATCTGTAAAAACATACCTCCGGTTTTCTTCTGGCTCCGTTATTAGTGACAAATATATTTTTTGGACATTTAATATATTTTCACTTTGAAATAATGTGAGATTTGGGCTTCCCTGGTGGCTCAGTACTAAAGAACCCACCTGCCAATTTAGGAGACGCAGGTTCAAACCCTGGGCCGGGAAGATCCTCTGGAGAAGGAAATGGTGACCCACTCCAAAACACTTGCCTGGGAAATCCCATGGACAAAGGTCCACGGGGTCGCAAAGACTCAGAAACAACTAGAGGCTAAACAACAACAAGCATGAGATTTACCAAAGAGTTGTCAAGGACAGTTTCTGTATATCTTTCATTCCCTTTCCCCTGACGTTAACATCTTATATGACACATACATTTTCTGCTGCCATGTTCCTCATGCGATTATCAAGAAAAGCAGGAGACTGGTTTACAAAATTAATAATCCCATCTTTGCTCTCAGCAGTTAGGAACCTGGGGTGGAAGATGCCAAAGACACAAATATCTGCTTGTGTGAAGGGATCCCAGGCAGAGTCCCTCCCCAGCCCCTGACCTCCATGCCTTCAGCCGCCCAGCCCCAAGGATGTGGCAAAGAAATCCTATCAAAGAAGAGAGCACGGGGGAAATCGCCAAATGATTCGAAACAATTTCTCAGAACCTTTTTTTTTTCTTTAGAGTGAAAGAGGTGACGCCGTGGGGCTGGGACTTTTATCCAAAGGTGAGAAATCTGCTATGAGTGATGAAAGACACGAAAAAGCACTGAGACTCAAATACACTGTCCCTGACCCAGCACAATCAGAGTGTTCATTCAACCATCTCCACGCACACAGAACAACTAAAGGCCTAGCTCAGAGCTCTCAGCAAGAGCTAACAGCTGAGAGCACCTTTGTGAAGGAGATTTCAGTAAAGGGATGAAGAATCAGTGTGATGATACCCCCACACCTGGCAGATATTAAAGATAAGATGGATAAAGATCCCCGGTGCCCAAACAGTGGCCAGTCAAAATTAGATGATAATTGCGGCTGTTATTCCTTCAAAAGAAAAGGAGAACGCAGCAGTTGTGACCAGCTCCCCTGCTGATGCAGAAGTGGCCGGGGTGATGTTCTCGAAAGAGACACACATGAGCCGCCTGATCCCCCCCCTAAAACTGAGCATTCAAACCACTGCCTCCTGGCCCCTCCAGACAGCTATTCATTTTACAAAAATGAGTCTCACACAATTCTGCTTTGGAATCAAAATTTAAATGCTTGTCCCCCCAACTTCACTTTTTTCCCCACTAATTACAGAAAATAAAACTTTTTGAAATGCTCCGACACCCAGCACACAACATTACAGCTGGTGGGCATCTAGCAACATCCACCCACCACCATCAACGTGGTCTCCTCGCCTCAACCTAGCGATGCGTGCAATCCAGGGAGGGGCGGTCATTCATCCGATGCTCCTCAGTCTCTTAACACATTGAAACACTAGAGCACTGAGAGCCAGCCCCACACAACCTATCAGGCTTGAAGACGAAAACAAACTTCAAGTGCCACTTGACGACACAAACACAGTGCTTGTCTTATTGTAGGTACTTGATGTTTGATTCTGTAATGTTCACCGTATTAAGTCAAGACAAGCTAGATGATTCAGATGTTACTCCGAGGGCTTCCCTGGTAGCTCAGTGGTAAAGAACCAGTCTGCCATGCAGGAGACATAGGTTCGATCCCTGGTCTGGGAAGATTCCACTTGCTGTGGGACAATTAAGGCCACGGGTCACAGCTAGTGGAGCCAGAGCGCCCTAGAGCTGGTGCTCCACAGTAAGAGAAGCCACCGGAGTGAGAAGCCCATGCCCCACAATGAAGAGTAGCCTCCTCTTGCTGTAACTAGAGGAGAGCCCAAGCAGCCATGAAAACCCCAAATATATCAATAAATAGAATCACGAACCCAGAGTTCATCAGTTCCTAAGTGGGGAATCCACAGATAAACGTCGTAAGATCAAGGAGCTCCCTAGAATCATGGGTGACTTTTTACATATGTATCTGTATGATATACATTTTTCTAAGACGCAATTTTCTAAGTGTCTATATTGACTCATTGGAAAAGACTCTGATGCTGGGAGGGATTGGGGGCAGGAGGAAAAGGGGACGACAGACGATCAGATGGCTGGATGGCATCACCGACTCGATGGACGTGAGTTTGAGTGAAGTCCAGGAGTTGGTGATGGACAGGGAGACCTGGCGTGCTGCTTCATGGGGTCACAAAGATTGGACACAACTGAGTGACTGAACTGAATTGATAGCTTTCAGCAGATTCTCCAATGGTCTGCTCTAAATAATTTCCTAAACAAAGTAAGAGAGGGAAAGCCTAGAGCGGATACGGGAATAAAGTCTCTGACGATCCCCCCACCTTCACTTACCATTACCTTAAATAACATCAATAACTGTGTGCAAGACCATTAAGTCCCCAGTATTCAGTCTAAGTGGATTCTTCTAAAACTTCTTTTTCTTTTAAGCGGCTTTCTGTCTTCATGAGAAGAAAAGACTGCCAAACAAAAGACCACTTTAGGTCACATGTTTGGACAGAAAGACAGACTGGGATGGGTGTCAGGGACTACAGACGCCCGGAGCCAGGATGGGCCGCCAAGACGGACAGACCCGCCCCTCAGCTGCACAGATGCAGGCATGAGATGACCGGTCCGAGAACAAAGGGACTTCAGCGTGAGGCCACCCCATGTCCAGGAGGCTTCCGCTGGGAGCCTACCAGCACTGTTTACAGAGGTTAGGGGTTGGCCTGAGAAACTCAGACTCCCTCCCTTCTCTCCAAACACCAAAGCTATACTCAAGTCTCCGTAAGTCCTTGTCCAATCTGGGAGACCGAGAAAGAAAGTAAAGATGGAGAAAAGTAGCTAAACGCCAAGGAGGATGAGGCTGTGAGCTTCAGGGAGGCTACAACTGCTACAACTTCTCCCACGACCGTATCCAAAAGCGCATGGCCCCTCCTCAACCAGCACAAACACAGGGAACTTGTCGCAGCCCTCCTGGACTCGTCCAGGCACCAGGCTCAAGGGAGAGACCTCGAGGAGCGGGCCGAGCGCCCTGTCCACCCCCCCGAGGTGGGGGTGGCCAGCGGGCTGCTCTGTCTGCCTCGGAAGGACCAACACAGCCCTCTGCAATCTCACCGTGGAGAACACGGGAGCAAAACCATGGCCCTGCTGTTCCAAAGGGCAGGACAAGGAAGGAGGTGCCCAGAACAGAATCCAGGGTGGCTGGTCGGTCATGAGCCTAAGACCAGGCCGCCCGTCCCTGCGGCCTCTGTCGTCAGGGTCAACTCTGGGTGGCTGGGCCCTGGGGCATCTTCAAGTCGCTCTCCTGTGCATCATTACCCTGCAGTGTGAGGCCGCGTGTGTCATCACCCCGTCAGCCCGTGGATCCAGAGCCACATCCACCTGGCAGGCCTGCCCGCGGGTGACTCAGCCGCCGCCACCCCAGCCCCTCCTCTCTTGTCCTCCTTGTGTGACTGCAGATGCCTCACCGTGACACCTTTTACTTCTTTCCAGAAAGAAAAAAAAAAAAAACAGGATGAAATGGGAGAGCCTGGAGGGGAGGGAGAAAGCGGGGGACAGGCGGGAGGAAGGGGAGGCTAGGGGACAGCAGAGGAGCAAAGGGAGGCCCAGAGGGAAACTGAGTCAGAGTGCCCACAGGAGCGCCCTCAACAACGCCAGGGCACAAGGGGGAGCGGCTGGGGGAAGCCTGCACCTGCAGCTCCTCTGGGGCTCAGGGTCCCCACCTCATAGATGGAACCAGGAAAGCAGGAGTGGCCCCAGGACTCCCCGAGCTGAGACCCACGTCTTTGGGGGCCCCACATGCCCTGCTGCCTGCATGTGGCGCCTCACCTCCCCTGTGTGCACAGGACCCCAGGGTCATGAAGTACCCCCCAGCCAGCTCGCAGCATCTGGTGGGCCCCCCATCCCGGCCCAGGTTCCCAGCAGGGCATTTGGGCCGCTGGGCACTTGTTGGGCATCCCCCAACCGGAAGGAGTCTCTGGTTCCAGGTGGCCCACAGCTCAGCCAGCTGTGACTGCCACTGGCCAAGGGGCTCTGTCCAGGGATGTGTTCCTGACACGGACCCCTTGAGGACCCCAGCCCATGGCCTCAGGGATGGAAAGGGAGAGGCCACCACCAATGAGATTTCTTCGCCCACTGGACATGCCCTTCTGTCCCAGACTAGGCCAGACAGCAGCCCGCTCTGGGCATGACGCTGCCCAGCTCATGGGCATCATCACTGGGCGATGCCCTGTGCCTGAGCATCGCCCTAGCACTGAGATCTGGTTATTTTTCTTCCTTGCCTTCTCTCCTTTGACACTGTGGGTGGCATCGAACCCAGCGGGACAGAGAGTATGAATGATCCGTGGCCACAAAGGGTCAGCTATGTCCCTTCCAGCCACTCCCAGCAGAGACTCAGCATCTCCCGGGCATATCAGCCCGAATGATCAAGGACAGACCAAGAAAAGTGGGGGGCTAATATCCTGAAGCTAGGAAAATGGGAAATTCCCCCACAAAAAAATCCAACAAACTACAAAGAGATCAAACGGCCTTGCAGAAGCCAATGAAAATGAACCCCAGTCATTTCAAACGAGTTCACCAACTTGCCACCAAGTGCCTGCTGAAAGGAAGCAGGTGTTAGAAATGCAGAAAGATGTGCTTGAGGGCTGATGGGAAACTCAACTTTGATCCTTCTCAGCCTGAGTCCTCTGTGTCCTCGGCGCCTCCCTCTGCCCTGAAGCGATGCTTCTCTTGCAAAGAGCGAACAGTCTACGAGACCCTCTAAGCATCTCACACTCACAGCTCACGCCTGCTAAGGATAAAGGCAAACCTAACATACACCATTTTTATTCAGTCACTTGAACAACCCTTTAGAAAAGGTCATCAATTCAAAATACTCTACCTAAGAAAATTAAGCTAAAGATGGGCAGGTTCTGTCTCCATGCAGGTGACAAAGAGCTAAGAGGACTCAAGGGTCGAGGCCCTTGGTTTCCCATTCTTTTTTATCTCATGGGACAGCTCAGCAGGCTTTGACCACAGACACTAACTTCAGGAAGACTCGGGAGGCAGCCTGGTGACTGTCTCGCATTAGATGAGTAGAATGGAAAAGATTCAGAACATGCAAATATATGAACCGGTCGGGGAGGGGGACTGCTCGCCCAATAATCCCTCATGTCTGGGCTTCCAGTCATCTAAGATCCTTTCTGCAACACAGGTTTAGGACTACTGTTATTTTTACTTACAGATGAAGACACACAGGCTTATTAGAAAGGCTGGGTACCTTGCCCCAGGGTACACAGTGGTTAAAGCCTGGTGGCTCAGAACACAAATTCCAGTTTCTTACAATGAAATGAAGAGTTCTTTCCATTGTACCACTGCCTGTCTACCTGGAACTGAATCTCTGCAAAAAAATAACTGTCTCACTAATCAGACCCCAATTCATTTCTCAGGGACCAGTTTGCTTCAAAGATGCTACCTCTCTGTTCATCCTTTAAGAATTATGTCAGATGGCATGCATTTAGACATTGGTGTGTTTAGTTTCTGAAAAAGGATCACGATTATATTAATCTATTGAATAGCAGCCATGTGGAAAGACTATTTATAAATAAGTTCTACTTGTGCTTGACTTTTTAACCAAAGCATCTTACAACCAGGAGATCCTGAAATAACACAGGCTACTCAGAGAAAGGTAAAAAAAGACATATAATTTAAAATGCTGGAAAACAAATGTGACCCACGAATCCTTTTCCTTTAGCTTCTTAGAAATGCAAGCTCTACTAAAAAAAAAAAAAAAGAAATGCAAGCTCTTAAAAGCAAACCATGTGAGAAACTCAAAAGGTTAAGCTAAATGGGTGAGCAGGCATTAAATACTAAATGCAAGTTAAGATCATGCCGGGTACCAAAACCTAATCATCAGTGCATGGCCCTTTTTCTACCTTGAAAAACTAAACAGGACACAATACAAACTAAAGCGATTAAATTGCAAAGAGCACAACACACAGTTGTCAAGGCTCTATGTCTCCAGATTCTCAAAGCTCGCTGTTCTACCAAAACAACGCCTACAAACTGCAAAAATAATCACTGCCAAAGCTGCCCTAGGTGATTACATAAAATTATTCTAAAAAGCTGAAAAAGATTACTTAATCATGAACAATGAAAGTAATAACGCTGCTTACCTTGTAGAAAACAGGTTTCAGTCTTGTGGGTTTTCTTTCAAAGCATTAAGCCCAATACAAGTATGCACAATGCTCCAAGAAAATTTGACAAAGCCTAAAATTATTTACTGTCTTCAAATTATCCTTCTCTCTTTTCAAACATCTTTTACAGAGCAAATATTCAAAATTTCCCTAGTTCTTTCTGATTTCTTTATATTTCAAAAAGACAGGACTATTATTTCAGACATCCATTTAGAGACCTATGCAACCCTGGAAAGAGAGAGGACAAATTGATAATGCCACCAAATAACGACTATCTGAGGATTCTCTTAACCTGAACTATAAAGAGTGCTTGGAGAGTACTGCCAGGATCCTTCTGGAAAGAAAGGCTTATCTTCTCTGCCTAACCGCCTTGAAACATTTCAGAGGAAAAATCAACTTTCAAGACAGAGAAAAGAAAACCATGCACGCATGCCTGCGTTTGGATCCGGAACCCACATCCCTGAGAATCAGATCCCTCGGTTTACTTACGTGCTGTACTTAGACAGGAAAAGTTCAGAGAAATCTGCTCCCTCTGGGAGCAACGATTCCATCTACAGTCGGCTGTTGGGAAGTGAGTATGACAAGCGTTCTCTCTCACTCTCATCCCAGGCGGAGGGGGAAAAAAAATCCCAAACTGCTCTTTCAAGTCACATTCACAAGGGCATCCTAGCGCCACCAAGCTCTTCCTCCAAGGCAGCCGGGGGGGTGGGGGTGGCTGCGGATTTCCACCTCACGCCCTGAGCCCGCTGGCTCTGGAAAGGTGCCAGGTCAGGACACATAGGGAGACGGTAGAACCACCACCCACCAGTGCTGCATCAGCTCAGAGGCAGCAAACCGCACCAGCAGCCCTTCTGTGGGGACCGCTTCACACACCTCAAGTCCCCAGAACAAACCAGAAACTCCTTCAACCCCCTCACCCCCCAAAGAAACTGTTTATTCCTTTCAAACTCCAAACTGTTATAATAGTGTGAGCTAATTGCTAACAATACTGGGGGGCGGTGGGGGGGGAGGCCCCCACACAGGGGAGGGTGACGGGGCACACAAAGAGCCGTGACAGTAATAGGCACCCTTGAAGAGAAAGAAGGCAATCAATTATAACCCATTTGCAGAAATTGCAGGGCTGTCAAAAGCCCTATTTACAGCTGCGCTTCATCAAGCCAGGCTGCGTTTGATTTTCAAGGGAAATTATTCTTTATTCTCAAATCTAGTATACGGTGAGTAAAATACCCCCAACAGCCCAGGTTCCACCAGGGTCTTATCTGTACAGAAGTTAATGACCCCGAGAGGGCTAATGGGCCAGTGTGGGAAGCCCAGGAAACAAGGAGGTCTCCCCTCTGGGGAGTGACCACCTCCTGTGGGCACCAGGGGACATTGCCAGGGCCATCGGACACTGGGCACGCATCATCGAACTCCCAGATCACCATCTGAAAAACAGACAAGCATTGCTGTTGGATGTAACCCACTGTTTCCTAGGCGGCTAAAAATAACAGAAATTTTATTTTTTAATTCTTCAGTTCAAAACCTCCTTTTCACTACCATCCATCGCAGTGATCACTTCTGATGATCACAGATTCTTCTCTGCCAAGGAACAAAGAATATGTAAACTCAGTAGCTGCAATGCATTTGCCAGAATGTTTTAAAAATGTACTGACATCCATTATTATTGGTAGATATCTTCAGATTTGAAAAAGATGAGATGATAACTGCTCTAGACTTGAGAGGAATTTGACGGCAAGTGCTTAACATGCTAATATTCTTTTTTAATATTTCTTTCTTCTGTATTCCTTGGCATTCCTTCGCTTTATCCTTGAACCATTTTAGCAAAATGAAAATGAGCTCAGAGGGCTCCAATTTCAAGCTGAACTGCATCTTTCACTCCTCTTCTAAGTTTCTAACTAATGCCCCGATGCTCATTTTATAAACCTTTGCTTAGTTATGATAAGTGCTGTTAAGTAATAGAAATGGAAATAGCCTCAACATGGTAACTTTCTGCAGATTTATTTGACTGAATCTTAACATAAAACTTGGAAAAGCATTTCCTTCTTAAGAACTGTAACATGGAACTCAAACAGATTATAGCAGAGAGGAAACCATTATCCCTAATGGCATCAATGACTCTCCCCCACCCCCAGGCTGCCACCCTGTGCCAGTGCCCCCAGGCACACGATCTTAGACAGCCTAGCTTCTTGAGGGTTTCCTTAGCATTTGCCTTGTTTAAAAAATTTAAGAGAAATTTCCCCAGAGGTACAATGGATGAGAATCTTTCTGCCAACACAGGGGACACAGGTTCGATCCCTGGTCTGGGAAGACTGAGCCCCTATACTGCAACTACTTAAGCCCATGTGCCTAGAGCCCCAGCTCCGCAAGAAGAAGCTACGGCAAGGAGAAGCCCAGGCACCACAATAAAGAGTAGTCCCTACTGGCCACAGCTAGAGAAAGCCCACATGCAGCAACCAAGACACAGCACAGCCAAGTATAAATTAATTTTTCTTTAAATTTAAGACAATGCAAGCCAAACACATCCATTTGATGCTCTAGGATCCACTGCTTCATACATACACATGCATGACGAATTTGAGCTGTAACACTGGATCCCCAAAAGTAAATAACCAACCGGAGTTGGAACAGAGCAGAAAGACTAAAAATCCGTATGACTTCAGTTTAGTAAAAGAAATTGCCTCCTGGGTATAACCAGACCAGTGAAAGCAGTTTAGGAATTGGTTTGCATGAGGAATTGGGAAGAAAGAGAAGGGAGATTTTGGAGGAAGTGGATAGGGAATGGGGTAGGAAGAGGAATTCAGGGGGTGAGAAAGAAAAACAGGGAAGAGAGGTAAGGACCAGGTGCCAGGAGCCACCAGAATCGGCCCTGAAGCTGGTAAGCTCTAACCCCATCCCCCCAGCCCCACTACGAAGGCCACCAGTCACCCGAGGCTGTGCCACTGGCCATGACTAAGGGACCAGCTCCTGGCAGCATTAGTTGAAACCCAACCGGGGTGTGGCCAGGCTATATATTTTATTCAAATGCCTGTGATGGTTTATATTTCCTCCATTCTTGCTTTGTATTTAAGATGAAAGTGAGAGAGAAAAAACATGAATAATCTCAAAGTCAGTTAAAACTGGACTCTGTACTAAAAGACATCATGTCAGACAGACCACTCCTGAAAGGAAAGCTGACTGCTGCTGCTGCTAAGTTGCTTCAGTCGTGTCCAACTGTGCGACCCCATAGACGGCAGCCCACCAGGCTCCGCCATCCCTGGGATTCTCCAGGCAAGAACACTGGAGTGGGTTGCCATTCCTTCTCCAATGCATGAAAGTGAAAAGTGAAAGTGAAGTCGCTCAGTCGTGTCCAACTCTTTGAGACCCCATGGACTGCAGCCCACCAGGATCCTCTGTCCATGGGATTTTCCAGGCAAGAGTGCTGGAGTGGGTTGTCACTGTCTTCTCTGGAGAGCTAAGAACAGTTAAAAACGCAGGAAAGGAATGTGACAAGCATTGGTGAGGATGTGGAGAAATAGGAGCCGTCGTACATTGCTGGTGGGAACAGGAAACGGGTGCAGAGTGGTCTGAGCTCAACAGTCGGACTGCTCCGCAGAAAGCTAAACAGAGAATTACCACATGACCCAGCAATTCCACTCCGAGTGGCATACCCAAAAGGAGTGAAAACAAGCTTTGAAACAGATATTTGTATGGCGGTGTCACTGCAGCATTACTCACAACAGTCTAACGGTGATCCAATCAGTAGATGAGTAGATAAACAAAATGTAGTATATACATACAATGGAATATTAATTGGCCATAAAAGGAGTAACGTTCTGATACAGGCTACCACACGGAGGAACCTCAGAAACATTACACAGAAACAAAAGGACAAATATTATATGACCACACTTCTATGCGGTAACCAGAACAGGCAAATGAGAAAGTATAATGGGGGTTACCATGGGATCAGTGGGTGGTATCAATAGGCAGTTATTGTCTAACAGGTACAGGGTTTCTACCTGGCAGGATGAAAAAGATCTGGAAATGGTGATGGCTTACACAACACCGTGAATGCACTTAATGCCACTGACATACACTTCAAAATGGCTATGACCGGAAACCGTCATATGTTTTGTGTATTTTACCACAACAAAAAGACAACATCCTTAAAATAACCTTCAGCAAAATAAAAGTAGTAAAGGAAAATTTTAGTCATTTTATGTGACCTTCAGAATACCTGAACACAGATTCTCCTTGTCAAACCACCCTAATGTATGAATGGCCACATTTGCCCTGCTCTTCAGAGTCAAGGATTCCTACTAGAACTTCACTTTCAATAAAGAAGGAAACTATTTTCTTTAAAAAAAAAAAAAAAGTGTGTTGGCCATTGGACCTAGGGGTAGGATAACTCCATCTTTTTTTCCCCCACCTCAGGTGCAGGCAGGAATTAATACCTGCCTGCTATGTCCTTCTTTAAGATTTGGGACAGTCTTACCCTGAATGTCTGCTCCTTCTTCTCCCTGTGGGAAACCTGATCCAGTGTGCCATCAGTCTGACTCCTTTTCAGGCCAGTTGTGACATCGGGGACGTTGCTGAAATCTGCATGAAAAGTGACAAAAACATAGGCGAGTTTGGCCATCTGCACAGAATGGTAGTGACTAGCTTAAAGGCTCAGATAGACAAAGAGAGCAAAGGAAAAAATGAAAACCTAGAAGGCAGGACATCATGGTTCTCAGTGATACAGTAGTTAGCATATGCACAGCTGGGCTTCTGAAATAGACCTGGGCCCTGGCTAATGGAAGCAGCATCATCTGACTGTTTGCTCAAAGAAGGCCAATGACCAATCAAAACAATAACTTAAATGCCTGGCTGATTTTGTCAAACTTGACTGTTGTGCAAACTTCACTAAGTACTTTATATAAAGTGTTGCTCACTTCCCTTTATTTTTGGCTAAGTGATGGTAAAGGATAACTGGGTAAACCAGGGATGTAGCACCATAGATTCTTATTACAACCCACAACCTGCTCATTTGCAAGCATAATTGTTCTTTTTCTGGCATCAACCACAATTGCAATGTAAATCGAAAGTCCCAAGAGGAAGAGCAAATCTTCTTAACTTCCAGAGTCAGGGTTAAGAAATAATATAAAAGGTTAAGAAATGATATAAAAGGTTAAGCAGAGCATGTGGTTTTCCAATCTGCACTTATACATGTACACTATTTTCAACAGTTCTTTCCAGGGGTTCTCAAATTAAACTCAAGAAAGATGAAATGACCAGCTTCTATCAAAACCACACACAGGTTTTCATTCTAATTTTTGTATTTAGTAGACTTTCCCCTCAAGTAGGCAAAACCATATGGTTTCTGATTCCAGTTAACTATAACAAGCCATAAAACTCATACCTGTCTGAGTTGATCTAGGCATAAAAGACAGGGATAGATGCTGGCAAACCATCCAGCATGTGGGGGGCAAGGACAGTGGGCTCTAGTAGACCTTTAGAAGCTATGGGAGCCCTGGGAGGTTGATGGAACTCATGGACAGAAATGCTGGTCCATGATCCAGGCTGATATTACCAATCACTACATAAGAGGAGACCTAAAGAAAATGTCTTAATGGTCTACAGAATTCTAGAGCTCTTATTTCTTCTTCCTTTTTCTTCTTCTAACACCCCAACTCCACCCAGAAAAGGACCACATTGTCTAAGCCACACTTCATTGTTGGTGGCTGTAGAGTAAGTTAGCCCCATAATGCAGTGCTGATCACAAAAGCATGGGCCATCCCCGAGCAAATTTTAGGAAGCAACGACAGATGCGGATACCGAACTCACCTCTCCAGGCCCCTAACACCGCACCAGAGAACAGTCCACTCGCCAACAGGCTGACCACGTGAGAAGCAAGGTCAGACTCTAGACCAAACGTGATGCACCACTGGTCCTCCACCACTGAGGCTGCTACACGCACCTCTGTGTAAGGAAGACCAACCAAGCGAAAACAGGCCACATTCCTACTGTATTCAGCACAAACGCACCTCTCCATCCATGCATTCAACACGCACTTTCTGAGAACAGGCCCTTTTCCAGGCACTGTGCAAGGTGCTGGATATACAAAGATGATGAGACGCAGTCCCTGCTCTCAGGATGTGCTTCTGATGCCGGAGGCGGGAGACAGAAAACAAGCACAGCAAACTACCAGAGATGACGTTAGAAGAAACCACACGGGCCGAGTAGGGCCACTCTGGGAGGAAGTTAATTCTCCCTGGGGCCCTAACAGCGTTCAGAGCAAAGCAGACACCTCAGCAAAGTCTTAAGAGGGGATAGTGGGGGCCAGGGAGGGGAAGGTAGCCCAAGGGTAGAAGAATTGAATGGAAGGCGGGACTTGGGCAGAAAAACAGGCCAGAAGTCACAGCAACAGAGAGGGAACGAGGAAGAAGGATCCAAATGAATGCAGAATAGCATGAACACATGGAAGTCAAGTGAACAGAGAGTCTGTGCAAGTCAACTCCACAGGTCTCCTCTTTGCCACCTATTTCATGAAAGGATATGCAGACAAGGAAGGCATGAAGGCAGAGTGTGGCTTTCATGTCTCAGGTGACAGGGTGGATGGGTACAGGATGGGGCAGGAGTGGGCAACCCAAGATTGGCTTTGCCAGAGCTGAACCTGAGATGCACGTGGACCATCCATCGCAACACACCCAGGTGTCTGGTAGTGCAAGAAAGGTCTGCACAGGAATTCAGCTTTGGAGCCATCATCATGCACTTGGCCGTGAAGCCACAGGGATGGATCGTGCTCCCCGGGGAGAATGTGCAGAGTGGGACAAGAACAGGACCAAGGAGAGAACCCTGGAACCACCAAGCCACTGTGCACAGGGGAGGAGAACTCTAGAGAAAAGTCACAGAGAAGTACAAGGGAATCAAGAGCAATGTCACAGACGCCATGAGATAAAAATGTACATTACCTAGGCAACAGAGTCAAATTTGCTTTATGTCTGCCTTTATCTTAAAAATAAAAAGCTCCAATATTTCCAAAGAGTTGTATTAAATACAGGACACGCAATCAACGCATTTATCCATGATGATGATTTCTACAGCACCTACTCTGTGTCAGGTACGCACTAAGTTCTGGGGACACAAAGATGAAGGTGACCTCAAGTCCCCTGAAGATCTCAGAGACATCACGGCCACAAGGAGCCTTGGAGCCCCGAGGCGCCAGATGGATGCTGGAGAAAATAACACGGCTGATGTCAAAAGCGGGTGCCAAGTTTGAGTTCTGAGTCATCTCTTCAACATATTCACAAAATTTTGGAACTTAGATGCTGGAAACTCCCAGAACCACCTTTTATCTCTTACAAAGGCAAAGTGCTTACCTGCTAACAGAACATATTTCATGCCCTTCCTCTCCAAAGCCAGCCCATCCCAGGACAAAAGGCTTTACTATGAATCAGAGAGGTGCCACTTAATTGCATGGAGCCCCTGGGTGCAGCTGGCATCCTCTCTGAGGCAAGACCTGAACAGGAAGGATCACAGGATCCAGTTCCCACCAAGGCTGGACCCTGGGATCCCAGAGGAGGACACAGCTCTGCCAAGACAGGAAGTCTTGGAGCTGTTCTGCTGCCCAAATTGCAAGAGGGTGACTGGTATCTGGATCCACAGACTCTCTGGGGTGACTGACTCTTTCACCAGCCCCCCGACAATGAGCCAGCTCTGTCCTGGAGGTGACAAAGCACAAGGAAGCCCAGCTTGACAGTGTCCTCCACCTTGGATCTGGGTCCAGGAGCCTCAGATTTCAACTGAACCTTGGTCCCTGTCTGTAAAAAGAAAAAAAAAAAGGCAGCATGCCCTTGGTATTCTGATTAGAGGAGAAATGAGAACAAAGTAGGTTCTGGAAGAAGAGCAGACCGGCTAAAAAGAAGTGTAGGCCGGTACAATTCGAATGCTGATTTACAAAGTGGTTTTAAACAGGCACCGCGTTGACATCCTGTCCTGGGTGCCAAACGCCTGTGTATAGCCCCACTTACACTCTGCCCACGGCCTGAGCACCAGCTGCTAAAGTGAGTAAATATATCCTTCCCCTCCCACCTTGGGAGAGCCTCCATGCGGTCCTGCCCCCTTGACACTGAGTTGGATCACTGGATCCCTATCACAGAACCCCAGGCACGTGCTTCCTGCCCACCCCAGGCTCTGCTGCTGCAGAACAGATGTTCAGACGCACTGCACAGGAGTCCTTAGCCACTGTGGTTGTAAATAATGAAAGATAACCAAGTTGCAAACTCAAGTCAAGACATTTATTTATAACCAGTAAATACGCTCTCTTGTTTTTCTCACCTTACTCCCTATGGAAATTAATAATTTGGGGTGAGGTCTAGCAATTCAAAGTATCTAACATCTGGTGCTGGAGAAGCCTCTTGAGAGTCCCTTGGACAGCAAGGAGATCAAACCAGTCATTCCTAAAGGAAATCGACCCTGACTATTCATTGGAAGGACTGATGCTGAAGCTCCAATATTTTGGCCACCTGATGAGAAGGAGCCGACCCATTGGAAAAGACCCTGATGCTGGGAGATATTGAAGGCAGGAGGAGAAGAGGACAAAAGAGGATGAGATGGTTGGATGGCATGACTGACTGAATGGACGTGAGTTTGTGCAAATTCCAGGAGATAGTGAAGGACAGAGAAGCTTGGCATGCTGCAGTCCATGGGGTCACAAAGAGTCAGACATGACTTAGTGACTAAACAACATCATCTAATTGGCTGACACAAGCTTCTGCTCAATGGTGAGCAGAGATGTCTCAAGTCTTAGGCTCCATTCCTCCGTGTGGACCACGAATTCCATTTATTCATTCCCTGGTCAGATGGGCACTGCACATTCGTGGGGCACCAGGCCCTATGTCCGTGTGGCACACGAGCCCAGCCCCAGACACCTCTCTCTTAAAAACACACATTTTTAGAGAGTAATGACATCCTGGGCAGGCTATACCAGGAGTTGACTGTCCCCTGCTTTCTTGCACTCTCTATCGTGTCTGTGGGGGACTGAGGGAAACATGGGACTTCAGGTATGAGACCCCTGGAAACTCAGTATCTTCCAGTTCTGAGCATCAGTACAGACCCCACAGGTAACACAGTCAGCCAAGTAACTGGCAACCCCAAACTCTTTATAATAAAGGGCAAACACCTGTGTTCAATAACATCCTGGGTACTTACTTAAAATCAGAAATGTTAGGGCTTCCCTGGTGGCTCAATGGTGAAGAGTCCAGCTGCCAATGCAGGAGACAGGGGTTTGATCCCTGGTCCAGGAAGACCCCACATGCTGTAGAGCAACTAAGCTTGTGCGCCACAATTACTGAGCCTCTGTTCTAGAGTCCAAGAACCACAACCACTGAGCCTACGTGCCGCAACTACTGCAGCCTGAGGGCTCTCGAGCCTGTGCTCCACAATGAGAGGAGACACAGCCGTGAGAAGCTCGTGCACCGCAACTACAGAGTAGCCCCACTCGCTGCAGCTAGAGAAGAGACTGTGCAGCGATGAAGACCCAGCACAGCCAAATACATACATTATTTAAAAAAACAGAAACATCAGAATAAATGTTAAAGTTAAGGTCACTTCGCCCACTCGGCTTGTAATCTAAATTCCAAGTTTATATTTCCATCACTTCCAAATTGAGTTGAACAGTTAATATGCAGGAGTGTGAGCTTGGACATTCATTTCCCCTGGGCCCCATAAGAAGCAATAGGCTATCTGGGTACTAACTCTGATGTGCACAAAGGGGACTCTCATGAAACAGGTAATACTGGGGGCCAGGAGGAGGGCTTGGAGGTCTTGGCGGGGCGGGGGTGGCCCTGCCAATCTCTCTGGCTGCTTACTCCCTCCAGGAACCTTCACTCTGCTCAGCCAGCAAGCAGGATGTCGGCTCATATGACTGATGCCTCCCCACCAGCCTGGTCTTGCCGGCTGCCTCCTCCTTACCCAACCAGGCAACAAGTTCCTCCCAGTATCTGACACCCACCCAGGTGGCTGTCAGCAGCGCCCAGAGACACCCGGCGGCTCCTGGCTGTAGGAGGGTGGGCGAGCTGCTCTGCCCAGACCTCAGCTGGTTCCCAGAAAAGAGAGATCCAGAAAGTCTGAGCAGGCCGCCTGCATTCTCAGGAACAGCAACTCTAAGAGGAATCGAGTTAAAAACTCAGTATTATATCAAGCCAAGGCCAGAAATAAACTCACATGAGAGGAGAACATTTGTTTTCCCCTATTTAATACAATAAGACTTAAAAAAAAAAAAAGAATTAATGGTAGTCATAGCATCAGGACAAGCTCTGCTTTGGTTTGTGGGCTGAGGAGTGATTTGAAGGAGATTGAAAGGATAAGCAGTGAGAATGGGAATTATTTCAAAACTGTGCTTTTTGTGCTTGAAAGCATATTATATACTGATTCTCATTTCTCAAGCTCCAAAGCCCCCCTTTTGATAATACATACTTTTACTATATTGAAATAAAATTCTCTAACATAGGCTACACCCACATCTAATTTCACAAAAAAATAATAAATGCCTTAACAGCAACATAAGAAGTAATTCCCTGGTGGCTCAGTGGTTAGGACTCTGTTTCCACTGCCCAAGGGTGTGGGTTCAATTCCTGGTCAGGGACTAAGATCCCAGAAGCTACTCAGCAAGGCCAATAACAACAACAACAAAGGAAATTCCCTGGTGGTCCAGTGGTTAAGAATCTTCCTTCCAACGCAGGGAATGCGGGTGCGATCCCTGCTTGGGGAACTAAGATCCCACATGCGTGTGTGCATGCTAAGTCACTTTAGTTGCATCCAGCTCCGTGTGACCCCATGGACTGCAGCCTGCCAGGCTCCTCTATCCATGGGATTCTCCAGGCAAGAATACTAGAGTGGTTTGCCACGTGCTCCTCCAGGGGATCGTCCCGATCCAGCAATGGAACTTGCGTCTCTTCTGTCTCCTGCATTGGCAAGCGCGTTCTTTACCACTAGCAACACCTGGGAAGCCCAAGGCCCCACATGCCACGGGGCAACTAAGCCCCATGCCACCCAGTGAAATTTAAAAAAAAAACATCCACCACAAGGGAAAAGAATTAATGGAAAGTAACATACTCTTGTTTAAATACATGTCTCAATATGTAAATGCTTGGACACAACCAGTCTAGCAGCTGTGATGAAGCTGTGAGAAGCCTGCCCACAGAGATTCACAGGGAACGTCTCCACTTCATCAAAGACCAATGGCAGCATGTCTTGGTGGAGATTTAAATGCCTGTAGGGCACTGCCAACTAGATGCCTCTAGCTGTGGCATGGGGGTTTAGTTGCCCCATGGCATGTGGGGCCTTGGGCTTCCTAGGCAGTGCTAGTGGTAAAGAACCCACTTGTCAATGCAGGAGATGTAAGAGACGGAGGTTCCATCCTTGGATCGGGAAGATCCCCTGGGGGAGGGCATGGCAAACCGCTCCAGTATTCTTGCCTAGAGAATCCCATGGACCTGATTTTTCCAAGCGGGCAAAAACTCTTGACAAAGTTCTGAACAAAACAAAGGTCAAACTTCCCTTGATGTACTGAGGTGTTGCACTCCTAGAAAATTCAAAGTACCCACAGTACCCTATGGAGAAGGCAATGGCACCCCATTCCAGTACTCTTGCCTGGAAAATCCCATGGATGGAGGAGCCTGGAAGGCTGCAGTCCATGGGGTCGCTGAGGGTCAGACATGACTGAGCGACTTCACTTTCACTTTTCACTTTCATGCACTGGAGAAGGAAATGTCAACCCACTCCAGTGTTCTTGCCTGGAGAATCCCAGGGATGGGGGAACCTGGTGGGCTGCCGTCTATGGGGTCGCACAGAGTCAGACACGACTGAAGCGACTTAGCAGCAGCAGCACAGTACCCTATAGCCGTGGGGAAGAAATAATCTGTGTCCGTTTGTAAAATGGACCTGGTTCGTGTGGTTCTCACCATGTGAATGTCCAGGAGCTCGTCTCTGCAGAGGGAGCAGCTGATCTGAACAGGCAGGACATCCTGTACCACAACCCCAAGCAGTAAAAAGCACCTTCCTCCAGTTCATATGAAAACCAAAAACAGACCCATACGCTTACAAAATATCACTGATGGGCAGCGCCTTGATGGCTGAGAACTGCCCCTGCCTCTCTCCATGCCTGGGACTTCAACTTCACCTCTGGGAGGGTCAGTGACATCAGAGAATACCACTTATACCAAAAACCACACAGTTCACAGCCAGTGCAAAGGGCATGCTAGCTCCTCACTTCCTTAAGAAAGAGGACATACACGCACTACAGCAATTTAAAGGACAGCACTCTGATAAATAATGTAGAATATTTAACTGGGATTTTCATCTTGGGATAAAAAATGTCTTGTCTGATTAATCATTAGCCCTTCGACTTGCTCTGAGTTGAAAACTACAGAACGATAATCTTCTATGAAGATGATGGAAAGAAAAATCTAAAAAATAATATCAAAGAAGTTACAAGTAAATAATAAATGGTTTAATCAAGTTTTCAACCACAGAATCTCCTGTGGCATGAAAGCTGTACATCCTTGACAGTTAACAGTTTTATCTCTACATTCATCCCTCAGTATCAGAGGGGGGCCAGTTCTAGGACCCTCAGGGAAATCAAATTCGAGGATGTTCAAGTCCTTTACAGCACAGAATAGTTATTTTCCATTCACGGTTGATTAAATCCGAGGATTCAGAACTTACAAGTAAAGAGGGCCAACTGTAGTTACGTTCAGGCAACACAATTTGGTCTAGAGCCACACCACCCATAATGTGCTCGATCTTGTCAGGTATACAGCTGGTGTCAATTATATTCTTAATCTACTCAATTTATTCAGTTTCTCAGAATTTCTACTCTGTAATTTCATAAATGAACAGCTTATAAAGAATCAATGAATTTTACATCTGAAAAGAATCTTAAAAAGTATCCAATTCCTTCATCTTATCTTCATCTTATCCCGTATCTTGTTATTTAAAACACCATGAGTGCCTACCATTTTAGGAAAAGGTAAAGATTTTGGTAAATGAAGGCTGCCCGTAGAAGGAAACAGCATTTCGTAAATTCAAAATTACAATATTTTTTCAGTTCTCCAAGCTTCACCCACTATATAAAATTCTAAACTAACGTTTCCAACACACATTGAGCATCGACTTCATTTGCACAGAAAAGCTTAACGTCTCTCACTTTTTAATTTCAACTTGCAGGCTTTGTATACCATTCATCATTTTTAATTAACTCAGATTTCCCTACATTTTGCTCATGCTTTTACTTAAAAATGCAATGGTTTGCGACATCTTTCATTAATGATATTGATGTGCACTGTCATTCAGGCAAATATTAATTGTCATCGATCAGTGAAAGACAATGAAAGCAAACTATTTAAATAAAAAACAGAAGGACTATACAGTGAGAGAAAAAATAGCTATATTTGTTGACTATATTCAAAGGCTAGTCAAGTCCTAACCTGCACCATTAACAAACAGATCACTATTACTTTATGTTCTTCTGACAAAGATAAAAAATAATCTACTTTTCAGAAGGTATCTGGGACTCTACATTTCTTTATTGTTATTATTCTTGTGTCAAGGAAATTCAAGGCAGCAGTTTGAATATCATCATTAAGCTTGTAGAGAAGGAAATTCTATCATAACAGAAATGCCATCCAGAAAAATGCAATTTCACAAATCTTCCAAGTGCACTTGACCTCAGGTCATTCCAATTGGTGACGTTCTTGACAATGCAAGGTCTCTGGCGATAAACAGAGAGAAGTAAATACTGGTACTAAATGTTTCTTAATAGCAGGCTGCCATGATTTGATTCACTTATCTTGTGATAAATATTCTCAGCATCTGAAAGGACATTTAGAGGAACAGGACTGTGGCGGGTGTTTCCAAGGCAGGCATGTACTGCAGGCCACCTCCATGCGCATTACAATGGGGTGGCTTCGGAGGCCCTCCTGGAGGAGGGGGAAGGAACACAGGTGTGCCCATGCTCTGGTGCTCCAGGAGGCTCTGGCTGGGGGGGGAGGGAGGGGGGCCTTCCATGGCACATTATCCAGGTCCTGATGGAAAGTACAAAGTCCATGGCAACAGGATGTTCAGCCAAAGCTTTTGTTCCACCAGAACCTGATCCCTGCAGAGCTGGGAGGACCACCCAGATGTCCCAGTTATATTCAGAGGCATGTAACATACACCACTGCATTTCTGATACTTAAAGAACTTTGATAAAGAAGTATGTAAGTTCAAAACCCTGACAAGCTATTTAGCTGGAATTCTATTCAAGACCCTGAGGACTTCCCCAGTGGTTAAGAAGTCCAAGGCAGGTAACACGGGTCTGATCTCTAGTCTGGGGAGATTCCACATGCCACGGGGCAACAACGCCCACGTACCCTTCAACTACTGAAACCTGAGTGCCCAGAGCTTGTGCTCTGCAACGAGAAGCCACCCAGTGAGAGGCCTGAGCAACTGGCAAGCAGCCCCCACTTGCTGCGACTAGAGAAAGCCCAAGCAAAGCAGCGAAGACCCGGGGCAGCCATAAATAAATAATTTACAAACTTAAAGACCCTGAAGAAGAATCCTAGCAACAAATTACTCACAAGTTTCTACTGGGGGATGTGCTGTAAGAAAAAGGAAACCTGAAGATCACCTCCTACTGTACGGTAGGATTAAAGAGGGTTTACAAAGAGCATTATTCAGCCATAAAAAGGATGAGTGCTTCATGCAACAACATGGATAAAGCTAGAAAACATCATGCTAAACAAAAGGCAGACACAACAGGCTACATATTGTACAATTCCATTTCTGTGAAACAGCTGAACAGGCAAGTCCATGGAAACAGAAAGCAGAGAAGCAATTGTCGAGGGCTGGGAGGAGCAGAGAGGAGGGGAGACTACTGATGGGCACAAGAGTTTCTTTTCTTTCCATTTTTTTTTTGTGGTGATGAAAATGTTCTGAAATTAGATAGTGGTGACAGTTGCAGAACTTCGTCAATATACTAAAAACCAGTGATTTGTACACTTTCAGAGGTGACTTTTATGGTATATGAATTATACTTAACTTTTTTAAAAGGTAAAAATGTCAGTGCAGATTTTACAGGAGAGAAATTAGTTACAGGAAAATGCCACCATAAGTAAGTTTCAAAGAACCGAGTCACACGAAATATACGCTTGCATTGCTACAAGGTGAATGAAAATCAATGTGAATTATAGAGAAAGAGAGGGAGAGGGAGAAATAGGAAGGAAGGAAGAAAAGTGTAAGAACAAAGATTAGTAAGATGATTACTAAACCATCAAGCTTTCCTTGCAGTAAACAAGCCCCAAATGATCACAAGGCAGTTAATTCCTAATTGCAAGCCCCAGCCCCCAGAAAAAAACCCAGATAAGGAGGCAAGGGCCGTTATCAATCCAATTACACCTAAATTTGCTTTACTGCAGGATATATTATTATTGGGTTTTACTCCATGTGTGTTAATAGAGGAATATTTAAAAGCGGGGGGGGAGTGTTAAAATCCTGTTCCCCTACATGGAAGGGAAAAACAAGAAGAAACAGTTCTCGCCCAAGGTCACTGACCGTGACCTTGTCCAAGTTACCAGCAACTTAATGTGTCTCTGTGCCTTGACTTACCCAGCTGTGAAAGAAAAACACTAATAACACATCTCTGCTACACAGGGTGATGTAAGGGGTAATTAGTGCTCTTAAGGTTCTTGGTGATCTTTATATTTGAGACAGCCTGCTATTATGACGAAGCCTTAACGAACACCTTCTCTCCAGCAGTCAAGACCTGATTCTATTTAAAGACGTAATTTAATGAGATTTGTTGCAAAACCAAATGGAATGCTTGATCCATTACTTCGCTTTTTTCGCTTCATAAGCTTGTATGATAAATGCACATTCCTATAATTGTTTAACTTGGTGCTTTAATCATATTAAATAACTGAATTTTTGAAAACGAAAAAATGCTAAACTGTCTCATCCAATCCTTCACTTTTAGAGGCATTAGAAGATGAGGAATTAGAATAATATGCCCAAAGCCAAGCATGAAGGCTGGAGCTGCCCACCCCATGGGAGCTGTGGTTCTTTATTTTTGTCTCTCTGCCAGCGAACACAGTGCTTGGCACATAAACACCATGCATCATCTTGGTGTTCTGGAGGCCAGGAAACTGAACTTGGTCACAGCGGGGCTGCATTCCACCGGCAGGTTCAAGGGGAGAGTGTTTCCAGGCCTTTTCCAACTTCCAGAAGCCTCCTGCATTCCTCGGCTCACAAGCTCGCATCACTTCAACCTCTGCTGATGTCCTCACATCTCTACTTCTGACTCTCCACCTGCTGTTACAAAGACCCTGTGATGACTTCAGACTCATCCAAACAATCCAGGATAATCCCCCCATCTCCAGACCCTTAACTGAATCACACTTCTGAAGTCCCTTTTGCCAGGTAAGCTCCTTTTGCCCTATTCACAGGATCCAGAGGTAGACATTCCAAGGGGGCCTATTATTCTGTCTATCCCAACATGTATGAAGTAAAAACCAAGAAGAAAATTACCCCACCATGTCCCCCAACATTTAAGAGTCTCCAGGCCAGGATGAGAAAGACACAAGGGACAGTGATTACTTTGGGAGAGAAACTGGGTGGCCAAGGACAGGGTGGGAGAAATTTCTCTTACTTGCTTAACTAACATCTACATGCTGACGTCTACATGACATGGCCAGGCACAGTCTCATTGTTTCCAGCTATTAGTTCATTGAGCCCATAAAAACAGACTAGACTATTTTACCATTGTTAAAAACTCAGCATAGACAGCGTAAGTGACTTGCACAACCAAATTCATCCAGTTAATAAATGGGTAAGCCTGGAGTCAAGGCTTGAGCAAGTCTGGCTACTTGCTCTTAACTACCATTTCTAAACAGCTTAGAGGGACTTACCTATCACAGTTTAACTTTTTATCCTGCTGGAATTTCACACCATGCCCATATATGTATTAAAGATCTGAAAAACTAAAGATATAGCCATGACAGAGCTGTCTCTAGAAGTAAGAGCTAAAAACGAGATGTCCATACTTGGTTCTTCCTGAGTCCAGTTCCTCCCTGGGGAAGAATTAAGTCAGGAACATAATTCATTTGCAAAGAAGGGGAACAAAACTGGAAATGCAGACAAGCACCATTTGGCAATCAGTACTTGTAACATCCACAGGAAGGGTCAGACCTTTTTTTCCCCTCGTGTGTAACCGGCTATATAATGTTTCCTCTTTCCAATAATAGCTAACAGCTTCACAGAACTGCTGCCTCACAGAGATCTGGCTCACTCTACATGCACAGGTGACTGCATTTGATCCAGTCATTCCAAAGTCTCAAATGGCTATTTTAAAAGTGACATATCTAACAGAAATTACATGCCCTGTTCTTTAGAGAAATTCTGTAGATTTTAACCTGAAAAATGAATTTGCATACCATGTTAGGAGAGAGAAAATAGGACTGGTTCTACTCAAAATGCTGGCAAATTTAATTTACCAGCTTCTCCCTCAGCTCCAACATTGCCTCATCCTCAGGGCTACAGGCACCTCCTCACCCCCAGCTGTCCTGATGCCAGGCTAGTCAAACCTCTAAAGGGGATCTGCGAGGACCACACCATTAGTGGACATAGCATTACAGTGCTGAGGAGTACTTTGCTTTTATAGGAACCAACAGTAATTCACTTGTTCTTTCTTTCCCCAAAAACATGTATTTGAGTCTGTATTTTACAAGGGACTTCTGATCATTAAAAACAACACTGTGCAAGCCAAAGGAACGAAGCTCTAAGAGTGAAATAATAAAGCCAATATGCAGAAGGTAAGAGTATCTACTCTGGAAGGATTTCAAGCCACACTTTGGTGCTCCTTAAGTGACCAGACAAACACTCTGTATTTTCTGTAAGGCAGGGAAAAGTAAGGCCAATACTTGCTCCTTTCTCCACTTACTTGCCATGATATATTTGTTATAAATTCCAGGAATTCAGGGTTGTATACAATCTGGTCCCAATAGACTTTACAATGTTATTTCCCATTCGCACAGAGCCAGGTGGCCTCTGCTCTGGGCTGTGTCCCAGGCCACACACTCTATGGAACGCCCTCCCAGCTCCCACCACACACCTCCCAGTCCACAAAATGCCCATCTGACCCATCTGAGTTTGGCACTCAGACCAAACACTCACCTTCTCCAGTCCTCACACCTCTCTCTTTGGACTCCTTTGCTCAAAATTAACAGAAGATCAGTGTTTGGAATTCTACCTCTGAACTGGACCTCTAAGTCTCTTCATTGAAAAGCTTTTTTTTTTTTTTAACGTGAACTATTATCTAAAAGTATTGTACTTTTTCTCCTCAACTATAAGCGCCTTGAGGGTAGAAAATAATGTCTGACTCATTGTTATATACCTGCAATGTTTTATGTTATTGTTTATTTGTTAAATAAACAAGTGAATAAACAAATGAATGGATATGGGAAAATGAAAACAAATTCCCCAACAACATTAGGCTTTATAAGGAGATTAGCACCCAAGGACCCTAGTTACTGCTAACAGAAAGCTACATTGCTCACTCCTGCTAATAAAACTGAAAACTGTCTTCAGCACCATTGGAAGAAACTATGAACTCGGAGACCAAAGTTCTCTGTGTCCTGGTAAAATCAGTACTTCCCACTCAGATTTTTAAGAAAATTTTTACATGCACCCACCATCTTTAGAAACTTGAGTATGTTCTGACATCCGGGTATCTGGGGTGTCAGCCAGACAGACCTGGTAATAGTATTTTCACACACAAACAGGGCATTTTCTGAGCTCGATGTTGTTAGTCATCCTAAACCAGTCTATGGAAGCCGAAATGCCCTCACTCTCATAAACAGGAAATAAGCGGGTTTGCCACCTCAGAGCTGGCTCCCCTGGTGGAAAGCTGTATAACGGATACATACATTCCCAGGGGCAATTCACTCCAAAGAGCAAATTTGCATCTAAGTGGCTTCTGGTAGCCTGACAGTCTACACTACGTATATAGCAATTTAAAAAGGGACTGATTCAAAGTAGGGTGGGGAATTAAAAAAAGAGCCTCAGGCTGCAATTAGCTTCATCATCCTGTGAGAAGCATTGGCTGGGTTGACATTATCTACATGGAAGGAGGAACATAGGTCTTTTCTATTTTGTCTCTATACCCCAACCCTAATGAGGCCAAATGAATAGCTGTTTATAGATGGAGAATACATGAATGCCACATCAAATTCAATGTTTACATAAAGACTTTATTCAGGAAGTCTATGCCCAATAAGACACTCTTAAAAGCTACTGAAATGTTTCAAAAGATGGCATACACTGGAAAAGGGACTTTTCAATATAAATCAGAAACAGCAATAACAGGAAGCCAGTATCAACAGGGCTGGCATGTCCGATGACTTCAATGGTGGCCTTGTTGGCTCAAAAATAACAGTGACTTATCTGGGGAATTCCAGCGGTAAAACTAATTCTCTGTATAAGAAGTCTTTCCAGATGATATTACTGTTCAAGTCAAAAACAGCCTCTAGACATTTCTTCTCTCTCTCTCTCCCTCTACTGTGGATAACCAGAACAAAAATTCAAACCCTTACCGGCAGGAATCAGTCATTCAACCCTAAGGATACAACGGAACTTAGTACTGAGCACCCAACACTTCTCAGGGTATCCCTGCCCATTCCACTCTTCACAGCATCATGGGAATATCACAGCAAAGCCAGTGACTGATGGAAGTTCTCTAGTTCTCAGTGTATCAATCGACTGATTGAGGACTGTCTCCCAAGCGTGAGCTGAGACCCAATAAGGGGAACTAACAAACCAGTCTGCTGCCTCCTGAGTGCGCTGAGGACTGGCTCGGGGCTGGGGGCATGGGATCCCCGAATGAGAATACCAACACACAGGTACAAGTGTAGTCATTTTTGGGAACTTTATATACATTTATCTCATTTAATCCTCAAGACCTGGGCACAGAGGGGTTCAGGAAAGGAGGGGGTCGTACTGCTGGGGAGCAGACCACATCCTTCAGGCCACTGGCCTTGGCAGTGTGAGCGAGCCCTGGTCCAGCCTGAAGGGGGCTCTCTGGCCACAGGACCCAGGAATTTGAATTTCCACAAGGTCTTAAAGTGAGTCTTAAACACTGTTAAGTCTGAGAACCACTTCCCTAAACACTATACACATCATGAGTGTCAAGAAGGCCACCAGGATGCTTCTTTTTTAGAAAAGCATGAAACCTGAACAGAAACTCTATTATTTCCCAAGTTTCATGGGACAGTCTCATGTACATATGCATGCCAAGTCACTTCAGTCGTGTCTGACCTTTGCAACCCTATGTACCGTAGCCCAGGCTCCTCTGTCTATGGGATTCTCCAGGCAGGAATACTGGACAGGGTTGCCATGCCCTCCTCCAAGGCAATATTCCCAACCCCGGGATCAAATCCATATCTTGTATGTGTCCTGCGTTGCCAGGCAGGTTCTCTACCACTACTGCCCACTTGGGAAGCCTATATATATATATATAAAGAAGGTTTTTTATTTTTTTCCCCAGCTCAAACCTGATCAAGAGACTAAAGCTAAATTTAGTACATATATTCTGGATACCTGAATCACACCTCAAGTAGACAGGAAGTTCTGAACTCACGTTGCTTACCCCAGGGCCTCCCGTATTTCAAGTACCCAGAAAGGTTCAGTGAATATTCAGCCCAGACAGTTAAAATATACCCAGAACAGTTGCTTAGGGAGACTTCTTCCTCCACTTTCTGATGTTCTTTCAGTTTCCATTAACAAAAACAAAGGCAGGTCTTCCCTTCCAGAGAGCCCGCTGTGTGGTTTTTATTAACAAGCAAAAGACTGGTTTCTTGGGGAAACAAAACAGTTTCCTCTGAGTGCCAGGCTGCCTCTGGCAACGCTGGGAGCAAGCGAAATTTAGGGAAAGGCAGACTCTGAAATGACCACTCTTCAGTAACACTCAAAGTTGTATGAAAAATTGTTTTTCAAAATCATTTAAATTACTTTATGTGTGTAATTTAAAAACTTAAGCATAAAAAATGGGACTACTGTTTCCTAATTCATCACCAAGGCAAGTCAAGGTAACCTGTAACGAGACAGCGAGCTCATGGTGGGGAAGGGGATGGGAGACCCCCGTGTTCAGACTTCCTGCCCCCAAGGAGCCAGGCTGGAGGTGCAGAGACTCAGACTGGCTCAGGCTCACGGCAGCCCCATGGGCCAAAATAAGCCTCGTCTTCCAGATGAGGAATCCAGGTTCAGAGTCCTCATTTGAGCTCCCCCAGACGCAGAGCCCAAGCCAAGTTGTGGGTACAGAAGCTTATCTAGAAGGTGATCCCAGGAAGCCCAAGTGAGGGACAGCGGCCAGCGAGAGGGCAGAAAGCGTGTGAAAGGCGTGAGATAAGAAACCGACTGCCCTTGTATCTGGAAGAACTGTGGGGCGCACCCCAGAACCGTCTCAGCAGTGGACAGGGAGGCTGGGGTATCATCCACCGACGTCCACCCCTCCCTGGCTGAGCGCTGCCCCCAAGGTCACATAACCTGTAACGGGCAGGCCCAAACTCAAGCCCAGATGGGGTGGGACTCAAAGCCTGAGTGCCTGTCACCTAGCCACTCGGCCCAACCCCACCCCACCCCCATCACCCCAACCCCATCACCCCCACCATCACCATCACCCCCACCCCCATCATCCCCACCACCACTACCCCATCCCCCATTACCCCACCACCACCCCATCACCCCCACCCATCACCCCCATCACACCCACCCCACCCCCATCATCACCCCCACCCCACTCCCCCACCCTGATCACCACACCACCCCCACCTTACATTTCCACAAACACGACTTCTCATGTCAGGCTCAGCTAACAAGTTGCCTCTTTTTCCTCCTCTCTCCCCTCCCTTAATTTCTTCTCTCCCAACCTTCAAAACAGACAGGCTTCCCTTGGAGACATTCACTCACAGGCATTTAACTTTCTTCACAGGCTACACAGCTATTTCAAAAAAGACAATAAACCAAGGGGGAAGGGTGGTGGAGGAGGGATGGATTGGGAGTCTGGGATTAGCAGATGCTCCCACTACCATACATAGGATGGATAATCAACAAACAGCTCAGGGAGCTATACTCAGCATCCTGTGATAAACCATAAAGGAAAAGAACCTAAGAAAGAAGGTACGTATGTATATGACTGAGTCACTTTGCCAACACAGTATTGTAAATCCACTGTAATTCAATTAAAAAAAATCAGAAATTGATGGGGGTGGGGGAATAAATTCCATATTTGCCAAGCCTTTGGGAAAGCAGCCCCTCATGGCTGTTTTGTCTCCAACACAAGCGCATTACTGTGGAGCAGTGGAGGGGAAAGACAGAGGATCCCTGGGGAGCAGTCTCAGCCCCAAGGAGCACAGTCTCACCAGGAAACAGGGTGGTGATAAACCATCCAAGGAAGGATAAGGAGAGAGATACGCTGCAGCCGCGGGGGCACCTGGAGCAAGACTGACAAGCACTGCCACAGTCTGGACACTCACTGGAAGGACGGATGCTGAGGCAGAAGCTTCAGCACTTGGTACCTGATGTGAAGAGCCGACTCATTGGAAAAGACCCTGATACTGGGAAAGATGAGGGCAGGAGAAGGGGGGTCACAGAGGATGAGACGGTTGGATGGCATCACCGACTCAATGGACATGAGTCGGAGTAAACTCCGGGAGATGGTGAAGGACAGGGAAGCCTGGCATGCTGCAGTCCATGGGGTTGCAGAGTCGGACACGACTGAGCGACTGAACAACAACAGCCTGACTAAGCTAAGGCACCTGTGCACACAGACATGGGTGTCCTTAGTTACACAGCTGTAGCCTATAAGAAGGGGTCCCTAGGCAGGTACTTAACGACCACCTAACATATCCAAGCCCTCTTCTTATGCTGTATCCTTGCACCAAAAGAAAAAGTAAAAAAACAAGATTAACTGACCTGCTTGATTTTCAACTGGTAGGGGAGGGGGAAAAAAGGAGTCAAATTTGGCCTCTTTTGCTGCTTTCTGTAGAAATCCATTCCGGCAAGTACCAAAAGTTATCATAGACTCCACAGTGATTTCTTATTATGATAAAATAGAGAGAGAGATAACAGGCCGTGAATGTATCCCTCAAGAATAATGAGTCCAACGAATGGACACACCATGTCTTGTGTGGAACACAGGCCTGTAAAGCAGCCCAGGGGGACTTGAATGGCATCCCTAAGATAACCAGGTAATTAATTAGCTCCATCACATTTTTGGTTTTATGACACTGACTTTTATATGCCAATAGTCAATGTAATGGCATTTTAAATTGGAGGGAAATCTCTAGAGAGGAGGAAAAGGCAGTATATACCTTATTGAATCACAAATCTTACCATCTGATGTTTTAATACCAAAATGACCTAATAAACCTGCTTTATAATTAAATCGATCTTAACAACTTCTGTGCTTTTTTATTCATTTTTGGTGATCATGCAGAGATTTCCATTAGAAATCTGTTATGATTGTAATTAAGAATAAAAATGACTGCATGTGCTTGTCATGCTCAGTCGCCTGCGGGGGCTTGGCAGGCTCCCTCCCAGGTACAGAAGGGACCACGGGCTTTCAGTGTGAGCTGGAGTCTCTCATTTACCAGACTGTAAAAATACGAAATGTGTACCAATAATAGGCCCAGGAAGTCAAACCTTCAAATAACTGCCTCAAATGGAAATCTCACCTTTAAAAAAGTAAACTGGCATACAATTTTTTCATTTTCAAAAAATGAAAAAATTACAAAATTTTAAAATTCATGACCTATGTGAAAAATTTGCCATTTATTGAAAAAGTAGTACTCAACCAAACAGATTAAGAACTGAATTGCATGAACTGTTCTTAAAACCCAATAAATGACTGCAAAATGCTTTTGCCTTACACTCAACTAAACAGAAAAATCAACTTCGGCATTTATGTTGGCTTTTGTCTCCCTGAATAACCAAATAATTACGACACTAAATATCATGGGTGATTTTTTTTTTAAGACTGTAATTTTAAGGAATATTACTTTGTGCAAAAACAATTATTTTCTATTTTCACTAAAAGTGTTATAATTACTAAAATGCATGGAATTCTGTATCAAATCAGTTTGCTTGGCATCTGTGTTCTTCCCGTAAGAAATGAGAAAATATTCTTTGAACAGAGCTAAATAATCTCAGTTTGCAAGCAAACACAGCCTAAAAATATTATCTGGTGATACCAGCCGTGAAGAAAGGGAGAAATAACAGAACCTTACCATTTGCCGTATCCTTTTTAAAGTGATCCAGGAATTCCTCCAGAAGTTGGGACTGGTTAGGAGGGGGCAGCAGACCCTTCTGGTCCCGGGAGAACAGGTCACTGTCTGACCAGGAAGAACACAGAGTCGCTTTTGTGTCCGGTGGCCTGGCAATCAGAGTGAGCCCGACACTCTTCTCAGAAAACAGAGCCTCCATCTGCTTGAGGTCAAGATCAGACACGGCTTCCCCATTTAAGGTCATGATTTCATTGCCCTTTCTCAACCCTGAGGAGGAGGAAGGGGACACAGAGGAAGAAGAAAGAGAGATGACTGAGAGGAATATTTTAAGATGAAAGACGATTGCAAATTCGACCCGCTTAGTGTTCTCAAGGGCTCTTCTGTTGCTACCTTCAAAGATAGCACCAAACCCTGTAGGAATCAGATTCCACTGATAACAAATTTCAACTCTCTCAAGACTAGCATTAGAAGAAATAGTTTAAGAGTCACTCAATTTAATTAGTCCTCTAAGTGATGTTCAACGTGCTGGGAAATAACCTTTGGTGTGTCTGCCTGCCTGGCTGGCCCTCACCGTCTCTTTCTCCATCTACCTGGACACGTGCACGGGTACTCTGTATATATACTGTCTCTTTCAAAACCACACGCACAAACTCTCTCACTGTATACCCATATACATGTGTGTGTGTGTGTGTGTGTGTGTACATATGCCTTGGCATTCAAAATCACTTTCTTTAAAATTCTAGGAGAAACTGTTTTCTGACAAAATCATGAGCAAATTTCACTAGCCAGACTGCACTGCACAGAATTGAGAGAGAAGAGAGATACCGCCTGCCACACGGACCTTCCCCATACGCCAGGCCGTCAGGGAGGACGTCACTTATAAAGATGCGGCTGAGATGCTGGTGCTCGTCCACCTGAGCAGTCACTGCAAACCCTAGGAAGAAAAATAAAAGGAGGAAACAAGTCTAAGTTCCTGACACTAAGTATTTCCTTGACCATCTACATATTCCCGACATTATACATAAGCAGGGTATGTAGAAAGGCTAAACGACAGCTATTTTGAAAGCACAGATATCTAGGAAGGGCAGAAAAGGGGGAGAGTGTATCAGATCTAAAGGTTTAGGACTTTATGCTACATGAAAAAGTCAGCCCCAGTAGACAAAGGACTACAGGATTCCACTTCTCTGAGGTACTAGAGCAGTCAGATTTAAAGAGACAGAAAATAAAAGAGTGGTTGCCAGAGGCTGTGGAAGAGGAGAGAATGGGAAGTTACTGTTTTACAAGAGTCCCGGTTTTGCAAGATAAAAACATTTCTGGAACTAGGTGATGTTAATGGTTGCACAACAGTATGAATGTATTTAATGGCGCTGAGTTGTCATTTTAACCTGTCTTAACTGCTATGAAGGGAAATTATGATACGTGGTGTTGATTTTCAGTCACTAAGTCATGTCCAACTCTGCAACTCCACGGACTCCAGCATGCCAGGCTTCCCTGTCCTTCACCATCTGCCGGAGTTTGTTCAAACTCAGTGATGCCATCCAACCATCTCATCCTCTGTCACCCCTTCTCCTCCTGCCTTCAATCTTTCCCAGCAGCAGGGTCTTTTGCAATGAGTAGACTTTGCATCAAGTGGCCAAAGTATTGGAGCTTCAGCATCAGCACTTTCAGTGAATATTCAGGACTGATTTCCTTTAGGATTGATTGGTTTGATCTCCTTGCTGTCCAAAGAACTCTCAAGAGTCTTCTCCAGCACCATGGACAGAAAGCATCAACTCTTCGGTGCTCAGCCTTCTTTAGGGTCCAACTCTCACATCTATACATGACTACGGGAAAAACCTTCGCTTTGACTAGATGGACTTTTGTCAGTGAAGTGATGTCTCTGCTTTTTAATATGCTCTCTAGGTTTGTCATACCTTTTCTTCCAAGGAGCACGTGTCTTTTAATTTCATGGCTGCAGTCCCCATCTGCAGTGATTTTGGAGCTCCCCAAAACAAAGTCTGTCACAGTTTCCACTGTTTCCTCATTTGCCATGAAGTGAATGAGTAGCCACCCATTCCCTTTCCCCAGGGGATCTTCCCAACCCAGGGATCAAACCTGGACCTCCCGCATTGCAGGCAGATTCTTTATCATGTGAGCCACCAGGGAAGCCCTATATTATGTGTATTTTGCCACAATTTAATTTTTTTTTTTAAATTGAGATCAAAAAAGTCTTATTAAAATAAATTAAGTTCACTTCAATATAATATTTGTTAAGAAACAACTCTGTATGGAGCTAGGCACTTTGAGCAGGTGGAAAAATACTTGAGTGGATACTTCTTGCCCTAAATAGGATTGCATGGGACACCCAGGTGAGATGGCCCTTCTCTGAATGTGTCTCCCTCCATCCTCCAAAAGTGCCCTCATCTGTGATTCCACGGTGGGAACACACATTTTCATGTCTTGGTCCCATAATCCTGGGAGGTCTTTGACAGCAGGAAGAAAGGCATGTCCCTTATTTCTTCTGTGCCTCACACAGAGCCTGGGAGATTATGGTCACCAAAGGGTATTTTTCCAAGTATCTCCCATCAGTCATTCAAATGCAAAGAAGACTGACCAAAGGAGACCTTGGAGAATAGAGCGAGACCAATAGAAACATAGACAAAATGCTCAGAGGCCTTGAGAGGAAAACCAACATAACATCTGGGGCCAGACAGATGCCATAAAATTTAGAAACAAGGAACATCATTTTACCAAAAAACCCCAACAAATCGTAAAAAGGAAAATTTTAACATATTACGATCAGGTTGTGTCATTTTAAGGGAAATAATTATATCAATATATCTAACAAGAAATAGTCTTTCTATGGAGATATCTACTGATCATTAACTGGCAGGCTACAGTCCATGGGATCACAAGAGTCTGATACAAGACTAAACCACAAGCACCATCATCTAATTATCAAGTTTCTCTGGAACAAGACAAAGCAAGAGACAGGAAGGAACTTTAAGATACGAGTACAGTTTATAAAGAGCCAAGTTTAAACACAGATGAACAGAAATGCAAGAATTTAATATTATGAAGTGATATGGATAATACTGACCCTTAATTATTAAACTGAAGGTAAAGCGATGGGTAAGGTTTCTTCAAGGAAGTGAGACCTTTAGTCAGCCTTTGAAGTACAAGTTGGATTTATACACTCAGAAAGAAGGGAATAAGGGAGGGGAAAAATGGGGGCCAGTTCAGGCAGGTGAAGCGCTAAGAGCAAAGAGGCGGAGATGAAAGAACTGTTACATGAATCATACGTTAATCAGCTAAGAACTGTGCCCAGCACACAATAAACTCATTGCGTGGTTGTTATCACCATCACTTCAAGTTTCCCTTCGGTTTTTACATTCGTTGCTCTTAAGTGTTTTGGCATTTCCCCCCAATAATAATACATATATTTTTAGTCTGCTAATATAAATTAATAGGCATGAGGGAAGAGAAAGGAAGCTCAGAATCTCTTGTCATAGTTTCTGAAAATGGGAAGAAAAGAATATTAGGTCCAAAGATACTGGGGCAAACCAGGCAAGGATGGACCAGACGGTTCTCTGACGAGTACGTTCCTCCTCCTTACCGAAGTCAGACACACCCCCGGTCTTTGTCAGCTGCACATCATACACGCTTAGTGGAAAGACTTCTATCTCATCATAAACCTACAAAAGGGAAGACCCGCAAAATCAGAGGATCTGAAGTCACAGTATCTTGCAAATTTATTTTGATTGTTTCCAAGCTAAATGACAATTTAAACAGAATTTTTTCCCCTGAATGACACTATTTTTTTAAATTAAGGGGCCATGGATGGGTTTCCTTGGCCCATGGATCGGTCCCTTACCAAAGCCGAAGAACACTCACCTGGTCCTGCATATATTCGTAGGGTGCAGGAATACAGTACTCAACGTTCTCGTCCACTAACTTCCGAAGTTGTAGGCCATAATGGCTGGGTTCCAACTGCCTCATCTAGGGAGAAAAAGACAGCTATTCAGATGTTAAATGTTCTTTCTAAATGCACCATTGTTCACTAAAAATAAAAGTGGAAATTTCTTTTAAAAATATCTTCTATAATATGCTGAGTTTAAGTATATATAAGAGCTCAAGTTTCAGTGTGCAAAAAAGAAAAAAGGGAAATTATTTTTAAGAAGATTTTCTCTAAATGATACCACTTATCACTAAAAGCAAGAGATGTATTTTGAAGCAGTGATGGTGGTCAGAACTGCTCTCTTTTAATAGACAGGTACCTAAATTTAAATTGTTTCCTGTTACTAATTTGTGAAATGTCAACCATCTCATACTCTGCAGACTTCAGAATTACGATTTCCTGTTCCAACCATTTTTCACAAGGAAAAGGTATATATAAATATATATACACACACATAAATATATATATACACCCACACATTCTGTCTCAGACACATTTTCAACAATGAGAAATTATCTCAAGCCTATGGTCTAACTGGATCTAACTCACCCACTACATCTGACCTCCTCTATCAGAATATTTACCAACTTGATATTATTGTTACTGAATAATATTATTGACTGCCTGAATAATCACCTGACATAATGGAGCAAGAGAAAATTAAATTCATTAACAGTATAAGCTGCATATACAAATATCTGGAATCCTAGGGCGTAAGTCAAAGTGAAAAAGGAGGACTAAAATGAAAGATTATCTAATAAGCATTTGTGGTAAAGAGCTACCAAACTCGACATTTTTTTAACCATTTCGTATGTTTGCATTTTCTCTGAAAACTTAAAAATATTTCAGCTCTATTGCGCCATCTGGTGGTCTGAAAGCATATTATCTGATGCTGCTGAGTCGGTTTCATGGATCTCAGAGGGCTCTCTTGAAAATATATCATAAACTTTCTTCTCAGAAATAAAACCCAGTTTGAATAATGAATGAAACACCATCTCATAACAATCTCCATGAAGCAACTGTGAGTGGTATTGAGTGACTCATTTAATCCGGAGAAACTTGATAAAACTAGCATCAAATCAAACCACCGCAAAGTTCATGCCACTTTCTCACAGAATACCATCTATAAGTACCTTAAATAACAAAAGAGACTTCATAATTATCCCAGATACAAAGGTGTATATACAGAATTTCAGTAAAATAGCTGAAGTTCTTCATGAAGGCATTGGGCCATGACTCAACTTATTCCTCTAAAACATGGAGAAAGAGAATGCTATAATGAATATGTTAATTAACAAATTTGTTCCTTCCTGTAGAAAGTGAGGTCTTCAACACCACCCAAATTAAGCAGGCAAAGGAGGGCAACATTAATGATTATCCCATTCAGAAGTGTATTTCTACAGCAAAATCCACTACCTTGCAGGCCAGAGTCAGAACATCTTCTACCCTGGTTTCCGGCTTGACCATCACAGTCACGGCTTGACGATCCTGAAAGTGAACATCAACCTGGCTCTCCCACGTGCCGTCTCGGGGAACGCCATCCACTGCTGACCCGTATAAGTGTAGCAGGTCATCCACCTGTTTTGAGGTCCCAAAAGAAAGGGTGGGCTTGACGAGCAAATGAGGGAGGCCGTGGGAAAATGCCCCTGAGTTTAGAGTTAGCACTTTTGCGCTCCTCACATCTAGGGCTTCTCATGACCCTCTGGGGCAGACAAGCCTGGAGTTTCCTCATTTGTTTAACCCACACGCAACTGACGCCTGGGGAGGCTGACTGGAGTCCATCAACTCCTCCTCCTGTGTACTAGCCACTTTGCCTCTTAGCCCAAGTTAGCACAATGCAGTCAAAGAAGGGCTGCTCAGTACCCACTCTTACTGCTCTAGAATTGTCCAGATGATCAGGAACTCCATGAAGTCTATGTCTAAGCCATGATCCCAGTGAATTTCAGATACACTCGCCATGGCCTCTGACGCCTGCCTGCATACTAACCATGAACTGCACTTAATCCAAGCATGTTTCTCTTCTTTCTACTTGTTTTTAAAAATTACCCCCTAATCCTGGACTAAGTGTTTTTCCATCTTCAGCTAGACACTCATTCAGAAATCATCCCCAAACACCATGTTTCAAAAGCTTTTCCCAAGGAAGCTTTGTTTCCTAAACTTCACCCTCACAGTAACTCCATGACCTCATGCTAATATGTTCTTCTATGATTCATAAATAAAAATAGTTAACATTAAATATTAAGCAACTCAGAAATGTTCCCTTCTGGTTAGGCTCTCATATTAGTCTGTTAGTAAAAACAGGACTTAAGGATTTGAAATCAAAAGACTGAGGTTCAAGTCACACCACTTAAGAAGCGGTAGGGCAGGGCTTTCCTGTGTTCAACCTCACCTCCTATTTTGTAAACAGGGATGTTATTAATACAACACAATTGCTTAAGGTTACCAATCAATAATACAAATTTTGTGAACAAAAGAAATCATATATGTGAAAACACCTCACACACCAGAAAATGTTACACACAGATTCATCATCAATACATCACGTATACCCCACCTATCATACATGAGAGTTGTCAATGACAGGTTTTTTACTTTGAATTTCACGCATTTAAAACACACGCACATACACACACAAGATTCCCCTATGTACTAAGTCGCTTCAGTCGTGTCCGACTCTTCACAACCCCATGGACTACAGCCCACCAGGCTCCTCTGTCCATGGGATTCTCCAGGTAAGAATACTGAAGTGGGTTGCCATGCCCTTCTCCAAGATTCCCCTACACCGTAGGATTAAAATACTAGAATATGTACAGTAATTAAAAAAAAAAACAGATTTAGGCAAAGGGAAGAATCAATTTTCCTGTGCTGTCTTTTTAAATGTGGTACTCATCTTTGAAGTGACATTTCTGGCTCTGTCACTTCCTGTATATTTTCCTGGAAAGATGGTCACAGCCCAGAATGCACACGAACACACTTGCCAAAGAAAAAGACAGCGAGCAAGAGAGAGAGAGAAGCAGATGCCCGGAGCCAAGGACTCAGGCAAGCAGCACGGACCCCTGTGTCCCCTGCAGGGTCCCATCTCTCGTGGGCCCCATTTTCTTCTGAGGTTAAGCCTCAGGCACTTCCGTCCACCTAAGCAGGAATTTCAACCAGGGGCATCAGCAACGAGCAGGTACGGGCTCAAAGGCACAGGCCCCGCCTCTCCAACAACGCATGCTCAGAATCAAACCAAAACTCCGGCAGAGGTCACTGTGGAGTAAGAAACCACAAGGAGCCAGGACCAGGGGACGTGAGCCCATGCTGACTGCTGCTGCACAGCAATTCAGGGCTGTACTTTCAGAGCAGAGCCGGGAAAACCTGATGGAGGATGACAAGCTAAGGGAGGGACACGGGAACGCAAATCCACAACTACCCTCCCCTCATCCAGAGAGACCTCACAACTCCTCACCAGTTCACTCACCACTCACAGCCCTCTGAGGCAGGCGCTGTCCCAACTCTCTAACAGTGAAAAGACGGGGGCTCAGAAAATTCTAGAAACTTGCCCCAGCTCCCACATAGAGCTACGACTGACATACTGTGGGAATTTGAACCTTGGACCCCAGTGTGAGCCTGGGCTCCCACCACTGTTCTATAGGAACATCAGCCTGGCAGTTAGTCACCTCTCACAAAAGGGACAAGGGCCAGCTGTCTGATTCCTTTTGGTTACTCCACGAGGCACACCATGTTCCGGCTCCACCAACTCCCCACATGAGCACTCTCCTGCCTCCAGACCCGGGTGACCTCCACTTCTTTCGCCTGCTTTACCCTCCCCAGAGCTCCTGTCCTGAATTCACATATATCCTTCAACCTTATTTCAAGTGCTACCCTCTTTCTTAGGAAGTCTCCCATGCCCTCCCCCAATCCCAATTCCACTCAGTTAGATGTGTCTACACTCTGATGTCCCTGCAGTGAAGTCCAGCCAGCTTGATAGGCATTTCCAGGCTGTTCTTAGGTCCCCCAGGTGCTGAGATGAATGAATGACAGCAGAGATGCTGTCTTTCTCATTCTCCTTCAGCCCTTCACACAGTGTGTCCTTCAGGCCTTCACACAGTGTGTCCTTCAGCCCTTCACATAGTGTATATCCTTCAGCCCTTCACACAGTGTATCCTTCAGGCCTCCTCACAGTGTATCCTTCAGGCCTCCTCACAGTGTATCCTTCAGCCCTTCACACAGTGTTTCCTTCAGCCTTTCACACAGTCTGTATCCTTCAGCCCTTGACACAGTGTATCCTTCAGCCCTTCACACAGTGTATCCTTCAGCCCTTCACACAGTGTGTCCTTCAGCCCTTCACACAGTCTGTATCCTTCAGGCCTCCTCACAGTGTATCCTTCAGCCCTTCACACAGTGTATCCTTCAGGCCTCCTCACAGTGTATCCTTCAGCCCTTCACACAGTGTATCCTTCAGGCCTCCTCACAGTGTATCCTTCAGTATCCTTCTTCACACAGTGTATCCTTCTTCACACAGTCTGTATCCTCAGCCCTCCACAGTGTATCCTTCAGCCCTTCACACAGTGTATCCTTCAGCCCTTCACACAGTGTGTATCCTTCAGGCCCTTCACACAGTGTATCCTTCAGCCCTTCACACAGTGTATCCTTCAGCCCCTCACAGTGTGTATCCTTCAGCCCTTCACACAGTGTATCCCCTTCAGTGTATCCTTCACACAGTGTATCCTTCAGCCCTCACACAGTGTGTCCTTCAGCCTTCCTTCAGCCTCTTCACAGTGTATCCTTCAGGCCTCCACACAGTGTATCCTTCAGGCCTTCACAGGCCTTCAGGCCTCAGTCACAGTGTATCCTTCAGCCCTTCACACAGTGTATCCTTCAGGCCTCCCACACAGTGTATCCTTCAGCCCTTCACACAGTGTATCCTTCAGCCCTTCACACAGTGTCCTCAGCCCTTCAGTGTATCCTCCTTCTCACACAGTGTATCCTTCAGGCCTCCTCACAGTGTATCCTTCAGCCCTTCACACAGTGTATCCTTCAGCCCTTCACACAGTGTATCCTTCAGCCCTTCACACAGTGTATCCTTCAGGCCTCAGCCCTGTATCCTTCAGGCACACAGTGTATCCTTCAGGCCTTCTCACAGTGTATCCTTCAGGCCTTCACACAGTGTATCCTTCAGTGTCTCACAGTGTATCCTTCAGCCCTTCACACAGTGTATCCTTTCAGCCCTTCACACAGTGTATCCTTCAGGCCTCCTCACAGTGTATCAGTGTATCCCTTCAGCCCTCCACACAGTGTATCCTTCAGCCCTTCACACAGTTATCCTTCAGCCAGTGTATCCTTCAGGCCTTCTCACAGTCCTTCAGTACAGTCCCTTCAGGCCTTCCCTATCCTTCAGTCTCTTCTCACAGTGTATCCTTCAGGTGTATCCTTCAGGCCTCCTCACAGTGTATCCTTCAGCCCTTCACACAGTCTGTATCCTTCAGCCTTCACACAGTGTATCCTTCAGCCTCCTCACAGTGTATCCTTCAGCCCCTTCAGTGTATCCTTCAGGCCTCACAGTGTATCCTTCAGGCCTCCTCACAGTGTATCCTTCAGCCCTTCACACAGTGTATCCTTCAGCCCTTCTTCACAGTGTCCTCCTTCAGGTGTATCCTTCAGCCCTCCAGTGTATCCTTCAGGCCTCAGTGTATCCTTCAGCCCTTCACAGTGTATCCTTCAGCCCTCACAGTGTATCCTTCAGGCCTCCTCACAGTGTATCCTTCAGCCCTTCACACAGTGTATCCTTCAGCCTTCTCACACAGTGTATCCTTCAGCCTCACACAGTGTATCCTTCAGGCCTCCTCACAGTGTATCCTTCAGCCCTTCACACAGTGTATCCTTCAGCCCTTCACACAGTCTGTATCCTTCAGCCACACAGTGTATCCTTCAGCCCTTCACACAGTGTATCCTTCAGGCCTCCTCACAGTGTATCCTTCAGCCCTTCACACAGTGTATCCTTCAGGCCTCCTCACAGTGTATCCTTCAGCCCTTCACAGTGTATCCTTCAGTGTATCCTTCAGTATCCTTCAGTGTATCCTTCAGCCCTTCACACAGTGTATCCTTCAGCCCTTCTCACAGTGTATCCTTCAGCCCTCACACAGTGTATCCTTCAGCCCTTCACACAGTGTATCCTTCAGCCCTCCTTCAGCAGTGTATCCTTCAGCCCTTCACACAGTGTATCCTTCAGCCCTTCACACAGTGTATCCTTCAGCCCTTCAGTGTATCCTTCAGGCCTCCTCACAGTGTATCCTTCAGCCCTTCACACAGTGTATCCTTCAGCCCTTCACACAGTCTGTATCCTTCAGCCCTTCACACAGTGTATCCTTCAGGCCTCCTCACAGTGTATCCTTCAGCCCTTCACACAGTGTATCCTTCAGGCCTCCTCACAGTGTATCCTTCAGCCCTTCACACAGTCTGTATCCTTCAGCCTTCACACAGTGTATCCTTCAGGCCTCTCAGGCCTCAGTCTGTATCCTTCAGCCCTCACACAGTGTATCCTTCAGCCCTCACACAGTCAGCCCCTTCACACAGTGTGTATCCTCCTTCAGGCCTCCTCACAGTGTATCCTTCAGCCCTCCACACAGTGTATCCTCCTTCACAGTGTATCCTTCAGGCCTTCACACAGTGTATCCAGCCAGCCCTTCAGCCCACACAGTGTATCCTTCAGGGCCTCCACACAGTGTATCCTTCAGCCCTCACACAGTGTATCCTTCAGCCCTTCACACAGTGTATCCTTCAGCCCTTCACACAGTGTATCCTTCAGCCCTTCACAGTCATCCTTCAGGCCTGTATCCTTCAGCCCTTCACACAGTGTATCCTTCAGCCCTTCTCACAGTGTATCCTTCAGCCTTCACACAGTGTATCCTTCAGCCTCCTTCAGTGTATCCTTCCTTCAGTGTATCCTCACAGTGTATCCTTCAGGCCTCACACAGTGTATCCTTCAGCCCTTCACACAGTGTATCCTTCAGGCCTCCTCACAGTGTATCCTTCAGCCTCTTCACACAGTGTATCCTTCAGGCCTCCTCACAGTGTATCCTTCAGCCCTTCACACAGTGTATCCTTCAGCCCTTCACACAGTGTATCCTTCAGGCCTTCACACAGTGTATCCTTCAGGCCTCCTCACAGTGTATCCTTCAGGCCTCCTCACAGTGTATCCTTCAGCCCTTCACAGTGTGTATCCTTCAGCCCTCCTCACACAGTGTATCCTTCAGCCCTTCACACAGTGTATCCTTCAGCCCTTCACACAGTGTATCCTTCAGGCCTCCTCACAGTGTATCCTTCAGCCCTTCACACAGTGTATCCTTCAGCCTTTCACACAGTGTTTCCTTCAGCCCTTCACAGCCCTTCAGTCCTTCAGTATCCTTCAGGCCTCAGTGTATCCTCCAGCCCTTCACAGTGTTTCCTTCAGCCCTTCACACAGTGTATCCTCAGCCTTTCACACAGTGTATCCTTCAGCCCTTCACACAGTGTATCCTTCAGGCCTTCTCACAGTGTATCCTTCAGCCTCCCCTCACACAGTGTATCCTTCAGGTGTATCCTTCAGCCCTTCACACAGTGTATCCTTGTAGCCCCCTTCACACAGTCTGTCCTCCTTCAGGCCTTCACACAGTGTATCCTTCAGCCCTTCACACAGTGTATCCTTCAGCCCTTCACACAGTGTATCCTTCAGCCTCCTGTATCCTTCAGCCCTTCACACAGTGTATCCTTCAGCCCTTCACACAGTGTATCCTTCAGGCCTTCACACAGTGTATCCTTCAGCCCTTCAGTGTATCCTTCAGGCCTCCTCACACAGTGTATCCTTCAGCCCTTCACACAGTGTCCAGCCCTTCCACCTTCAGTGTGTATCCTTCAGCCCTTCACACAGTGTATCCTTCAGCCCTTCACAGTGTATCCTTCAGGCCTCCTCACAGTGTATCCTTCAGCCCTTCACACAGTGTATCCTTCAGCCCTTCACACAGTGTATCCTTCAGCCCTTCACACAGTGTATCCTTCAGCCCTCATCCTTCAGGCCCTTCACACAGTGTATCCTTCAGGCCTCCTCACAGTGTATCCTTCAGGTCTCCTCACAGTGTATCCTTCAGGCCTCCTCACAGTGTATCCTTCAGCCCTCCACACAGTGTATCCTTCAGCCCTTCACACAGTGTATCCTTCAGGCCTCCTCACAGTGTAGTGTATCCCTTCACACAGTCTGTATCCTTCTTTCACAGTGTATCCTTCAGCCTCCTCACAGTGTATCCTTCAGCCCTCCTCACAGTGTGTATCCTTCAGCCCTTCACACAGTGTAGCCCTCCTTCCAGCCCTCCACACAGTGTATCCTTCCTTCCCTTCACACAGTTCTGTATCCACAGTGTATCCTTCAGGCCTTCACACAGTGTATCCTTCAGGCCTCCTCACAGTGTATCCTTCAGGCCTCCTCACAGTGTATCCTTCAGGCCTCCTCACAGTGTATCCTTCAGCCCTTCACACAGTGTATCCTTCAGCCCTTCACACAGTCTGTATCCTTCAGCCCTTCACACAGTGTATCCTTCAGCCCTTCAGCCCTTCACAGTGTATCCTTCAGCCCTTCACACAGTGTATCCTTCAGCCCTTCACAGTGTATCCTTCAGGCCTCCACAGTGTATCCTTCAGCCCTCACACAGTGTATCCCTTCAGCCTCTTCACAGTGTATCCTTCAGCCCTTCAGGCACAGTGTATCCTTCAGGCCTCCTCACAGTGTATCCTTCAGCCCTTCACACAGTGTATCCTTCAGCCCTTCACACAGTGTCCTTCAGCCCTTCACACAGTGTATCCTTCAGGCCTCCTCACAGTGTATCCTTCAGCCCTTCACACAGTGTATCCTTCAGGCCTCCTCACAGTGTATCCTTCAGCCCTTCACACAGTCTGTATCCTTCAGCCTTCACACAGTGTATCCTTCAGGCCTCCTCACAGTGTATCCTTCAGCCCTTCACACAGTGTATCCTTCAGTATCCTTCAGGTATCCCTCAGCCTCCTCACAGTGTATCCTTCAGCCCTCTTCACAGTGTATCCTTCAGCCCTTCACACAGTGTATCCTTCAGCCCTTCACACAGGCCTCCTCACAGTGTATCCTTCAGCCCTTCACACAGTCCTTCAGTGTATCCTTCAGGCCTCCTCACAGTGTATCCTTCAGGCCCTCCACACAGTGTATCCTTCAGCCCTCTCACACAGTGTATCCTTCAGCCCTTCACACAGTGTATCCTTCAGCCCTTCATCCTTCAGGCCTTCACACAGTGTATCCTTCAGGCCTTCACACAGTGTATCCTTCAGGCCTTCACACAGTGTGTATCCTTCAGCCTCACAGTGTATCCTTCAGCCCTTCACACAGTGTATCCTTCAGCCCTTCAGTGTATCCTTCAGCCCTTCACACAGTGTATCCTTCAGCCCTTCACACAGTGTATCCTTCAGGCCTCCTCACAGTGTGTATCCTTCAGCCCTTCACAGTGTATCCTTCACCTCCTCACAGTGTATCCTTCAGCCCTTCACAGTCAGTGTATCCTTCAGCCCAGTGTATCCTTCAGTGTATCCTTCAGCCCTTCAGTGTATCCTCCTCACAGTGTCCTCCTTCAGTGTATCCTTCAGCCTCCTTCACAGTGTATCCTTCAGTGTATCCTTCAGGCCTCACAGTGTATCCTTCAGCCCTCACACAGTGTATCCTTCAGCCCTTCACACAGTGTATCCTTCAGGCTCACAGTCTGTATCCTCACAGTGTATCCTTCAGCCCTTCACACAGTGTATCCTTCAGCCCTCCACACAGTGTATCCTTCAGCCTTCAGCCCTTCAGGCCTCCTCACAGTGTATCCTTCAGCCCTTCACACAGTGTATCCTTCAGCCTCTTCACAGTCTGTATCCTTCAGGCCTCCTCACAGTGTATCCTTCAGCCCTTCACACTGTGTATCCTTCAGCCCTCCACACAGTGTATCCTTCAGGCCTTCACACAGTGTATCCTTCAGCCTTCACACAGTGTATCCTTCAGCCCTTCACACAGTGTATCCTCCTTCAGCCCTTCACACAGTGTATCCTTCAGGCCTCCTCACAGTGTATCCTTCAGCCCTTCACACAGTGTATCCTTCAGGCCTTCACACAGTGTATCCTTCAGGCCTCCTCACAGTGTATCCTTCAGCCCTTCACACAGTCCTTCAGCCCTTCACACAGTGTATCCTTCAGGCCTCCTCACAGTGTATCCTTCAGGCCTCCTCACAGTGTATCCTTCAGGCCTCCTCACAGTGTATCCTTCAGCCCTTCACACAGTGTTTCCTTCAGCACAGTGTATCCTTCAGCCTCCACACAGTGTATCCTTCAGCCTCACACAGTCTGTACAGTGTAGTGTATCCTTCAGCCCTCCTCACAGTGTATCCTTCAGCCCTTCACACAGTGTATCCTTCAGCCCTTCACACAGTGTATCCTTCAGTGTATCTTCACAGTGTATCAGTGTGTATCCTTCAGCCCTGTATCCTTCAGCACAGTGTATCCTTCCCCTCAGCCCTTCACACAGTGTATCCTTCAGGCCTCCACAGTGTATCAGTGTGTATCCTTCAGCCCTTCACAGTGTATCCTTCAGCCCTTCACACAGTGTGTCCTTCAGGCCTCTCACAGTGTATCCTTCAGCCCTCTTCACACAGTGTATCCTTCAGCCCTTCACACAGTGTATCCTTCAGCCCTTCACACAGTGTATCCTTCAGCCCTTCACACAGTGTATCCTTCAGGCCTCCTCACAGTGTATCCTTCAGCCTCCTCACAGTGTATCCTTCAGGCCTCCTCACAGTGTATCCTTCAGCCCTTCACAGTGTATCCTTCAGCCCTTCACACAGTGTATCCTTCAGGCCTCCTCACAGTGTATCCTTCAGCCCTTCACACAGTGTATCCTTCAGCCCTTCACACAGTGTATCCTTCAGCCCTTCACACAGTGTATCCTTCAGCCCTTCACACAGTGTATCCTTCAGTGTGTATCCTTCAGCCCTTCACACAGTGTATCCTTCAGGCCTCCTCACAGTGTATCCTTCAGCCCTTCACACAGTCTGTATCCTTCAGCCCTTCACACAGTGTATCCTTCAGGCCTCCTCACAGTGTATCCTTCAGCCCCTCACACAGTGTATCCTTCAGGCCTCCTCACAGTGTATCCTTCAGCCCTTCACACAGTGTGTCCTTCAGCCCTCACAGTGTACACAGTGTGTATCCTTCAGCCTCCTCACAGTGTATGTATCTCTTCAGCCTTTCTTCAGCCACAGTGTATCCTTCAGCCCTGTCACCTTCAGGCCTCTGTATCCTTCAGGCCTCCTCACAGTGTATCCTTCAGTATCCCTTCAGGCCTCCTCACAGTGTATCCTTCAGCCCTTCACACAGTGTTTCCTTCAGCCTCCTCACACAGTCTGTATCCTTCAGCCCCTTCACCTCCTCACAGTGTATCCTTCAGCCCTTCACACAGTGTATCCTTCAGCCTCTTCACACAGTGTATCCTTCAGGCCTCCTCACAGTGTATCCTTCAGCCCTTCACACAGTGTATCCTTCAGCCCTTCACACAGTGTATCCTTCAGCCCTTCACACAGTGTATCCTTCAGGCCTCCTCACAGTGTATCCTTCAGGCCTCCTCACAGTGTATCCTTCAGCCCTTCACACAGTGTATCCTTCAGCCCTTCACACAGTGTAGCCCTTGTATCAGCCCTTCACACAGTGTATCCTTCAGGCCCTTCCTCACAGTGTTTCCTTCAGCCCTTCACAGTGTATCCTTCAGCCCTTCACACAGTGTATCCTTCAGCCCTTCACACAGTGTATCCTTCAGCCCTTCACACAGTGTATCCTTCAGCCCTTCACACAGTGTGTATCCTTCAGCCCTTCACACAGTGTATCCTTCAGCCCTTCACACAGTGTATCCTTCAGCCCTTCACACAGTGTATCCTTCAGCCCTTCACACAGTGTATCCTTCAGCCCTTCACACAGTGTGTCCTTCAGCCCTTCACACAGTCTGTATCCTTCAGGCCTCCTCACAGTGTATCCTTCAGCCCTTCACACAGTGTATCCTTCAGCCCTTCACACAGTGTATCCTTCAGCCCTTCACACAGTGTATCCTTCAGCCCTTCACACAGTGTATCCTTCAGCCCTTCACACAGTGTATCCTTCAGCCCTTCACACAGTGTATCCTTCAGGCCTTCACACAGTGTATCCTTCAGCCCTTCACACAGTGTATCCTTCAGCCCTCCTTCAGCCCTTCACACAGTGTATCCTTCAGCCCTTCACACAGTGTATCCTTCAGGCCTCCTCACAGTGTATCCTTCAGCCCTTCACACAGTGTATCCTTCAGCCCTTCACACAGTGTATCCTTCAGGCCTCCTCACAGTGTATCCTTCAGGCCTCCTCACAGTGTATCCTTCAGCCCTTCACACAGTGTATCCTTCAGCCCTTCACAGTGTATCCTTCAGCCCTTCACACCTTCAGGCCTGTGTATCCTTCAGCCTTCTCACAGTGTATCCTTCAGCCCTTCACACAGTGTGTCCTTCAGCCCTCTTCACAGTGTGTATCCTTCAGGCCTCCTCACAGTGTATCCTTCAGCCCTTCACACAGTGTATCCTTCAGGCCTCACACAGTGTATCCTTCAGGCCTCCTCACAGTGTATCCTTCAGCCCTTCACACAGTGTATCCTTCAGCCCTTCACACAGTGTATCCTTCAGCCCTTCACAGTGTATCCTTCAGCCCTTCAGTATCCTTCAGCCTCCTCACAGTGTGTCCTTCAGTGTATCCTTCCTCCACACAGTGTATCCTTCAGGCCTCCTCACAGTGTAGTGGCCTCCTTCAGCCCTTCACACAGTGTATCCTTCAGGCCTCCTCACAGTGTATCCTTCAGCCCTTCACACAGTGTATCCTTCAGGCCTCAGGCCTCCTCACAGTGTGTCCTCCTTCAGCCCTTCACACAGTGTGTATCCTTCAGCCCTTCACACAGTGTATCCTTCAGGCCTCCTCACAGTGTATCCTTCAGCCCTTCACACAGTCTGTATCCTTCAGCCTTTCACACAGTGTATCCTTCACCCTTCACAGTGTATCCTTCAGCCCTTCACACCTTCAGTGTGTATCCTTCAGCCTTCAGTCACACCTTCAGTGTATCCTTCAGCCCTCCACACAGTGTATCCTTCAGCCCTTCACACAGTGTATCCTTCAGGCCTTCACACAGTGTATCCTTCAGGCCTTCAGGTATCCTTCAGCCCTTCACACAGTGTATCCTTCAGCCCTTCACACAGTGTATCCTTCAGGCCTCCACACAGTGTATCCTTCAGTGTATCCTCAGGCCTTCACACAGTGTATCCTTCAGCCCTTCACACAGTGTATCCTTCAGGCCTTCACACAGTGTATCCTTCAGCCTTCACACAGTGTATCCCTTCAGTGTATCCTTCAGCCCTTCACACAGTGTATCCTTCAGCCTTCAGGCCTTCCCTCACAGTGTATCCTTCAGCCCTTCACAGTGTATCCTTCAGCCTCCTCACAGTGTATCCTTCAGGCCTCCTCACAGTGTATCCTTCAGCCCTTCACACAGTGTATCCTTCAGCCCTTCACACAGTGTATCCTTCAGCCCTTCACACAGTGTATCCTTCAGCCCTTGTATCCTTCACACAGTGTATCCTTCAGCCCTCCCTCACAGTGTATCCTTCAGCCCTTCACACAGTGTATCCAGTGTAGCCCTCCTCACAGTGTATCCTTCAGCCCTTCACACAGTGTATCCTTCAGCCTTCACACAGTGTATCCTTCACACAGTGTCCTTCAGCCCTTCACACAGTGTATCCTTCAGCCCTTCACACAGTGTATCCTTCAGCCCTTCACACAGTGTGTATCCTTCAGCCCTTCACACAGTGTATCCTTCAGGCCTCCTCACAGTGTATCCTTCAGCCCTTCACACAGTGTATCCTTCAGCCCTTCACACAGTGTGTCCTCCTTCAGTGTATCCTTCAGCCCTTCAGTGTATCCCAGCCACACAGTGTATCCTTCAGCCTCTTCACAGTGTATCCTTCAGCCCTTCACACAGTGTATCCTTCAGCCCTTCTTCCTTCAGCCCTTCACAGTGTATCCTTCAGCCTTCACAGTGTATCCTCAGCCCTTCACACAGTAGTATCCTTCAGCCCTCACACAGTGTATCCTTCAGTGTATCCTTCCCTTCACACAGTGTATCCTTCCCCTTCAGCCCTTCCTTCAGCCCTTCACACAGTGTATACCCTTCAGCCCTTCACACAGTCTGTATCCTTCAGCCCTTCACACAGTGTGTCCTTCAGCCCTTCACACAGTGTATATCCTTCAGCCCTTCACATGGTGTATCCTTCAGCCTTTCACACAGTGTATCCTGCACCAAGAACATACCTAATCCATGGGTGTTGAACTGGATGCAATGAGAAATTCAGTCACGTATGGGCTTGTAGGGTAAGAGCTGCCCATTTTCATTGTCTTATGTAGAATCTATTTCCACAGTGTTAAGTTCTTAAGCCTCTCTAGAGTTTCAAGAAGAAAAACTAAAAGAGGATTACTATGGAGAAATTCTAGGCTAGAGAAAACTATGCAGGCAAATGAGAAGATACAACGAAGGACCAAAGAAACATTCACATTCTATTCAATTAAACAAGGTTTTGTGCCTACATGTGCTCTGAGGAAACATTCCCTGAGTCTACACTGCTGACCTAAAGTCAACTGAATGATCGAGGTCTATCAACACCAAGGCTAGGGGAGGTTCAGATTCTCTCAAGAGATCCTAGAGTGAAAATTTACGTGTAGTTTTTTTCCTATGTGTAACATACACACAGCCTAGAAGTTTAAGAAATTAAAGAAAGGTGAAATATGGCTATTCAAAAAGAATGCCAAGGATGCAGAAGTGATTCATTAGAAGTAGAGAAAGAAAAGACTACTTGGTGCTTATACATCTCCTAGGCTGTTGGAAGACTTGCCTACATAGGGAAAAAAAAAACTGGATTGATCCTTTTAAGGGTCACTGTTATCTACACTGAAATCACACGCTTCATTTTCAGTGAGTCAGATAAGATATTCTCTTACCTTCTTTTTCATAAAAGGAATAGAGAATCATGAAAACAAGCCCAGCAACTTGACGTGTCTGGAAAACCCTTTTCTCTGCTTATCCTTAAAGATGCTACATTAATCTTTTAAACCCCCACCCAGAAGTCCTTGGCTGGCTACCCCTGTCAAGACTATCATATACCCCTTCACCCGCTCCATCCCTCCCTCCCCACAAAATTAGCTTCCAGTCAACCAGTTCAAGGTTTCCAGTTCTCAGAGGAGACAGACAAACAAGCAAAAATACAATAAACAGATAATCTGGGTCAAATCCCAGCCTTGTCAGGGCTGGTTAGCTCATGTCTCTGGGCTTCAATTTCCTCACATTTACAAGGGGCTGAAGCACACCAGCCCCACAGAGAAATCAGGAGACTGGCATGAGAAAGGGCATTTGAAGGGACTACATAAACTGTAAAGGGCCATCAACAATGTAGAAGATCACTTTTGAAGTTCGGTGTGGATTATGGAATTACACCATACTAGGCTTGGCCAGCAAATCAAGTCAAGTCAAATCACCGTGGATGGTGACTGCAGCCCTGAAATCAGAAGACTGCTTCTAGACATGAAAGCTATGACAAACCTCGACAGTGTGCTGAAAAGCAGAGACATGATTCTGTTGACAAAGGTCAAGGCTATGGACTTCCCAGTGGTCATGTATGGTTGTGAGAGTTGGATGGTAAAGAAGACAGAGTACCAAAGAATTGATGCCTTTGAACTGTGGTGCTGGAGAAGACTCCTGAAAGTCCCTTGGACAGCAAGGAGATCAAACCAGTCAATCTTAAGGGAAATCAACTCTGAACACTCATTGGAAGGACTGATGCTGAAGCTCCAATACTTTGGCCACCTGATGAGAAGAGCTGACTCACTGGAGAAGTCCCTGATGCTGGGAAATATTGAAGGCAGGAGGAGAAGAGGGCGATAGAGGATGAAATGGCTGGATGGCATCACTGATGCAACGGACATGAACTTGGGCAAACTTTGGGAGATGGTGAGGGACAGAGAGGCCTGGCAGGCTAAGCTGCAGTCCATGGGGTCGCAAAGAGTCAGACACGACTAAATAAAGGCTTGACCACTGTAATTCAACAGTGGCCACTATAAAAAAACCGAATGAGAATCACCCCTTGCTCCAAAACCCAAGGGAACCGTGGTGACTACTGGTGCCCAGACCACCATGTGGCCCGGTGCTGAGTGGCCATCCACCAAAGGGTAACATCACTGAACTGCAGCCATGGCCACTTCCGTTAAGGTGTGCAAATCACTTCTGCCCTCCAGGTAGGGCAGCTTCTACAGAAGCATTTCTTATTACCATCACATTAATGGCCTTGGAAGCACATGTCAAATTACTTCTGCTCAGTGTGCCTCAAGGAGAGAAAATTGAAACTCCGAGGGCTCTCACAGCAGATGCTTTTGGATCAAATGGCTCGTAATTACTACTTGGATCTCTGAAGGGAAGTGAGTGGCAAAATCACAATCTGGCCGTCACAAAACGGGCCCACACCACAGTTGCTGATAAAAGGAAGGTCTATTAGCAAGTGAGATGAGGGAAGAACACAAAAGACGTTCGTACTCTTGGCTGTCTTAACAGCAGCAACATGTCACAGAGGCGGAGGTGTTCATTTCCTTCTTGGGTGGATGCCCAAACATCAATTGATATGAAAGGGAAACAAAGACCTATCTATGTACCATCCATCTGTGCACGTACGACAGTTGTGTATGGCTCCAGACTAAACGTTCTATTTAAACAGACCAGAGTGATGGTCAAGAGTAAGCGGTTTCATTCATAGTTTCCACTAAAAAAAAAAAAAAAAAATTAGCATTTTTTTTCCCCCCAGTTTGGAGCTTAGGACTAGTGTGACAATGCTTCATTCACTCACTGCCACAGAAAGTTGGGACACCCCAAGCCAATTTTCCAGGAGTGAGAGCCAAGGCCCAGGGCGCCAGGGTATCTGCAATGATGCTTCTGGGGTAGCTCCCTTCCAGAGCCTCAGCGGGGGATTTGTTGTCACTATCTCCATAACAAACACATCCCTTCAAACTCTGACTGAGACGTATTATTACTCACCAAGAAGTACCCTATGAAAAGCTTTCACTTTTTTTGGCGGGCCAAAGTGTCCTTTAAAAAAACCGCTCAAATAAGACTGGCTGGATTCCAACATTAACAGATTTCAAATTAGGGTGACTCACAGTTGGACTGTTACACGATGCACCGATTAGAATGGAATATTTTTAAATACCCGTGACCCTCCTCCCTCCCAGCACTCAGGAATGACTGCCTTTCTGTGTTACGCTGGTGGACATAACACACTATTCACAAATAGATGGTTTGTGCAAGTTATAAATATTCTCCAAGAATGGTTAGCAGGAAAAAAAAACTAGTGGAATGAAATATTAATTATTCAACCAGCTACAGGCAGAATCTTAAGTCTCAGAGATATTAAAAAAAAATCAAATACCCTTCATTCTGTCTGCTACTCAATTTAAACCTAGTTATCTGAGTACTACAGGACAGAAATAATTGACACGGCATTAAAATAGCCCTCTATGTCAAAGGAATTTCTTCACTGTTGCTATCCAGAAGCAATGTTTAGTTAAAACAAATAGGGATAAATGTTTAAATATACATGCTTTAAAAAAAAAAATAGCAAACAATAATACTTTCCTCTCACTGGTTATAGCACCAATGGGGCTTGTTAATTAAATCACAAGAAGATGATTTGGTCACTTGAACCCAATTTAAATAAGACTAAGCTTAATTCTAATCATTAATGACTACCAAAATTTATTTTCAGTGTTCAACGTAAGTTCTGTTAATAGAAAGTGTTTTGATGATACAATTTCTAAACTCTCAAAGTAGGAAATTTAAATTATCACAATGCTGGAAAAGATATAACCTTAAAACCATGTGGCTTTTATTGCAGATCAAACAGTTCTTCTCAACCATTAAAGGGCTACATCTAATACAGACAAGTAATAAGCAAATTTACTAAGCAATACTATATCCTTAGCAGTGAGTCATGGGTTAAGAATATACACATAATCAAAAGCGAAAGTGAAAGCAGCTCAGTTGTGTCTCACTCTTTGCAATTCTCCAGGCCGGAATACTGGAGTGGGTAGCCTTTCCCTTCTCCAGGGGATCTTCCCGACTCAGGGATCGAACCCAGGTCTCCTGCATTGCAGATAGATTCTTTACCAGCTGAGCCACCAGGGAAGCCCAAGAATACTGGAGTGGGTAGCCTTTTCCTTCTCCAGCGGACCTTCTCAACCCAGGGATTGAACCTAGGTCTCCTGCGTTACAGGGGGATTCTTTACCAGCTGAGCTACCAGGGAAGCCCAACACATAATCAAAGGTCCTAGTCATAAACTTGCCTGGGAGATATGACATGTGTACTTGGTGGGATGACTAAAAGAGAATAAGAAGCAAACAAATAATAATGATATAATTTGATGCTGTTGCTGTTCAGTCGCTAAGTCGGGTCCAACTTCTCGCAAACAATTTTTTTAATCAAGAAAAATGTCTCGTCGACTGTGTAATTTGATCTGGATTTTGAAAAAAGCTCTGAGTGTATATAGAAATAACAGGGCAGAGAATGGAAATCATTTATTATGAAAAGTCTACCATTTTGATGGTATGATCTATAAAGAGGAAGGTTTGGATGTGGCTTCCTCAGAGTTCCACTTAGTCAAATCAGGTGGCGCTAGTGGAAAAGAACCCATCTGCCAACGCAGAAGACACGAGAGATTGCGGGTTTGATCCCTGGGTCAGGAAGATCCCCCGGAAGAGGGCATGGCAACCCACTCCAGTATTCTTGCCTGGAGAATCCCATGGACAGAGGATCCTGGCGGGCTACAGTCCATAGGGTCACAAAAAGTCAGACATGACTGAAGCCACTTAGCACACATGCAGCAAAAGGAGACCAGCCAGGAGCAGTGCCCATGACCTGGCCTCCTGGAATAGCCACCCTAGCTCACTTGACCTGCCCTCTGGCAGCCCCTGTGCTGTGAGTATGGGAGGTGAGGGCAGGGTTTTGAGCAGAGGTTCTCTACCCCATCTCAGGACACCGTGGGCAGGGCTTAACTATGAGGGGTGGTTCAACAATAACCATGGAACTGAGCCCCTGCTCACTACCCACAGTTGGGTCCACTTCCCATGGAGGCGGAAGATGTGGCTGTCTATGGAGTATATTTTAAGATCACCAGAAATTTCCTCATTTACCTCCCTCTAGACCCATCACAGGGTCTTAAACACTCCGCCATTCCTCAGGTCTTTCAAACTATCGCCAATTCACTGAATTACCCCAATTAATTTGTTATGTAATATTGCCTACTTCTGTAAAAACACATTAAATTGTGTCTAAGCCCTTAAAATCAGGTTGGAGCCTCAACAAATAGTTTAGAGGGTTATTGGACATAAAACCCCAAGATACAATGATTTAGTGAGGAAGGAGATAAGAGAAATAGTAACACAAAAGACAGCTTTAATTGGAAGGTGTGGATTTGAAAAAGACACAAAGAAGAGGCGTGAGCTCACCCAGACCACCTTCACCCACCTCAGAATTCCATCCAGCAATGGTTCTGGGCTTTGCTTAGTCAGAAACTGTCCTGGGGACTAGACAGAGTCCCTGTGCTCAGCTCTACTGAAGGCACCAAAGGCTGCTGATTCACAGCGTGAAGCACTGTGTGTGTGAAGACCCCTGACACTCTGAGAGGAAAACGCAAGTTTGGATCCACTAAACTCTGATGACAGTAAGTACTACCCGAGGAACAGGGATAAATAAAAGTCGATATTTTGACTTCAGTCTAGCTATATACCACTTCAATCTAGCTATATTCATGGGAAGGACTGATGCTGAAGCTGAAACACCAATACTTTGGCCATTTGATGCAAAGAACTGACTCATGTGAAAAGACCCTGATGCTGGGAAAGATTGAAGGTGGGAGGATAAGGGGGTGACAAAGGATGAGATGGTTGGATGGCATCACCGACTCAATCAATGGACGTGAGTTTGAGTAAGCTCCGGGAGATGGTGACGGACAGGGAAGCCTGGCGTGTTGCAGTCCATGGGGCTGAAAGAGTTGACACGACTGAGCGACTGACCTGACTGATACCACTTTGAAGATGCAGTTACCATGAGTTTAAGATACCTTCAAAAATAACTGGCATTCTGAAAACACCTTTTACCTACTCGGCACCATTTGAGTTCCAAATTTATTTTCAACAGGTTCAGATAAAGATTAAGCATGCCCCATTTAACTTAGCATTTCTGTCATCCAAGGAAAATAAGACAGCTGCCGTCTGCAACCTTGCTTACCTCACTGGAGTTATTGGAGCTTTGAGGTAGCTGAGTTCCGGAAAATCCATGGCTGCCACTGGAATCGAATATCTGATAGACAGCAGGAGAAAAAAAGACTAATGAAGTGGCTCTGCAATATTCATTTGGCAGTTACTTTCTCAGTATTTAAAAATTTAAGTTCTATAACATTTGACAAGATCTTCCTATCACAATGTATATTATTTACGACTCTACTACATCTAAAGTTTTAACTTAAAGTTGCTTTTTTTTCCCATATGGTTACATATATTACTTTTCTATGATACATATTGTTCAGGTCATCCTAGATCTTCTTGATGTTGGAGAAGGCAATGGCACCCCACTCCAGTACTCTTGCCTGGAAAATCCCATGGATGGAGGAGCCTAGTAGGCTGCAGTCCATGGGGTCGCTAAGAGTCGGACATGACTGAGCAACTTCACTTTCACTTTCATGCATTGGAGAAGGAAATGGCAACCCACTACAGTGTTCTCGCCTGGAGAATCCCAGGGATGGGGGAGCCTGGTGGGCTGCTGTCTATGGGGTCGCACAGAGTCGGACATGACCGAAGTGACTTAGCAGCAGCAATAACTTCTCCCCTGGAGAAGGAAATGGCAACCCACTCCAGTATCCTTGCCTGGAGAATCCCATGGATGGAGGAGCCTGGTAGGCTATAGTCCACAGGGTCGAAAAGAGTCGGATACGACTGAGCAACTTTTTACTTTACTTTACTTACACATTTCTGAAGATGCAGAAATCAGAGTTGGCAAAGCCACCAAAATCAAGTTTATAACTATTTTTTAAATGTGCATAGAAAAAATATTAGGAAGAAATAGAGCTAAATATTAAACATGGTTGTGTCTGGGTAGAGGAACTAGGAATAATTTCTTTTTCCAATTTTTATCTTCTAGATTTTATAGTGGAATACTAAACATTAAAGAATAGGCCATTTAAACATTTATACCAAGTACATCAGCTCTCAGCCCAGGCAGTACTAGTGGTAAAGAACCTGCCTGCCAAGGCAGGAGACACACAAGGCTCAGTTAGATCCCTGGGTCAGAAAGATTCCCTGGAGAAGGGCATGGCAACCCACTCCAGTATTCTTCCCTGGAGAATCCCATAGACAGAGGAGCCTAGCAGGCTACAGTCCATAGGGTTGCAAAGAGTAGGACACAACTGAAGCAAATTAGCACACACAATATCAACTGCATTCAGTTATGTAAATTCATTGTTCAGTCGCTCAGTTCATGCCCAACTCTTTGCAATAAACCGCAGCACGCCAGGCTTCCTTGTCCATCACTATCTGCCAGCATTTGCTCAAACTCATGTCCATTGAGTCAGTGATGTCATCCAACCATTTCATCCTTTGTCACCCTCTTTCTCCTACTGCCCTCAATCTTTCCCAGCATCAGGGTCTTTTCCAATGAATCAGCTCTTTGCATCAAGCGGCCAAGTATTGAAACTTCAGCTACAGCATCAGTACTCCCAATGAATGTTCAGGGTTGGTTTCCTTTAGGATTGACTGGTTTGATCTCCTTGCAGTCCAAAGGGACTCTCAAGAGTCTTCTCCAAAACCACAGTTCAAAAGCATCAATTCTTCTGAAAGAAGCGCTCAGCCTTCTTTATTGTCCAACTCTCACATCCATATATGACTACTAGAAAAACCATAGCTTTGACTATACTGACCTTTGTCAGCTTTATAGTATGTTGTGTACCTTTGTCAGAGCTTTTCTTCCAAGGAGCAAGTGTCTTTTAATTTCATGGCTGCAGTCACCATCTGCAGTGATTTTGGAGCCCAAGAAAATAAAGTCTGTCATTGTTTCCACTGTTTCCTCATCTATTTGCCATGCAGTGATGGGGCCGGTTGCCATGATTTAAGTATGTGAATGTTGAGTTTTAAGCCAGTTTTTTCACTCTTCTCTTTCACCTTCATCAAGAGGCTCTTTAGTTCCTCTTCACTTTCTGCCATAAGGATGGTATCACGGGCATGTCTCAGGTTATTGATATTTCTCCCGGCAATCTTGTTTCCAGCTTGTGCTTCCTCCAGTTTTGCATTTCGCATGATGTACTCTGCATTTAAGTTAAATAAGCAGGGTGACAATATACAGTCTTGACATACCCCTTTCCCAATTTGGAACCAGTTCATTGTTCCATGTCCATTCTAACTGTTGCTTCTTGTCATGCATACAGGTTTCTCAAGAGGCAGGTAAGGTGCTCTGGTATTCCCATCTCTTTAAAGAGTTTTCCAGAGTCTGTTGTGATCCACATAGTCAAAGGCTCTTCGGGCAGTCAATGAAGCAGATGTTCTCCTGAAATTCCCCTTGCTTTTCCTATGATCCCACAGATGTTGGCAATTTGATCTCCGGTTCCTCTGCCTTTTCTAAATCCAGTTTTTATGTACGGAAGTTCTCGGTTCATGTACTGTTGAAGCCTGGCTTGGAGAATTTTAAGCATGACCTTTCTAGCATGTGAAATAATGCAATTGTGTGGTAGTTTGAATATTCTTTGGCATTGTCCTTCTTTGGAATTGGAATGAAAACTGTTCTTTTCCAGTCTTGTGGCCATTGCTGAATTTCCAAATTTGCTGGCATATTGAGCGCAACTCTTTAACAGCATCATCTTTTAGGATTTGAAATAACTCAGCTGTAATTCCATCGCCTCCACTAGCTTTGTTTGTAGTAATGCTTCCTAAGGCCCACTGACTTTACATTGTACATTTCCTAATACTGCACAGGAGGCAGTGATCAAAACCATCCCCAAGAAGAAGAAATGCAAAATGGTAAAATGATTGTCTGAGGAGGCCTTACAAATAGCTTTGAAAAGAAGAGAAGTGAAAAGCAAAGGAGAAAAGGAAATATATACCCTTCTGAATGCAGAGTTCCAAAGAACAGCAAGGAGAAATAAGAAAGATTTGAGAGACTAGCACTGAAACATGTATATTACCATATATAAAATAGATGACCAGTGCAAGCTCAGTGCATGAAGCAGGGCACTCAAAGCCTGTGCTCTGGGACAACTCAGAGGGATGAGGTGGGGATCGAGGTGCGAAGAGATTCAAGGCAGGGGACACATTTGCACCTATGGCTGATTCATGTCAACGTATGGCAAAAACCATCACAATATTGTAATTATCCTCCAATTACAAAAAAAAATTTTTTCAAGCCTTAAGTGAACAATGCAAAGAAATAGAGGAAAACAATAGAATGGGAAAAAGTAGATATTTCTTCAAGGAAATTATAAATGCCAAGGGAACATTTCATGCAAAGACGGGCACAATAAAGGTCAGAAATGGTATGGACCTAACAGAAACAGATATTAAGCAGAGGTGGCAAGAATTACACAGAAAAACTGTACAAAAAAGTCTTACTGACCCAAACAACCACGATGGTGTGATCGCTCCCCTACAGCCAGACATCCTGGAGTTATATAAATACCGACACTACAATTAGCTTCATATCTTTTTAAAACAAAAATGTTCAAGCAAATGCTTTTGCTTCATAAAATTTTACATTAAGGACATTTACCATATATGATGGGGTAAAGACTATATTAGGCTTATATCAAATTAGCTAAACGTCAACATTTTATAAGCAAATTACCAAGATACTTATTGTCATTTAATTATATAGAATTTGCTGTCTTGATTAAAATGAGAATTTGTCTAAAGACATTATTTAAACTTCATAGAACTTGAATTCAAAAAGATGAGCCGAGCATTAGCTAATGGTGTATCAGTTCAGTTGCTCAGTCTTGTCTGACTCCTTGCGACCCTACGAACTGCAGTATGCCAGGCCTCCCTGTCCATCACCAACTCCCGGAGTTCGCCCAAACTCATGTCCATTAAGTCGGTGATGCCATCCAGCCATCTCATCCTCTGTCGTCCCCTTTTCCTCCTGCTCCCAATCCCTCCCAGCATCAGTGTCTTTTCTAATGAATCAACTCGTCACATGAGGTGGCCGAAGTATTGGAGTTTCAGCTTCAGCATCAGTCCTTCCAAAGAACAACCAGAACTGATCTCCTTTAGAATGGACTGGTTGGATCTCCTTGCAGTCCAAGGGACTCTCAAGAGTCTTCTCCAACACCACAGTTCAAAAGCATCAATTCTTCCGCGCTCAGCTTTCTTCACAGTCCAACTCTCACATCCATACATGACCACTGGAAAAACCATTGCCTTGACTAGATGGACCTTTGCTGGCAAAGTAATGTCTCTGCCTTTGAATATGCTATCTAGGTTGGTCATAACTTTCCTTCCAAGGAGTGAGGGTCTTTTAACTTCATGGATGCAATCACTATCTGCAGTGATTTTAACCATAATATATAATGAAGAAATGTTTTCATTTATAACCAACAAATGATTAATTTCACAATTGAAGTACAAATAGAATCACAATTTTTAAACATGATATCCTTTCTGATTGTGAGCATACAAAAATAGTGGCCAAGTAAAGGACTGCATGTATTTTTGCTTTCAATCAACCAATCCACTCCCTACCACTTCCACCTTTATTGCTTTAGGGTTATAGATAAGTCATAGAAGTTGATTCTCTCCCTGCTATTCACCTGTTTCATGAAACTGTTTCACAAGTTAAATGTGTATATGTATATAAAATTAGAGAACAAAGTTCATAAAACATGACTCTGCCAGCATATTCAGAATAACAGCTGTCAGAAATAAAAACAAGAACTTCCTTGGACTTCATCACATTTTCCCCATTCACTTAAATGAACAGCTCATTTTGTGATAATTTATCTTTCCAAGAGTCTTACAAAAAATAATAATCCTAAAACATACCGCTCAGCAACGTAAAAATCATTATCACATACTGTATTAGCAGCATTAGGAAATATTTCAGACATGAGTAATCAAAACGTTCCCAAAACAATTCACTATCCATGGGCCACCTTTCAACAATATGTGCTCGGGCTATTTTTACTTGGCATGTTTAAATAGCCGCTCATCCTCTTTCTAGGATAATAGGCAGCAACAGTGATCCAGTGCTGGAGGATCTAGGTAGACCAAGCCTCAGCCTTGACTCTCAGCTGCCTCAGGAACAAGGAAAGGAAGTGACCTCACCTCTCCCTGTCTCTGCCTTCTCATCTGTGATAAGTGATGACACAACGCCTACTTCGTGTCATACAGATGACGTCAGCAAAGCGTCCGGCACTATCAACAGAGTTCAGTTGCTGTTATTCTATTATTAATTTTCCATGTTGATTATAACAGAAAATCTATGACAATTACTTAAGGGCAATGACAAGTGCAGATGCTTTTCTGATGAGTCTTACCTTTGCGTTCCCACGCACTGCAGATGTAGGGTGTGAATACCTCTTTGGGAGTGCCAAAAAAGAGAGTGAGCAACTTGAGTGTTTTCTTTTGGGGAAAAACAGTTAATGCTGAGACTGCATCCCTTTGAAGCAACTTTGATCTCATTGTGAAGGCTGGTGAACATTTATGATTCACAGCATATCAGGGATTTCCCACTTGGTCTATTGTCCCTCCCATGCTGAGCAACTCACCTGAGTTATAGACGGTCTTTTCTCCTTCCCTTTTCTTGCAAGTGTGTCCAGGCCTTTTAATGAAGAAAACAACCCCTTCTTGTGTCTTCCCCGCTGAGTCAGCGAGAGAGTTCTTTTCCGAAGGGCAGAGTCATCTCTAGAACACACCTGATTTAAAACACAGTTTAGAAACATCATAAAGTGCATTATGTCCTAACAGGAATAAGCCCTGCTTGCTATAAATGTTAGTTGATCAGCTGCTCTTTGCAACCCCATGGACTGTAGCCCTCTGGGTTCCTCTGGCCATGGAATTGTCCAGGCAAGAATACTGGAGTGGGTTGCCATTTCCTCCTCCAGGGGATCTTCCCGACCCAGAGATCGAACCCAGGCCTCCCTCACTGCAGGCAGGTTTTCTACCATCTGAGCCGCCAGGTGTTCTGAGCAGTCCCCAGAGTTATTCCAAGTCTGACATAGCAGAGGCACATTCACCAGAGATCTCTTATCGAGATAACGTAAGTCTAGCTACCACAGTCACATCTCTCCAGGGTGGGCAGTAGGGTTGGCAGAATCACCTTCAGACTCCAGACTGAGCCAATGCTATCCACAGAAGCCACCCATGCAGAAACGATCTCACAAAACCCAGGGGAACTCTCGGCAGAACAGATCAAAGCACCTTCAATCAGCCCTTCAATTCTTCACACCACTGTCGCTGTTCCTCAGGGATTCCACCCTTTTGATTGTACGAGGTGGGACAGACAGAAGGGCAGAGGCAGACGGGAATATTGAGTAGCTGGGTACGTGCTTGCATGCTCAGTTGTGTCCGACTCTTTGTGACCCCCAGAACCCCCTGGCTCCTCCATTCACGGGATTTCCCAGGCAAGAATACTGGAGTGGGTTGCCATTTCCTTCTCCAGGGGATCTTCCCGACCCAGGGATTGAACCTGCATCTCCTGTGTCTCCTGTTTTACAGGCAGATTCTTCCCATTGCACCACCTGGGAAGCTGGATTCCACGAACGAGCAGCAGAGAAGCTGACACTCTACAGCAGGAAGCCAACCCTCCCTCCCCCAGCACCGGGTCCCTGGGTGGCCCTGGTCAGTTACTGGGTTAAGTCACAGCAGAGCCCAGTGTCAACCAGCTGGAGAAAGGTGAGCTTCCGCAGCGCTCCCTGCATGCCGCCGAACCGCCTTCCTTGGAAACTTACCAGAGCATGGAAAGAGGAAACTGACAAGATGCCCAGCCGGCCCAGGGCCAGCTTGGAGGGGCGGCTGGCGGCAGCAAGGAGGCTCTTGGGGTTCGGCAACTCCCCGCCCTGCAGGCTGGCCAGATAGCAGCGCATCCTGAACAGATCCATGTGAAACTTCTCCAGGTTCTGCTCCCATTGCTGGATCTGTTTAATCAAGAATAGGATTAATTTAAATAAAAATGAAGCGTTTTCACAGGTCAAATTGAAAATGTGACCCCTTTCAGCAACTTTAAGGAAAAAAATCATTTTAGCTGGTGTTGCATGGCTCAAATGAGCCTTCCCTCCTTGCCCCATCTCAAGCCCTCCCGCCAAAACCAATGGGGTCAGATAGCACTGTACTTCATCAGGATGGCCAAAGACAAAACCAAACCAGTGGTCCCGATACAGTGCCAGGGCACGACCTTTGGAGAACTCCAGCGCTGAAAACCATGCTGGCTTAAGGCAGGATGCCCAACTCTAAGTCAGTTACTTCACTTTGTTACATTTACATTCACAGCCTCTGATCTTAAACCAGAATAACCGAATTGCACACAAACAGATGCGGGATGAATGGAGGCAGTGTCTGCACATTTCTGTACATTCTCAGAATGACTCACGAAACAAGAAAAAACAGATGAACTTCAGGCATAAGGACAAACAGAGCTTTTACTCCTACTTTAAGTATTCTGGGGAAGAATCACCGTCTATACAGCTTTATTAAGACACTTATAGGGCTTCCCTGGAGGAGGAAATGGCAACCCACTCCAGTATTCTTGCCTGGAAAATCTCCATGGACAGAGAAGCCTGGCGGGCTACAGTCCATGGGATCGCAAAGAGTCGGACACGACTGAGTGACTAACACAGGGCTTCCCTGGTGGCTCAGTGGTAAAGAAGTTGCCTGACAGTTCAGGAGACACAGGTTCAATCCCTAATCTGGAAAGACCCCATATGCCTCGGAGCAACAAAAACACATATGCCACAGCTATTGAGCCTGGGAATAATTACTAAAGCCCACGCACCCTGGAATCTGTGCCCTGAAACAAGAGAAGTCACCACAATCAGAAGCTCATGTATCCCAACTACAGACGTGCCCTCACTCTCCACAACGAGAGGGAAAAAAAAAAAAAAAAAAAAGGCCTGTGCGTCAGTGACGACTCAGCACAGCCAAAAAATTTTTTTTTTAATTTAAGACATATATAATTATTTACAATATAAAACTTTCTATGTATTCTTCAAAAGTGAATTCATAAATTGGTAAAGAAATAAAAACTCTGGGGGCCACTCTCCTTTCTTCCAAGGATATCAAAGTATATTATATGTAAGCATTATCTTCATTTAGACATAAACGAATAGGCAAAGAAAGGCTCTAGGAAGTTGCCAACACCGAGATTCAGAACAGAACAAGAAGTTGGGCTTCACAGAGTGTTCAGAGGAATCTCGAAATTCAAGGGAAGGTCTGTAGTGAAGACTTAACGATTTCCCATGAGAACTGTGTCATTTCATTTGCAGCAACTGCATCTCCTGTTTTGCCGAGCTTTGCACCCAAATAGATCCTAACCTTTCACAGTACACTTTCCAGGTCAATCCCTGATCCTGGATAAATGATATTTTGAAGGATCTCTGACAATGAACACTCTGTTTCCCTCATCTCTCTCCAGAGAAAGGCAGAACAAATTCTGGGTGCTCTTTAGAGTCCCTCTATGTTCTCTGTATCTATTTCTTAGGAAGATCACTGCACACCTTTCTACATGAAAGAAATATGATGGCTACAAGATCTAAACAAGTAATTTGCTGATTTATCATAGTTTGTCAGCAAAACAACAAAATCTCCCAGAGTGCACTGAAAAACCTCAATCTCTAATCTAACTTCACTGAAGACACTGTATGACCTTGCTAGTGATGTAATAGCCCACTGATGTCAGCCTTGAATCAATACCAGTATGACCTGATGGCTTTTAAAAACGAAAATCCCCAGGTTTTTACCTGATGAGCCTACTCATTAGGTATGAGGCCCAGGAAAGCAGACATTTAATTTAAAAGCATCTGTAGCAATTCTGGTGCCCAGCCTGAGTGAGGACCACTGTTTCAGATTAACATGGCAGATCAAATTGAACAGCAAATCTCTCTGTAGTCTTATATTAGAGAATTCTAGATTCCAGCAGTAATGGATGGGTATTATGTAACCACAAACTACATCGACTGGAAACTATAATACCCAGAAAAAACTATACTCCAAGTTCTGTCTCACAAATATCTTTACAAGCTAATACCTGAAAATCCACACTTGTAGGCGCATTCTTTTGTCTTTTAATAACATGCAGATATTTCTCGGTTTATCTCTCATTTATAACTCCATGTGAAACAGCTAATGAGATACTTTTTAGGCGTTCTGGAGAGAGCGGAGGTATGAAAGTCAAAGAAACCAGTGAGTTATTGGGTACCAGACAATACAGAAGCCCACAGCATCCACAGAGGAACAAAAAGACAAAATAGCAAATAAAATAAAACCCAGGTCCAGGCCAAACACTTTAGATCAGGGAAGGTGACAATCTCATATTATCACTGACTTCTGCAGTTTACAAAGCTTTTTTTAAAAGGCATCACTGAATGTATTTAAATGACTATACATCAAAGCATTACTGGAAAGAAAAGACAGCTCCATCCTAAACAATACACAGGGAACCTCCAAATTCCATCAGAAACATTTTGTAATCTTTAGCACACCCAGACCTCTCTGCTCAAAACCCTGGGACAAAATGCAGGTAAGTTCATAGGAGGAATATGGATTCTGATGCTTAGGCTTGTTGAAAGAAAGAAGGGGCTGGGAGACTCCAATAGCCCAAAGCAGATCCTACAAAGATCAAGAATTTTGTTAATATATGTGACTATGTTTCAAGAGACCTAGTATCTCAATCAATACTGCACATTATGGAGAGCATTTTTAATCTGAACTTAGTAGAAAATGCAACTGAGAAGGGACTTTACTTCCATTTCAATGATGTTTCCTGCCGTCATCCTTTGTAATGGTTAATTCTATGCATCCACTTGACTGGGCCACAAGGTGCCCAGATGTGTGGTCAAGCACTAATCTGGGTGTGTCTATGAGAGAGTTTAGGGATGAGTTTAACACTTAAGTGGATAGACTGAGTAAAGCAGACTGCCCTCCCTCATGTGGGTGGGCCTCATCCAATCAGTTGAAGGCCTGGCTAGAACAAAATGTCTGACCCTCCCCAAGCAAGGGAGAATTCCTCCTCCGTGATGGGCCTCCAAACTGGGGTGTCAGCTTTTTTCCTGGCTTTTGATGACTAGAACTGAAATATTGGCTCATCCTGGGTCTCAGGCCTGCCAGGCTTCAGATGCAAACCACACTGTCCACTCTCCTAGGTCTGTAGCGGGCTGACTCACTGCAGATCTTGGGACCTGCCCATCTCCATACTCACACGAGCCAATTCCTTATAATGACTCTCTTTATGAGTATATTTTTTACACATCGTATTGGTCCTGTTTCTCTGGGGAACCCTGACTAATACCGCCTTCATTCCCAAAGTGCTCTGTGGCAGAGTTAGCCATCATTAGTCACACATCTAGTGCATGTGTAAGGACAATATTTATCTTGTTTTAAAGGTCATGGTTCTTTATGGACAGAATCAGTCAGAGAAGTTAAATGAGGATCTGAGGTTGGATAAGTAACAATGATTTTTCTTTCCATAGACTCACCACAGTTGTAGAGAAGGACATGGGAGAATATGCAGGTAAAAGTCTGGTAAGGACATGGATTCAGGTGCTTGGGTTAATTGGAAAGAAGAGAGAAGTACAAACACCAGACCCACGAGCTCAATATAGATCTTGTAATACCGGGAATGCCAGTGGACACAGGCAGTGAGGGCTGCCAGGCCGTCACTCCTCAGCAGAGGACACTGAGGCTCAGGAAGGAGGTGACTTGACCAGGGTCACACAATATGCTGCCCTTCCAGGCTGGCCAAGGCCCAAAGCTGATCCTAATGGGAACAACACGTGGGAACAGGCTTCCACAGAGCACTTGGAACACAGCCCCCGAGCCCAGGTCTTCTTGCTCATAAGGCTGGTGTTGTACACTGTCTAGTAATTACTTTGCAACTTTCATTTAAATTTTCATCTAATCATCAACCATATTTCTCCCCACAAATCCCCAGGTGTTCTATAGAGAAGCTGTAAGACTATCTGCTCTCTCATTTGGGTGAACATCTTGCCTCTCAATTTCCTATCAGCCTTGATATTCAAGTTTGGCCCAAATTCAACGTAAGATTAACTAAAAGGAAAACATGTTTTTTATCCCTTTATCCCTCAAACGATGAGATAAAGATACATTCTTTTTAAACGAAAGAGAGAAACAGAAGACAGTTTTGTATCTATCATACATGCTACCTCAGAAAATGTCTTCATCATTATGAAAACAGTAATATCATCCAATCTCACATTTATCACAGAATTTCTAGAGATTTTTTTCCTAATATGATCAAAAATGAAAATGCCCCAAATCAGTTCCCTTAAACCAAGACAGTTTCCCTCCTTCTTTCTACATTCTACTGAGAATTGTGCCTAGACATTTTTTTATTTCATCTGGACATGAAAATTAAAACTCAACTGCTATGTAGCTTGAGCTTTCATTTCTTAGCACAAAACACAAAATTAATATGAATGCAAAGGAAGTTTTATCTTTCATTTGTAAAAGAAAAATTATTAATAAAAAAAATTGAGGAAAACTCCCATTATTTAGCACTGATACAAACACAATGCAAAAATTTCCTCTTTATGGCTAATATATCTATATTTATTTAATGAGCTCAGAAAGGCTATGGTCCACTCTAGAAAGTGGGAGGGAAAGGAGATGAAGGCTAATACTAAAAATAACAGATGAATAAGTGATGCATTAAAAAGATGACAAGTACATTCCTGCCACACCCAACACTCCTAGAAAAATATTTTCTACCGTTTGGCCATTTGATCACAGTATTCAGTCATTTGTCCATTTCTAAGTTGGTCCTAAAAGATAATTAGTTTTTCCTTTTTTGGCAGAGTAAGTTGAAAACCTCCCATACAATATTTTCCAAGCACTAAAACCGACCTCCACAGAAGAACCCAGCTAGTAACACAGAAAACATTGGAGTTAACTGGTAGTTAGAGCAACCAGCTACTGGTTTAGAATATTGGTTATGTTTTATTTTTCCCTTTGAGATGTTCACATGCCATCAAATTCATTTGCCAAATGCATTCATAATAAATATATTTCCCATCACATCAAGCTCAAACATTCAAGTTAAGAAAACAAGCAAATTAAAGATTAATTTCTACTTGACACAAAACTGTGCATCACCTGGTTCCTTAGTGAGCAAAGCACAATCTGATTCACACATCTTTTTGCGAGGCTGGATCCCATTAGAAGTGCGGATTTGTGTTCAAGCTCGGACACTTGACACTGTGTGATGACATTGGACCGTTTCCTGCTCGGACACTTGACACTGTGTGATGACATTGGACCGTTTCCTGCATCTGTCCCAGCGTCTACACACTCATCCATCAGATGGGTGATACAGACAACCTGACCATGTGGAGTGACTGTAGAATCACACAGAATCCTGGCCTGAGCAGTCCTGAATGGTAGCCTTGGAAATCATGAGGATGAAGAGTGAAACAGGAAAGGAGATGCTCACTGGTGAATGAAAGAGTGAAGCCCCAAGCAAAGGAGCAGGAGCTGGTGAGGGGCTGGGATGGGGACCAGCCCAGGGAAGAGGGAAGGAAACACAGGAGTGTCCACGATCTACCTGGAACCAAGTACCAGGGAAACAGATGGTGGGGAGGGGCAGTTACTCATCCCTTAGGAGCTCTTATTTCATTCTAGGAATGACCTTATACGCAAAGGGATAATTACAAAACAGTGTGTGAGATAAAGAGCGACCCTGAGAATTATCGGAGCATAGTAGGTCCCTGATGGAGGGGTGGGGAGGGCGGTCAAGGGCAGCTCCTGGGAAGAGCTAAACCCTTCATCACAGACAGGCAAGGATGAGTCCAATGATGGGGGAGGGGACGGGGCAGTCTGCAAGCAGGCATGTGGTCCACGTGGGTCCTCTCTGCCTGAGGGAAAATCCAAAGAAAGAAGTGGAACCCACAGGAAGCTTGATGTTGCAGCTAAAGGTCAAGGAGGGGAGCTGTCATCAGAGACTATCTTGTAAGCAACAGGGAGCCACTGCACGATTTTTAATCCCAGGAATCCGATGGTCAGATTCTCTTGTTAGATGCAAACCACTCTGGCCTTGTGTGGCCCAAGCACCTGAGGAAGGGCAAAACCTGCAGCCTTAGAGAGAAGAGAGAAGACAGTTCTGCTACACCTCACCTCTCACAACCTACCCATCATGTGCTGAAAATTCAAACTGCCAGGATGACCGCATCATTTCAGAGCACTCTGCCTTGGCTCACGCCAACCCCTGGCCTGGAATTCCCTTTGCTATTCCTCTCCTGATTAACTCCTCATTCTTTGAGAAGCAATTCGAGCATCGCTCCTCCAGGAAGTCCTCCCTGACTACATATGAGGCTGAACTCCCCATGTGTCTTTCACAACACTCTGGAATATCATCTACTCCCAATTCATTCTATTATGTCAAAATTATGTGCTTAGCTGTCTATCACCCTGCTTGACTAGGAGCACCCTGAGGGCAAAGACAGCATCTTCTTCAAATTCCCAGTTTGCACGCTCACCTGGCCCAGAGTCTGAACTAACTGAATGTGAACTTCCCATCCTCAGCACCTCCAGTACGTGCCACCCCCTCCGGCCTGCTGCAGGATGCCTTGTCCTGCCTAGTCCCTGGTAACCTGGCCTTGTCTCCCTCAAACCCCCTTCACAAATACTCCAATGCTCTGTTCCCCGTACTGCTTCCACCCACGTGCCCTAGATCATATTTCCCTCAAGGTTTTGTTCCTTTTGTTCCTTTCACTGCAGTTTCCAGTGGTCTGAGCTCAATCCATCCTCTTTTTTATTTTAAAACTTTACACAAGGGCTTGCCTAGTGGCTTAATGGTGAAAAGTCTGCCTGCGGATGCAGGAGACATAGGTTTGATCCCTGGTCTAGGAAGATACCACACATTGCAAAGCAACTAAGCCCGTGTGCCACAGCTACTGAGCTTGTGCTCTAGAGCCTGTGAGCCGCAACTACTGAGCCCATGTGCTCCTGCAACGAGAGAAGCCACCACACTGAGAAGGCCTTGTACCGCAACTAGAGAGTAGGCCCTGCTCTGCAACCAGAGCAAAGCCTGCATGGCAGTGAAGACCCAGCCCACCCATAAATAAATAAATATTTTTAAATAAAAAAACTAAGTAAATATTGAAAACAGAGCCCATGGTTCACAAAACCCAGTGCAGTCCCAATCCCACCAGCTGACAGTTTGCTCCTTCAGGGCATCACCTCCCTGCTCCTAACTGACCCCAGGAGGTGAGAAAGGCCCAGAGAGAGTCAGGATGGGGAGAGGGAGCCATCTGGGAAGAGGCCAAGATCGCCTTAGGGTGGGGAGGTTTTATTCACTTGTTTTGTTCACTTGTTTAAAATAATAAATGGAAAGGAAAATCAAGTACTAATGGACTTAATTTACAGCTCTTCCTCCCTCAGAACTTCAAAGGGAACTGCCCTGTGGACAGTCTGCTCCCAATTGGACATGCCCAAATGCAAGTGGTGTCATCCTGCCCCACAGTCCCCAGAAGGCCTGGGGACAAGAGCACATGATGGTCTCTTCTAAGCCAAGCATGTCCCCACATGACGGCTTGAAACTCGGCTGTTATTACTGCAATAGCGACTTTATCTGAAAAGGGAATCGACAAGGAGCTCCTCCAACCAAAGCTCTTCAAAGAAAACCTGTTCCAGAGACTTTATCTCGCATGATGTAATGTACTCTCTCAGTTCAGCTCTCATTAGGCAACAAGTTGACTAGTTCTGGGGTTCTTCGGATCTCTGGGGGAAAGTGCTGCGTAAATAAATTATTTCCTTGTATGTAAAATAAAATAGAGTGAGGTTGAGAGTTTTCAATGGTAATTGGATAAAGCACTGCTCTTTTAAAGATGTTTTTAAAAGGCACTTTAGAGAAAACTATATACTTCTGGGATATTTAGGAGATAATGTTCTTATTGATTTGATTTGTAAATACCTTTGCCTTTATATGTCATAGAACATTCTCTAGTCCAAAACCATCTCATAAAAGTAATCCTAAGCATGTGCCTGCTTCCCCCCCGCTTAATGCTTCATACTCTGTGTCTGCAAGTATACAGAAAAATAGCTTTCTTTACAACCATCTGGCAAGTGAGTTAAGAACAGTGGGCACAGCGAATGTAGCTCACGTTACCTGCCGCAAAGCCCTCTGGGAAAACATGAATACATTACAACCTTAAAAACTGTGGCTCTGGTACGGAGAATATTTTCAGGTGGAATGCCTAAAGATCAACCCAATTGTTTCTTACCAGAAATTCAGCAGCATAATATGAGAAGGTGATTGTGTGCAGGGGAGGGGATCAAGGGAAGGGTGTGGGGGAAGGGGTGCGAGCAAGGGGGAGCGGGGTGGGAGAGGGGAAAACCAAAATGAAAAATCAGTAGTATTAGCGCAGTGCTTTAAATACTCATGCAATGATTCTGCCAAAGAATGCACATTGGTCACAAGTTATAATTACCCTAATTCTTTAAAAGAGTTCCTCTCCGGGCCATCCAACCACCAGAGACCCTTGGATCTGTGTAGGGGGGCATATGAAAGTAATTCCCCTCTCCCAAGAAAAAAACAGCACCAATTTTGACATCATAAATGAAGCATTTACCAACAATGAAAAAAATTAATGAAAATTTTAAAAATTAATGAAAATTCAAATTAAAAAAAAATGTTTGCTTGTACTTCTTGTGGCCATAAACAGAGAAAGAAAACAAGAGGCCAAAAAAAAAAAGGGGCCAGGACCAGCTCAATGTTGCCCAATTTCCCTTTCCTCTCCCTGACCTAAACATTTGACAACACATAAGGACCTGAAAACTCCAAGTTGGGTGTCCAGGAGACTAAAGTATGGCTTTAAATGTTAGTGAGCCAGTTAAAACCACACCTTCTCCCACTACAATCAGTATGAGATTCTAACTCTGGCACTTGAGCCCACGAGCGGCATCTCTGATGACAGACAGACTACCGTGGCTTTTGGATCCTGGAAATTCAGGACCACGAGGGAGACATGGTGTGGAGAAAACATGAAGAAAACCTTTCTCCTCCTCCTCAGGCCTTTCCGCTTGTCGTGTGAATTGGGACACAGCATCACATCCCTGCCTGCCCCAGACAGAAAGCTGAGAGGTCAGGGCCTGCCCGCGGGCCAGATCTCTTCCCAGACAGGAGCCGGGCCAGGCTCTGGGAATGAAGCGGCCAAGGGCAGAGATGTGTCTGTCCCCCGCAGATGCAGCCTTGTCAAAACCCCCAAAACCGTCCACTCCCACGGTTCTCCTTGGCGGCTTCAACTTCCTTTTCAGTTCCTTGGCAAAACTATCAATATGTTCTAGTTTGTAGTTTGCGAGCTGTCACTCTTTAAATAAAGAGCATATTTTGGAACTTCCTTGACAATCCAGGGGTTAAGACTTTCCACTGCAGGGGGCACAGGTTCAATCCCTGACTGGGGAACTAAGATCCCACATGCCACACTATAAATCAGTTGTCTGTTTGAGGAACATTTCAATTCAGGTGCATAGGAAACTATCTTTAATACTCTATAAAATTATCAAAAATGATGCATTGGGAGAAACATCTTCCATAAAATTTGTTAAACTTCTGTCGTGTTACTCTGGTCCAGACCTTCACAGCTGCACATGCAGACCAGGGTCATTCTGACCCCTATCCAAGCCACTGCCAGATTAATCTTCCAAAGAGGATGCATTCACCATGCTTTCATCACAATTTAAAAACGCATGTTCCTCCCTTAGGTCTAGAGGCTTACCTCCCAGTGTTATCTCACAGACCCTGAAAAAGCTACACCAGTCCCTGCCCCACCAAACCTCCATCTCTTCATCCCTTCCCAGCCCACATCTCAGCTCCCGTGTGCTCAGGAGACCCAAGCCCCACTCTGTTACTCCTACACGTGACCCTTGAACAATAAGGATGTGAACTGCACGGGTCCACTTACACACAGATTTTAAGTAAATACTACAGTACTATATGACTGTGGTTAGTTGAAAACAGAGGGCCAACTGTAAGTTACAAGTGGCTTTTCGACTGCCAGAGGGTCAGAGCCCATAACCCTGGTGTTACTCAAGGATCAACTAGACTACCAAATTGCCTACCATGTGCTACACTCTCTTCCCAATAGGGTTTGGCTTTCATACTTACACATCTCTTGCCAATTTTTTAAGGCCCTATTCTTCCAGGAAGTTTCCTCCTCCTCCTCAAAATTACAGCACAAGCTCAACCCATGATCCCTCACAGCATCTGATGACTATGCCCTAATCTACCTCATTCTAGAATATTCATTAGTTTCATGCTTATGAGGCCTGCTTTCTAACTAAATGATACATTTCTTAGAAACGGGATCTGTATTTTAAAATTACGTTTATTTGTTGAAGCTATAGGCATCTGTTCAGATCAGATCAGTCGCTCAGTTGTGTCCGACTCTTTGCGACCCCATGAATCGCAGCACGCCAGGCCAGATGGACAAACAGTGAGAGGGAAGGATTGGGTAGGGAGAAAGACAACACAAGATACCAGAAAAAGAGAAGCAAAGACAGATCTGGGTCTCACCAGAAAATCCATTCAACTGCACTGTCATTTAGAAACACTTGATGAGGGGGCAGGAGATGGGAATCACTTGGTTATTTTACTATTGCCAACTGACAGATTCCAAATTCTTAATGTGTCACAAATATATCATTTGAATGCAAGCCTTTCATCAGTTTCTTATTTACAGCTAGGAATTTCTTTCCACACATTCTAAGTTCTTCATGTATATGCAGACAGAAAAAAAAATTCTAAGCAAGGTTAAATATTCAGACACAAAGAGAAGACTATTTGTGACTTAAGTCAAATGCTGCAGACAAAATTATTTCTATGGGGAATCTAAATTGTTGTGTTGCCATGGAATTTTTTTAAAAGAACCTAGTCTCTCTATAATAATTTACAAAGTGAAAAGGACGAAAGATTCAGGCACACGCCAACCCATCTTCAGCCTATCCCTCTTCAAGTTCCCAAATCACTGGACACTGATTTTGAAGGGGACTGTAGTGGCTACTGTTGTGTACCACCTGATTCCCCTTTGAAGACAAAGGCATTCTTCCCCTTAGCTGCTCATGGCTCACAAATAGGTCTCTCTTTGGGAATCAGCCCCCTCTGACGGCAGCTACCTTGATCAGTTGTCATGGCATGCCCCACTAGAAGCAAGCAACTCTGAATGGCCATCCCAGCTGCTAAGCCCCCTGTGGAACCAGCTCCGCACAATTCAGAACCAGAGTCTCTCCTTAATTCCCTGATAGCTCAGAGGGTAAAGCATCTGCCCGCAATGTGGGAGACCCACGTTCGATCCCTGGGTCGGGAAGATCCACTGGAGAAGGAAATGGCAACCCACTCCAGTATTCTTGCCTGGAGAATCCCATGGGCAGAGAAGCCTGGTAGGCTACAGTTCCCAGGGTCGCAAAGAGTCGGACACGACTGAGCGACTTCACTTCACTCCCTTACTCCTGAGAGCATTCCTAATCAAACTCCTCACATGCAAATCTCTCAGTCTGTTTCCCAGGGAACCTGACTGAAGAGATTCACTGACACTTGTCTAAGTGTTCAGGTCGTCTGAGCAAAGGAAGACTGACACTAAGCTGCTTCCCGCCCTGTAAAATGCAAGCAGCATAGACAGTAGCTGCCTAATTACTAGATGAATGTGGAAACAGGCCAAAGAAAGCATTTTCTTTAGCACCTCATCTGTTAGAAAAAACAAGCCAAAAAAGTAGTGTTTTTCCCCCAAAGCCACAGATACAGGAATCGCTGTGTTATACCAAACCACTGAAGACTGAGCACCAAAGAACCAGTGTTCTCGCACTGTGGTGCTGGAGAAGACCCTTGAGAGTCCCCTGGACAGCAAGGACATCAAACCAGTCAATCCTAAAGGAAATCAACCCGGAACATTCATTGGAAAGACTGATACTGACTTTGGCCCCCTGATGCAAGGAGCCAACTCACTGGAAAAGACCCTGATGCTGGGAAAGATTGAGGGCAGGAGGAAAAGGGGGTGACAGAGGAGGAGATAGTTGGATGGCATCACCAACACGTTCAATGGACATGAGTTTGCGCAAACTCCGGGAGACAGCGAAACACAAGAAAGCTTATGTGTTGCAGGTCACGAGGTTGCAAAGAATCAGACACGACATAGCAATTGAACAACAACCAGACTACCGTTTTTGAAGCCATCCTCTGTATTAGAATCATACCTGTCTAATCTTCCAGTAGTTCTATTATACAAATTTTGTTCCAAACGTGACAATATTCACAGAATCAGCTAGGCGAGCAGGAGCGCCTCAATACGAGGAAACAAGATCTGGTCATAAAATGTTCCACTGTACCTATACAGCCACCGAAGCAGATCGTATTTCCCATATGACAAAAGTGCAGCCACTTAAGTACTTGAACCAAGAGACCACAGAAGCTATTTCCGCCGGAAGTGTAAGAACCAGCTCCCACAGCTGAGTTTGCCGCCAGGGAGGTGAGTAACGGGAGGAGACACTCATAGATCATCTGTACCTGGTTCTCTATGGCCTTCCTGTTCTTTGGGTCGCTCACCACGGACAGCTGCAACTCTGCCATCTTCTTCATCTTGCTGTCCATGTCTATCTTCTGGAGGAGGTTTCTGGTCTGGTTCTTCAGCAGCCGGACAGTGTCCTCTTTGCCGTGTTTCTTTGCGAAGAGGGATGCGCAGGCCGAGTGGATGGCGGTGACCCAGTTCTCCAGGTCTGTCTGGCTGGTGGCCTAAACACAGAGGGGACGGGGGGTAGGGAGGGAGAAGCGATTTGGAACTGTTTCTCCACAAAAGTGTTCTCCCAAGTGGCAGCCTGGGCTTGGATGTGTAAAACCCCCAAATACCTCCACTTCATAAAAACTGTTTAAGTTTAAAAAACACACTCAACACAGATCTGCAGGCTTCCGTGACTCCAGGGGGCCTGTGAGAGCATCAAGGGTGTCACATGGCCCCAGATAGGATGGGAAGACAAACCAGAATCAAGCTGTTCACCAGCAGCGAGAGTAACAAAAATACAAAAAAAGAAAAAAACAGTATATTCATGCAGTGTGCATCTCGTCGCTCTCTAAAAAAGCAGGCTACCTTCATAATTTTAATAAGACAAGGAAATGTTAGGAGCAAAATGCTACATTTTGAAACCTGGATATGAAATTACATCCATGGTATGGACTCATTTAAGAAAAACTATAATAAAAGAACTTTTCCGGGAGGGCACAATAATATTAAAACAGTTGTCTGTAAATACTGAGAATTTGAGTGGAATATTGGAAATACGGGGCTTCCCAGATGGCATTAATGGTAAAGAACCTGCCTGCCAATGAAGGAGATGTAAGAGACACGGGTTTGATCCCTACGTCAGGAAGATCCCCTGGAGGAGGGCACGGCAACCCACTCCAGTACTCTTGTCTGGAGAATCCCATGGACAGAGGAGCCTGGCGGGATACACCTCATGGGGTCTCAAAGAGTTGGACACAACTGAATCAACTTAGCACACATGCAGGCACAGAGGCACCCAAGAAATGCTTGCTGGGTGAATGACTGAATGGTGATAGCCCCATGGTGCCTGGCAGTCAGCAGAGGCCAGTTCTCTTGCTTAAACTTTAACCCAAAGTTTAACGGCTTTTACTCTATTTTATTGCTAAGTCATGCCTCTTAATTCGGATCCTTCTCGTCCTAACAGGACATGAGATCTCGCCTCCACCCTCCATTTATTTATTTATTTATTTTTCTTTAATAGAAAATTATTTAATTAGTATACATGTGTTCCCCATCCTGAACCCTCCTCCCTCCTCCCTCCCCACACCATCCCTCTGGGTCGTCCCAGTGCACCAGCCCCAAGCATCCAGCATCGTGCATTGAACCTGGACTGGCATCTCGTTTCATACATGACGTTTCACATGTTTCAATGCCATTCTCCCAAATCTTCCCACCCTCTCCCTCCCTCCTCCCTCCCCACACCCTCCATTTAGAAAGCTCAGCGGTACCTGGAATAGGTAGACATCCCCGAAGGAGTTGCTGAGGCAGAAGACATTTTCCTTCTTGGGATGTTCCGGGACAGACTGCACTATGCTGTCTTCTGCAAAGAGGGCACAGCGGGGGGCACTGCTCTGATCCATAGAATTCTTCCCGTAGGTCTCGTAAAACAGCAGCGTGCATCCTGTGAAAGAGAAAAGCACAGTACGGCCCCTGTCACAGGTCCTGAGGACCCATGTAGGAAAGGAACGAGAAGAAGGGACATGAGGGAAACATGGTCACACAAGTTTACAATGGAACCCAGCACAGCATAGAAATCAGGAGAAAAAAAGTGCACGACCCCAGCTCTGCCCCCGGGGATGGCATCCCTGAGGCAGCGCTTTCTCCCTCCCCGGTACTCTCTGATCTCTGAGTACTCTGAGTGGGGCACTGAGCAATCTCTCCTCCCACAATCAACCCACATCCAAAGGCAGAGGCTGTGAGAGCCTCTTAGAATAAGGGGAAGGGGCATGAGGTTTATGGCCTGAGCCACTGCTGCAGGCCTGAGCCAGTCCTTTGTTCCAGCCACTGATGTACTTAGAAATAATCCTCCCATCTTTCCATCAGGAAACGTCTGACTGATGCTACCGCTGCACATATAACATCCCATGACCGGGGACCTGAGGACCAGGGTAGCGGTGCCAGCTCCACCCCAGTCCAAATTCTTTGCAATGGTTCCCTTAACACTGAGCTCCCAGTGGCCGGGGCTTGAATCATTCTATCTAGAGGAAGTAAAATTCATTTCGGGCAGATACCAAGATGCTGCCAGCCTTAGCATCCCACGTATTGTGCATTCTGAGGGACAGTATATCCGCCCTGCCAACATTCTACCCGGGAAGTCCCCTGTGAACCACGCGTAAATCCACTCATTGGAAAAGACAGCTGGAAAGCAGAATCACCCTTGTTAAAGTTTTATTACATCCTCCAAACCCTAAAAAACATGTGTGCCATTAGCATACCTAGACATTCAGTGTAGGTGGGCAACCAGATGGTTGGCTGATAGCTGCTCTCTTAAAAGCACTGCTTCGACTTTATTTACAGAGATACTTCAAGGATAATTTTAAAACTCTGCTTAAATGTATATGTGTGTGTGTGTGTGTGTGTGTATACCTATATATATATATATATGTTTTTAACTACAATTAAATCAAACAGTTAAGCCAATTAAATCAAACAGTTAAGCCCAAATATTACAGCTTGGATTCTAAGCCAAGAAAGCTGAACTCATCAATACTGAATTCCCAGAGGAAAGAGGCATAGAAAAGCACATGGGATAGGTTATGATGGAGGGAAAAAAACATCTTCATGCCAACCCTTTCTTGGGCTGCCAAGGAAACAAAGGGATGTGTGCTTTATAACACTGTCACCCAGAGAGCATCCTTTATCCACGGGGCTTCAAATGCTTAACAAGCAAGGGCCCGGGCAGGCCCATGGATCTTACAAAGGTCAGAGACAAGTCAGGACAATCCGTGCCCCTGAAGCCAGCAGCCAGAGGTTCCCTGGACAGCTGCCAGGATGGGAGACAATGTTCTAGAGACGTCCTCTTTCAACCTTAAATGACACCTGCCCACACCTCCCCAGGGGCCTCCAAGCACCTGGCACTACAAACATCTCCGGGAGCACAAACTCTGGAAAGCACTAGGTTTTTGGGTTTTCCCTTCGTGTATTTTTTATACTAATTCACCATCAGCTTGTCTTCTACCTATTAGTCCTGTCCCAACCTTGATAAACCAGAATAAACTCAGTGTCTCTTCCCGAAGACCACTATACTCACGGTCACCCCAGTTCTCAGTCCTCCAGGTTAAATGTTGCTAAATCGTTGTCATCTTCCATACTGCACAGCTCTACAGCCCCTCGGTGTCACCGATGGCTGTGCTTCTCGAAGCAGGATATGGACACACAAACGCACACCACCACCACCCCATGGGGTGTGCTCTGGGGTTTTCAAAGCCACAAGGCAAGCAGGGAAAGCATCCTGCTTTCAGTGTCCCAAAGCACCCATTTTAGTAAACAAACTTCACGTTGAAGAAAAGTGTCTGACATGCTCTAGAGACACACCTCCCTCTCCCGCACTTGGGTAGTTCTTTGATCATTAAACCTTAAAAGCATCAACTTATCCCTTAAAAATGTTATCTTGCTGGATCCAATCCATTATTCCAGCTTTCCAAATCTCTTCCGTCCTCCCACAGAAGACCCCGCCTCCCCCAGGGGGTCGCCCTTTGCCTTCCTGAGCCACAAGATACCACGAGGATCCAATCGAGAACTGGAAAAGAGGGCTGCATCTGTGAGGGATTCCGGGTCTCAACTTGCATAAAACCTCCAGTTTGCTGGGGGAAGGTGTTACCTAGAGAAGAGATGGCTTCTCCGTGTCCCTTTCCCAGAGGGTGCTGGGTAATGAGTTGATGCCAGCTCCCCAAAACTCACAATTTCTAAATATGGGGAGCACTGCAGATAGCTCTGGGCCTTTCACCTGCACTTTGTCCAGCGTGACCCCCGTTTCTGCCTTCTCCCATGACAAGGAAGGGTGCCAGCTGCTACTGAGGAACCACACCAGGTTCCTCTGACAAAGAGTCTCAGGACAGCTGTGCAGAAATGCCCGGGTCTGTGGGGTTGCTCGGTGTTCACATCTATATCAGTCAACGCGATGCTGACTCAAAGCCTCAGATCGCGTCAAATAATCTATCCATCCACAATGAGAGAGGCAATTATAATTTTTAAACGGTAAGGCTTGTGAAAAACTTTTATCATCCTCACAAAGCAAAGGCTTTCTCCTATTTCTTCTGCATCAGAAAAACAAAACAAAACAAAAACAAAGCACATGTTTGTGATGACAATAAGACGCTCTTAGCTCATCAACGTGGGGTGACACAAACCAAATGACGCAGATGAAACTCTTCACTGTACAAGCTGGGGAGGACTGCCTCTCTGGGGTTCTGAACATGTGCACAATCCATGCTCAACGTTCCAAATAACTACACCTGGTTACTTATCCGGGGCTCCCCTCCCATCCCCCAAGTGCAGGACAAGTATTAAAGAGTGGTACGAAACCCTATAAAATAATAAGCAATAGTTGTTACATTCAATCATCACTCAGTAGAATGAAGGATGCATACGACTGTTAAGTGAACATATTATACAGGTTTGAGAAGGTATTTTAGGAAAGCAGGCTGGACGGTTCTGGATCAGATGCCTGCACATGAACTCCAGTCCAGCCTGGACTCGCTGACATTTCCTAGGAAAGAGGAGAGCAGAGGAAAGAACTCCTGGGACCCCCTGGGTGGTGAAGACCACATACCTTTAAGTGTCACCCAATACTGCTTCCATTTCCTCCGGGCCACCAGTTCCAGCTTCCTTTCCTTCTGCAGAGTGACGAGGGGTTTGAAGAAGAGCCACCCGGCTTTGCGCACCACCCCTTGTTCCTTCTCAAAGAGCAGGTCCAGTTGCTCCAAAGAGCTGAGCGACTCGCTGCTGGACTCGGCCGTCTCCGTGGACGTCTCGAGGTTCTCCGTGTTGGTCCTGCTCATCTCCAGCTCTCGCATGAAATTCTCATAAATGTTCTGCTGGAGGGGGTCGCTGCCGATCGCATGAGCAGATTCACTTCTATGGGACAGGATCTGAGCAGAGCCCCCTGACCACAGGGACACAGACCCTTGGGAGGGCCCTTGCGTGTCCACGTTCAGCCCATCCGAACGGCTGTCAAAGTAGTCACTGCCCTCCTTGGACCTTGGCTCCTGTGAGCAACGCAGATGACCACCCATCAGAGGTTATGTATAGCCAAAGCACCTCTTCCCCCACATGGCGTGCATATAATAGTGTGGCTTGCTAATAGAAATGCTGCAAAGCAAATTTTTTTTAATGCAGCAAGTCTGCAAACCAGAAAGAATCATAGAGACAATACAGTCCGAACCAGTGTATAGGCAGGGGAGTCAATGCTTAAAAAGTGTAAACCAATCATTCCTGAGCATCCTAAATCTAGGGCTTCCCAGATGGCACTATTGGTAAAGAACCTGCCTGCCAGGAGATGTAAGAGACACAGGTTTGATCCCTGGGTCAGGAAGATCCTCTGGAGGAGGAAATGGCAACCCACTCCAGTATTCTCACCTGGAGAATCCTTTAGACAGAGGAGCCTGGTGGGCTACAGTCCATAGGGTGGCAAAGAGTTGGTCACAACTGAAGCAACTTAGCATGCACACATCCTAAATCTAACCCACATTTGGCATCAAAAAATGAGTTAGTATATTCAAAACATACTAGTGAAGATTTCTGGCTAATTTCTTGGCTAACTATGAATCAGGATCTTCCAGGAAAGAATTCATGTTCTTGCAGTCTTGTTTTCTTTCTGGATCATTTTTAAGCTAAACAGGAGAAGCACTAATTTCAGGGTCAAGGAGGGTGTTATTATATATAAACGTTTCTTCCACTCCCCACAGTGAACAGTTTCAGCTTCTGAACCCCTGCTCAGGTCTAGACATTAAGATCGTTAGCATCGTATTAATATTTTCCCTCTTTGGATAGTAAAAACCATGCACCTGGGCTCCTTATCCACAAAGGGTTCTTGTTAAGAACCATAGCTATTTCACTGTAGTTATTTCATAACTAATATATTTTACTTAATTTGGGAATTTTTTCATGAAAAGAATATACTGTTTACTCATTCCCATTGTTTTATTTGAGCACTCATTTTATTCCAAGCACTGGGAATACCAAAGCAAGATTCTTTAATATTTATTCTGACACAAAATGAGACATAAGCATTTCTAAATAAAATTAGGTTTATCTAATAACCACTGCCCTACTTAAGACAACACGCACTAATACTGAACTGGCCGTGCACAGAGCTGAAAACAAGAAGGTTTCCTCTAACACCTAGACTAGAGGTCTAGTCATTTAAGAAGAATAACTTGCATAGAGGCCATTCATTGGTCAATAGCAGTAAGTAAATTTCTGAGCAGAGAGTGAGCTTAGGAGGACTTCCCTGGTGGTCCAGTGGTTAAGAATCTGCCTTCCAGTGCAAGGGATGCAGGTTCAATCCCTGGCCAGGGAACTAAGATCCCACATGTGCATGCTGCATGCTAAGTTACCTCAGTCGTGTCCAACTCTTCGTGATCCCATGGACCGTAGCCAGGCTCCTCTGTCCATGGGATTCCCCAGGCAAGAATACTGGAGTGGGTTGCCGTGCCCTCCTCCAGGGGATCTTCCTGACCCCAGGGATCAAATCTGCTTTTCTTACCTGTCCTGCATTGGCAGGTGGGTTCTTTACCACTAGCACCATCTGGGAAGCCCACATGTCAAGAGGTAACGAAGCCCACGAGCCACAACTGGAGATTCCACATGCCCCAGCTGAAGAGGAGCCCACCGTGAAAGATCCTGCATGTAACCAAGATCCTGAGTGCGGCAACTAAGACCCGATGTAGCCAAAAATAAATAAACAAACAAATCTTTTAAAAAATAAAGAAAGTAAGCTTGATTTATGACTTAAAAGACTCTGACATTTCAAATTTACAGCTTAGGTTAAGGTAATTCTGCAGAGACTCTTAACACACTCTAACTCACAGGCTAGTGAATTTTCAATTAGATTTCCTTCTCCATTAAAATAAAGAGGAGGGAAAATGAGGTCAAGGACCACTGACTAAAGACTTTATGGTGAATATTGCCCTGTTTGGAGGGGTTTTCTTTCCAGAAATTTCATCCGGAAATCAAGCGGCAATTACCTGCTATCTTTTGTAGGAAAATCATCAATTAGACAAGTGCTTCTAAATACCCAAGGGCTACAAACAACTGAGCCCCAAACATAGCTATTACTAATGAAAATATTATCTTCCACTGTGTTTATACGATATCCCATAGTCAGATTTATTTATACCCTGATGCTTATGCAAGAACTGAGCAAATAAGCCAGCTATGGTGAGTCACTTGGACAGGAAACTTTCAAAATAGTTTAAGGGTTGTTTTTTTTTTTTCCCCCTCAATTGTCACTGTGTTGCTCTTCAAACGTTCCTAGGAGATGAAGGAATATTTCTCATTTAGCTCATATTGACATTATTTCAGCTATGAATAGGACTCTCTGACTCATAGCCCCAGGACACTGGGATTGCCTCTGATAGCCAGCAAGACCTGTGATGGGGTGTTTCAAACCCAGCAGAGACCTGCCAGAGAAAAGCATCAAGTGTCAAACCAAAGTGTAACTTGTCAGCCCTCCTGACATTGGTTCTCACAAGAGGTAGACTTAAGTCATGGTGCTAACTTTTAACTGTTCAACCAGAGCAAAAGACAAATTTTCCTCCTTGAAAAATGGAGAAAAGATCACATATTTTAGCATTTATAACTGATTCATATACACAGATATCAATTTCCCTGGTCTGTAACAAATGTGTAAAGCTTTCTATCTAGAATCCTAATAGCTAGTGACTCATTTTCAGGTTAATAGGAAGGAAGGAATGTGGGAGATTCAGCTGGATTTCCTGATCACTGTGCTGTGTGTGTGACGCTAAGGTGCTGTGTTAGTCATGTACATAAAGAAGTCTAATTTTCATTCCTATCTGCATCACATAATCATAAATGACAGGTACCATAACTTGACATTATAGCATTACAGCAGAGTGAAGAGGAACTCAAGAGACGTCACTAAATTCCTTGGGAGCTAAAAGAAAACTCATCGCCATTCCTCACTTTATGGGAAAAAGCACCAAATTCACCGTGTTGTTCTTCACATGCCACTGTCTTTCTTTTCATAGTAAAGCCCACTGGTCCTCTGCAGAAATTCCCTGGGACTGTGGGGCCCTCAAGGGGCAGCAAGAGTCTAAAATGAAGAGGGTCAGAAAGCCGGGGTCTCTGTGTCCTGACTCTCGCTAAGAAACTCTACAGCAGTGGTCAGGACTCACCCCTAGGGTCCCTGGCAAGACCATTCCCTGCTCCCAACCCCCATCCCTTGGAGTTCGGCGTGGTCTCGTGACCCGCTTTGCCCAATAAACGCGAACAGATGTGAAAGGCGTGGCTTCTGAGCGGGCGCTTCAAAAACCATCAATAGGTTTCTTCTCCCTCTGTCCCGGAGGCTTGGGGTGTCCTGGAGGGAAACTACTCCATGGACCTGGGGGCCCAGAGGGGATCAATGCAGAACAGAGTTGCAGCTTGAGAACGACGCAGACTGATTTGTGCTCAACCTCGGAGAACTGAGGGCTTTTGTTCCCTCCGTGTAACCTGGCCCACCTGACTCACAGGATAGAAAGTTTACCAAGGACCCGTCTCAGAACAGCTGCATCGCTACAAGTCGTCCACCAGCTTCAAACACACGCTCTCCTCCTGCACACCCATCCCCCCACCCTCTATGTTTGAATATCCTTTTTCAGCTACTAAGTATCTTCACTGATGAATTTGCTTTCAGGCTGTAACTCCCCAGAGTGGTTGAAAACCCTCTAAAGAAAGGATCGCTCTTTTCACATCACTTTTTTTTATAAGTCAAAACAAATATGTCTACCCATCATGGGAAGACCTTCTGAGTCTTAGCTGTACTGGCATAGAGAAGTCTGTGTAAGAGAATAAGCATTTGGTACCTTAACTATGGTACACTGTCACAAACTTTGCTGCTCCTACCCACTGACTGACTGTATTTTTAAAGACCCAAACTTTGTCTTCACCTTCAATTGTAAAAGAAAAGCAAAGGCAGGAGTTCCCCAGTGGCCCAGGTTCGATCCCTGGTCAGGGAACTGAGATCCCACAAGCTACACAGTATGGCCAAAAACAAAACCCAACTGGAAAATAAAAAAAGAGAAAGAAGGAAAACAAAGGCAAGGCCAATGGAAGTGGCACACCTACCAAAACGTTGTTCACCTTTATAAATTATCAAAATCGGACACAAGCAAAATGCAAAAAGCTGCCTTCGTAGGCCACTTTTTAAAAATCCAAGATAATTTGTTACGTTAATGTTCAATAACCCCCACGAAATTACTAGAGTACCAAGAGTACCTTGGCCATGCAGCCAAGTGGAAAAGACACACATCTGAGCTTTAGCAGAAATGGCTTTGGCCCCAGCTTCTCCACTGCTGCTGCTGCTGCTAAGTCACTTCAGTCATGTCCACTAACTAGCCATAAATCGTCAAACTCCTTTAACATTAGTTTCTTCATTTTAAAATGAGAGGGTCCGTGTGCATGCTAAATCGATTCTTTGCAACCCTGTGGGCTGCAGCCCACCAGGCTCCTCTGCCCATGGATACTGGAGTGGGTTGCCATTCCTCCTCCAGGGGATCTCCCTGACCCAGGGATCAACCCTGCATCTCCTACATTGGCAGGCGGACTCTTTACCACTAGTGCCACCTGGGAAGCCCAGATGAGGGGAAGTCCTTTCAGATTCGGGCTCTTTGATCTTGTAACCATTCTGTTCTTAACTCCACGGACTTACAAATCATCCAGTTAAGTCTTGGATGATCCAGACTTGAAGGAGCTTCACTTCCCAGGGGTGGCTGGGTGGCAGGGGTCTGCATAGGATGGAATGTGGTCAGTCCACAGTGGCAAAGGTCTGCTTTCGAACTGAATGGGAACTGACCATGTATAAGCCAGGCCACACACACAGGAGAGAACATGCTCTATGCAAATGAGAGATGTGGAGGAACAGGCTCAGGGGTCCCGGGAGATGAGTGCTGAACACAAGTCGACAACACAGCACTTGCATCAAGAAGATGAGAAAGTTGTCTGCATAGGACTACGGGTCCCCAGAAAGTAGGAGCTATCTTTCCCTTTACGTTTGATTGCTGTCAGTTGTCAAGTGTACTTGGCAGCTGAGAGAAAGGTCAAAGAAATCTTTACTACTTAATGGTTTGACCTGAACAAGTAATGAGTCAGGAGGAAGCAAATTACTGCACTCAGGGATATGAAGAGTTCTGTAACAGGACACTGATCGTCTATCCTTAGTCTCCTCCTGAGAGGAGGAAGAAAGGGACAAAGGAAAATATTGGGGCAGGGGGCTTGGACTTTGTGCCTAGGAAGGAAGTAACTAATGGCAAATTTTACAGATCTGAAACAATCTGCTCAGGGAAGGATGGTCAAAATGTCACTCTACTAGAGACAAATTCCTAAAGTCACTTAAATTTCCTTCAACAAATTCCCAAAGTCACTTAAATTTCCTTCAACAATATGACTTAAGGTGAGTTAAAATATGTATATATATACTTTCTCCTTTCTATAAATAATTAAAAGCAAAAAAACACACAAACAAATACAAAAGAGCAATTAAAAATACCTAGCAATCGCCTCTCATTACCAAAGAGGGCAAACTCTTACTTTCCTCGCTGGCACTGAAGTCATTTTGTCTCCCCTGTTCAAACTTTATACGCCCATTAAAAGTATTACTGTCACCATCATGATTCTTGTTTCATCAACATTGTGTTTTTGCGATTCCATGTGCTCAGGTCAAGATGTTTTCAACATCGTTAGCTGTCCCCATGAGGAGGTGGTAAGATTATACCCATTTTTTTCCCCATTGTACTCAATGAACAATAGGAATTTTAATCTCCCTAAAGTAATATCAAGTTCAGGAAGGCTACTCATCCCAAAACGACAACAGCTTCTCTCTCTTCCTTTCGTTCTAGGCTTTGAGAATGAGTTTTAGCTGAGCACTCAGATAACCAATTCACTGGGGAGTCTCCCTTAGGCTGTTCTTTCTAAGAACAGTTTGACTAGGTCTTGGATGAGGCCTGTGGATTTTACTCCAGAATCCAGGAGGCACAAGATTGGACAGAATGGGAATGACTGGAGTGGAGGGTTCAGAGTGAAAATGCATGTCTGACGCACAAGGAAAACACACACACACACACACACACACACACAGATACACACACACACAGACACGCACACACACACCCGAAAACAAGAAGTGCCAAGTCTTAGGCTAACCACTCTCAGCAGCTCATCTAAGTCTCGGAATGCTCTCTGCAGTACCTTCTGCTAGCCTTCCCGTTTTGCAGATAGAAAACCAATCGAAGAGCATCTCTCCCGGCACTCCAGCCTGACTCACCTGGAGTCTTCTTTTCTTTCTGGAGAGGCTTCCCGTCCAGTCGCTGATGCGGCGCATCCTGGCTTTCAGGGTGTCCTTCTTGGAGGACTCCTCGCCCAGGGCCCTGGACTTGCGGCAAGGGAGGGTGAAGGACGCGAACTGCCCGGGCTCCCCGCGCTCCACGCGGGCCGGCACGTCCATGTCGGAGGCGAAGGAGACGCGGGCACTGAGGCTGGCGCGGGTGCCCATGTAGTCATCGGAAAGCCGCAGGGCCGCGGGGGCCAGGCTCCCAAGGGAGGCGTTGGGGTAGGGGTCCCGGAGGGATGAGAGGGAGGCGCTTTGGCTGAAAGGCTTTGGAGCATCCCTGGTCGGGAAGCCAGTGTGGAGGCCGGGCTCAGGCGTGTCCGGCGCCACGAAGGAGCCCTCAGCCTCACTGACCTCGCCGCCCGGGCCCCAGGGAGAGTCGTACCAGGAGGACTCGGAGCTGAGCGAGCTGCCCTTGCTGGAGCGGGGGCGCGCGGCGGCTGCCGGGGAGGCGCGGGGGCTGGGCGCGGAACCGGCCGAGTAGCGCAGCAGCTGCACCGGGCCGCCCGATGGGGAGGCCCCCGGGGGCGCGGCGCCGCTGTGGAACTCTACCCGCAGGCACCCGTCCAGCTTGCCCAGCGTCTTGATGAGCACCCGGGGGCTCTTGCGGTCCTCGCCAGGCGGGGTGGATGCGATGCTCTCGTTCCCGCCGTAGCAGTTGAGAAGGTGCCCATTGCGGCAGTCCCTCGAAGCCGAGTGGTTCTCCTCGGGCGGGCGTCCGACATAGTGGAAGCCGTTCTCGGGCGAGAAAGCGGCATCGGTGCCCTGGAAATCTGACCCTGTGGCACCTGTCCTATGCTTGGCGTAGGCACTGCCTTTGGAGGCTTTGCACGTGGGGCCCCCTGGTCGGGATGCGTAAGGCTGATTGCTCTTAAAGTGAGAAAGGCAGCTTCGGGCCAACGACCTGGACTTGTACCCCGCTCCGCTGCTTCCATGACCCCATCCGTGCAATGACTTGTCATCCTTGGCATGAAGGCCACGGATTTTCAGGGAGCAAGGCTTTTGTTTAGCACCAGTAATAGTATTGCTATGATTTTTAGGTCCTTGTAGGGTGTACTGACTCTCGGAGTTTCCCATCGTCACCTGAATTAAGAACAGCAGTGTCAGTAAGAGTCATGACCTAAACTACATTCCACTAGGACAGAACTTTCTACAAGCTATGTTCAGGTGACAGAGGAACCAAGCAACCTCTTTCTGGGCCTGACACAACTCAGAGACGTAGGGACAAGCGTGACTTGCGGAATTGGTTCTCCTTCTGCATTGCAGGTCATCAGCCAAGTAGACAGCACTGCACATTCCTGTGCTAGCGAGTTTAAGCACATTATCTGTTGTCTGATGTTAATTCAGAAACCGAACAGGCATAGCAATCAGCTTAAGACAGAGACCTCCTATAGGCTGGGTGTTGGGAGGTTTTGAAATCAATGATTCTAAAGAGCAAAATGAGAAAATCCCTTTACTCTGTCACTGCAATACACTGATTTTTCAGTGACCACAGAGACACCTTTCCTTTATACATGAAGGACTGAAAGAGCTCATATTGCACCCCAATATAAGTGGTTACTGCTGAAAAATGACCATGTTTGTGGTAATATGACTCCGGGTACTGCACTGTGTTGGAGCTTTCATATGTCACACAGAATAGCATACCTCAAAGGATAAAGACTAAATGTTCTCAAAAACTAGGCTGAGGTGAAAAACAGAGGGAGAAAATAAAAGCTCTCCTTTGGAACAGAACAACATTTTAATGAAACTAATCTCTCGTGCTTTTCTAAAGACTTTAAGGGTCCTCACTTTAGAAACTGATAAAAGTCTGAAGCTGACTTGTTAGAATGTGAGCATCCTAGAAAGAAATATTTAAATTTTTTAATTAAAAAAAAAAAAAGAATGTGAGCATCCAAAAAAAAAAAACATACCCAAACTTAGATTCTATTGATTTCCTTTAAAACTCCAATTTGTTTAGAGAGTCTGTTAGTTAAGCAAAATTCCAGGGGACGATCCAAACCACCCCACCTCCTCAGTTTTTTTTTATTCTAACCAATATATCAGTGTTTGAGGCAAGTCAGAAACGATGCTTCCAGTTACGTTTCTAATATATGAGGTTAGGTTTAGTCAATCAGTTGTGTCCGACTCTTGCGACCCCATGGACTGTATGTAGCCCGCCAGCCTCCTCTGTCCATGGGATTCTCCAGGCAAGAATACTGGAGTGGGTTACCTACTTCTAATACATGAAGTTGGTTTTTAATTTCCATTCTTTTATATGTAAGAATGTACAGCCACAGAAGTCAAAAGGGCTGACATTTCTTTGGAGGCAATGATCAAGCTCAGTTTAAAACACAAATAATGGGAACAAATAATTAAACCCTTACTAACACAGCCGTGGCACTGGACAGGAACCACAGCTCCCACGGGCCGGACTCACCTGCAGTCTGGTTTGTGCACTGAGGGAGATTAATGGTCAGTCGACTTGACAGGGTCCCAGGAGCAAGGCAGCGTGGTTAGGAAGTCCAGGCAGTGGATCCATGAAAGGATCCTGAAAAACAAGAAACAGGAGAAAACTCTGTCAAGCACTTTACACCCGGTCCCCCCAAAAGTCAAAAGGAAGGCTTGCCGTAAATTACGTGGAGAAACAATGGGTGTCCAGAATCGCTGTGAAAATAATAAATGGCACATCTGTGAGCTGTGTGATTCATCAGGGTTGTCTGGAAGATGTGAAGGAAGCCAGGACCGCCCCCAGCAACCTTGCGAAAGGCCTTTCACTCTGTCCTCAGGCAAACGCACGCCTTTGTTTCGGGGGAGAGCAGGTGAGCGCGCTGCCCTGAGTCACAGCTCGTCTGTCACCACCGCTCGGAAAACAACTCCCAGACCCGCTGCCCTGGCAAGATCACAGGAGCAGCGTCCCGGCACGGCAACAACAGGTCACTGTTCCCCAGCTGATGAAGCAGCGAAAACAAAACCCAAAATGTAGAATCACAGAGAAATAGCCCTTGGCTAAAATAATGTATGTCAGAGATGCCAACCCCAGAGATGAGATGAAAAAGGTTTTCTCCAGCACATGCGTGGGCCCCGCTGCAAGAGGCCAGCGGCAGGAAGCCCACCTTTGAGGGAAAGATGGGGGTGCTGCCATCTGGCTGTGTTCACGGCCGGGACACAAAGCCTTTATTTTCTCTGCAGACAGAGAGAGCAAAGCAGTGAGGGCTCAATAGTGACCTTTTTCCTCTTTAAAACAAACAAACAAACAAACTATATTTGTAATTGCAGTACAATGCACATAACATTTACCATCTGAACCATTTTTAAGTGGTCAGACAGTAGTGTGAAGTATGTTCACAGTGTTATGCAATTCGTCTCCCGAACTCTTTTCATCTTGCAAAACTAAACCTCTTGCATTAAACTCCTCACCTCACTCTCTCCTCCATCTCCCCAGCCGCTGGTAACAACCATTCTCTTTTGTCTAACGAATTTGACTGCTCTAGGTACACCATGCAAGTGGAATCGCACCGGATTTGACATTTATCACTGGCTTTTTTCGTTTAGCGTAATGTCTTCAAGGCTCCTTTGTGTTGTAGCATGTGTCAAAATTTCCTTCCTTTTTAAGGCTGCATAATATTCCATTATTCACATTCTGTTTATCCATTTATCTGTAAACAGACCCTTAGAAACTGCTTTCCACCTCTTGTCTATTGTGAATAATGCTGCTAAGAATACAGGTGTACACGTATCTCTTTGAGACCCTGCCTGCAATTCTTTGAGGTATATACTCAGAAGTGGAATTGCTTGATCATATGATTTTTCCATTGTTCATTTTTTTGAGGACCCACCATACTGTTTCCCATAGCAGCTGCACCATTTTACATTCCTATCAATAGAGTATAGGTTCTAATTTTTCTCTGCATCGTCAGGAACACTTGTGATTTCCTATTTGTTTTTTTTTTTAATACAGTGGCCATCCTATAGTGTGAGATGATATCTTACTGTGGCTTTGATTTACACTTCTCTGATGATTAGTGATGTTGAACATCTTTTCATGGCTTGTTAGCCACCTGTATAGCCTCTTTGGATGGTTTGATGGTCACTTCTAAAATTCACAGAGCACTGGTACAAGACATGCTGCTAAGTCGATTCAGTTGTGTCCGACTCTGTGCGACCCCATAGACAGCAGCCCACCAGGCCCCTCCCTCCCTGGGATTCTCCAGGCAAGAACACTGGAGTGGGTTGCCATTTCCTTCTCCAATGCATGAAAGTGAAAAGTGAAAGTGAAGTTGCTCAGTCGTGTCTGACTCTTCGCGACCCCGTGGACTGCAGCCTACCAGGCTCCTCTGTCCATGGGACTTTCCAGGCAAGAGTACTGGAGTGGGGTGCCATCGCCTTCTCTGGGTACAAGACATAAGTATCCCCAATAAAGCCAAAGACACAAGTCTACCTAGGATGATCCACACACACACAATTTAAATTAAAAAAAAAAAAGTCAAAAAGACTTCCCACTTAGGCATCAGCAGGAAATCTAACCGCTCATGTGAGTCTATAAAGACTGAAGCCAGCATCTCTAACCAATGAGGTTAGAGTGGTACCCAGCCCACTACTGATCACATCTTTCCATGGGCAGCTCTCCCGAACGTCTAAAAGGCGGAAGAGCCACTGAGTGAGTTACCCATGACACATGTGACATGGGAGCTGGAACAGCAGCACCCTACCTTTTGAAAGTTCAATACCTACATTGTCTTTTCTCAGCTACATTTTAGTAGAAGCTAAAAGTCAGAGAAGCTCCCAGCTGCCGCTCCCACCACAAGCTGAAGGGAGTGAGCCTTTGTGCTTGCTTTCCTCAAGACCAAGGTCTGGTGATGACCCACAGGTGAAAGTCTCCCAGCAACTCTTTGTCAGGCCCTTCTGATCCGAGGGTCACATGCCCGAAGACGCGCACACACAGCACCACTCAAGCCCCTCAACCCATGGGCACAAAGCTGCCACTGGGAGAGGGGCCCGCTGTGTCGGCCACTCAAGGACACACAGAGATGGTGGAGTTTGGGGAGGAGGGGTTCAAAGGTGCAGAATGGCTTGAGCTTGGAAGCTTATGCCCCTGCAGCAGACTGTAACTTCACCTTGTCTGACTCCTTCTAAAGTTAAATAGCTTAATTTAAGATTTCATGTCCTATTTCAAAACACACAGCCCCGGACCCTGTCCTTTCCAAGGTTCGATCTGCTAAGGTCTGCATCTTGAGCTCACAGAAGCATTTAAATGATACCTGTTGAATGACAGCAGCTTCACATGTAAGAAGACTGATTTGGGCACAGACTATGAGCAGGAATCACCCTAACAGGAACTGGCTGAAAGATTGATGTATAAACCCATGAGGCCATGTCTCAAGAATGAACACAGTCCTGCCTAGAGAAAACCCCAAAGGCGGATATGACGTGCATTATGACACGTGAGTGATGCTGACCAGCTGTTCAACATCCCCAGCCAATCACTCCTGCAGAAAGAAAACAGCCCTCAACTGTGGCAAGAAGAATTTATCTAATATTTACTAGGAATTTATTGACAAGGAAGGGTAATCTCAGAGGACAACTTTAGAACTGTCCCTGAGGAGTTTAGCAAATTGAACAGATATTTATCTGTCAAGTTTCAGCTGGGACTCTTGTCTGAAGGCAAGAGAATAAACAAGTCAGATTTTCTGCAACCCTGAGTCTCTGAAATCCTTTACTAAAAGCATTTTATGGTATCCAAGTTAAAAAAAAATTGATTAATAGAAAGCTGGATGACAATATCAAAATGACAGATTTCCTAAGAAATTTTTTTAAAAGGAAAAGAAATAGTTAAAAGCCCCCTGTAGATAAAAACATGCACTTTGGGTACATAATCTGCAGAAATACACATCAGGTATACTCAGGTTCCACAAGGCCCACAGCTGGCCAGGAGAAATTTTAAGTTTCTTAGGAATGAAATGAAATGGTGCTAAGGCTGTGTGTACTTCACAAATATCCTATGCTGTGTATACATTTATTTCTACAATTATTTTTTATAATTACCATAAAATACTGGGATTTTAAAAAATTGATCACAATCTCATGAACCTGAATAAAAAGCCTTTGTATTTTGTTGCCTGCATTCCCTTCCAATCCCCAACCTTATGAATGTGCTATGTAGCTTTTTAAGCTAAAATCACAAGAATGGAACTTTTTTCGTTTCTTTTTTTTAATTGAAGTATAA